>NC_043977.1:16526651-16896651 GCF_902148855.1 Sphaeramia orbicularis
CTAATTATGGTAGACAGAGTTTCACAAAAATGACCATTGTTGCAAAATCACTCACAATTAATTTGTGTTTAAATGGGCAGGTTCAGCATTTAGTGCAAGTGGACACTGTGGGTTACACACGAAACCTGGAATGAGACTGAGATTCATGGAAAACCTGCATGTCTGGATTAGAAAAACCGCTAGGATCGTCAAATTTAACACAGTATCTTAATTTATAGTGGGATATAAGACCATTTACAGCCATGTTTTCAGATCTAATGCCCTGACACCTAGGTAGCTTTTCCTGTCCCAGTTTAGTCCTATTTTTGGCCCCAATATTTGATCAAAAATTCATAAATTTTGGGATGGCTCAGAGCAAGAGTATAATTTTTTTGCATTTATCTGAGGTCATCATTAGGTACATCCTTGGGGGAAATATGTTTAAATTTCTCTTGTATTATTGGGTCTAAAAAGCCAAAAATGAACCCAGTTTCATAGAAGCACACATATGCATGAGTGTTTTCTCAGTTTTGATCTAGTGTCTGTTGAGTACTAACACTGACCCCGGCACCTTTATCCAGTCACTGCTCTGGCTGTAACGTACACTTACCCCTGGGTGCAGTTGGAATGGCAGGGGTGGCATTCATTGTTGGCTTCGGCGTACTTAAAGATGAAACTGTTGGCACCTTGCAACCCATCAGGACACTTTTCCACACAATTAGGACCATCTTTGAAATGTAGGCATTTTACACAATGCTCCGGGCCCTATGGGAAGAGAGAAAATACACTGCTTTCACAGAAAATATTCATGTGGATTCGATAAAACATCAAGCATACTAGAGGTTAGAAGTTTGGGAAGTCAAGTTGTAACCAAAAGACGAGTATGTTGTCATTGGCCAGGCCACTTAATGATTTGCAGCTGATGGCTCTCATGACATTTCCACGACTGGTGGGCAACAAGTTGAGTCAATATCAAAAAGCTTAGCTATCTCTGGACAGCTTACTCTCTATTTGAACCCATAAAGACCCAAACATCCACTGGTGACCAAAACCATCTAGTCTAAAATGTTTAATAACTGCTGATCCATTAATGCTGTAAATAATTGGTGTAATCTTTTCATGGTCATCAGATATGACCCATTTAGATGTTCAGAGGCTCTGTAGTTACCATGGAAACACCGTCATCTTCTACAACATTGATTCACCAGTAAAACCCATGGAGTTGGATCAATGACAGTGGATGGAGACATTTGGTTTATGTTCAGTTAATGATATATTTGCTGAAAAAGTCCCTTCTTCTTCATCAGTTTTCTCTATTTCTGGTATAATAACCCTCAACTTTAATCTGAACTTTAATGAACATTTACATAATCGGCAAATTAAATAGAGGAAAATACCTGATTTTTGCTTAAAAATGAAAAACATACAGTAAATGGTGATAAATCAATTGAGAAAAGTTAAATATCCTCCTGAGACCCATGAAATTGAATTTTCTTTTAGCTTTTTATTTTATTTATTTATTTATTTATTTTTACATCAAACAATTGTCTTGATTGGAAATTTCATAATGCAACAGTTTTTTTTCCCCAGATACATTTTTAAATTATTTTTATTTATTAATTTATTTTCTAATGGAATGTATTTTGCAATGGACAGCATTTGTTTAAGTAAAACTGTCAAACTTTTGTCCCCTACAGAGGACAAAAATGCATTGCTGGGTCTCACTACCTCTCAACCACCTACTGTGTAATCAATATTTATATTTACGCCATCTGTGCAATATCATTCTGTCCACAATACTTAGTTTTTAATACTTTGTACAGTATATATAACTTATTTAAACTATTTTATCTCAGGATACATTTATTTATTATTAGGGATGTCCAATAATATCTGACGACCGATATTATCGGCCCGATATTGGCATAAAATTGTAATATCGGTGAATATCGTTATCGGTTTTTTTGCCTATCATTAAAACCGATAAAATAATGCCTTGATTTCGCCAGCATTTACCGACGCGTAAATGAAGCATTGTTTGTAGCTGAAAGAAACGTGCAGTTTTCAAAATTGTACAGTAGAGTTGCCACACTGTAACAGACTCATGGAGGGAGGGAGAGAAAATAAATAAATATGGCATTTTTTCCACAACTTCAGCTGAAGTATGTATTCTTTGCACAGACAGTGTTTACATTTTGAAAGCCTTGTTGCATTTGCATCCAATGGGGCATCACAATAAAATTAGGCATGATGTGTTAATTCCATGACAGGAGATATGTGATGTTACCTAAAATTAGTTTAATATCCCACATATATCGGCAGCGGTATCGGTAGATGTCGGAATCGGATATTAAGCGTTGGACAATATCGGCATATCGGTTTTTGGCAAAAAAGCCAATATTGGGCATCCCTATTTATTATTGAAATCTATCGTTTTTTATTCTATGCATATGTTTGCACTGAAAGGAGCTGCTTTTTAAATCTCGTTGTACATGTGTATAGTGACAATAAAGGCATTCTATCTATCAGGAGGATATAAAGAAAAATTGCCACAAAAGTAGCATTGGGTCTTTCTGGGTTAAATGTTTGATTTGGCATCTAGAGAAGCTCGACTGCACCTACTCCTGACATCATGAAGGGCATGTAAAGCAAGTCTGCAGCATCACCCATTTAAGCGATGAAATATCTCCTGTCTAAGTTGAAAACATAGACTGACTGATGGATATACTGTATAGTTACATGATGGACTAGTCTATTGCCATTTCCTTGGGAGCTTTATAGATTAAATTGTTGTACTTGCATCTGTGTGGCAATGAAAGCTTGAGAGCTAAAGAGAGATAACGGGGAGCCAAAGACAGAAGGTGAAAGCAGCGAACGACGAGATGAGAAAAAAAAAAAAAAAAAAAAAAGAACACTTGTGTAATAAGGGAAAGAAAGAGTTAGAGAGAGAGAGAGAGAGGTTGGACAGAGACAACGCAGGAGAACAGAGAGAGAGAGAGAGATAGAGAGAGAATAAGAGAAAGAAAGGAGAGGGAGGGAGGAAGCAGACGACGCACATAAAGCAGTGCGAGTGGAGCAGGCAGATAATAACCATTGCTCACAGCGCACACAATGACCATAACAATTCGCCTAGAACAGGATTTATGGAGCTAATATAGGCGGGGGAAGAGGTAGGAGACGAGAGGAAGAGAGGCTGAGGAACAGATCTCTCAGACTTCGTATCATCAACAGGCCAGAAGAGCATCTCATTGACAAACACACACACACACACACACACACACACACACACACACACATACACTGGTGAATAGAAATCTTATCATCTACGACCTGAACTTCAATCAACATCTTCTTTATCATTATTTAAAAAGCATCTGAAAACGACTCTAATTCATAAAAAAATATAAGGCTGTATATCATTTGATTTGTATTTGATGATTTCTAATTTGATTTGTATTTTTATTGTTTTTACTTTAGATTAATATTTCAGTTATATCCTATTTTTAATTCTTTTAATTTTTTTAAATTTTTTTTTTATTTCTGGGGAGGTATTCACATAAGCCTTTTTTTGGCTTCTATCCTCTTCTGCACAATGATGTTACTTATTTGAATGTTGTTGTTGTTGTTGTTTTTATTTTTCTCTTGCTGTTTTATGATGTGCAAATAAATAAAATAGAAAAATAAAAATATGATCACAAAAAAACTTAATCCGCTGTCCAGTTGTAGATGCATAGTAATTAGAACTGCTAAGACAAACACAATGTAAAACCATGTTTGCTCCAAAGGAAAAGATGGAAAAATCCTTTTCTTACAGTTAAAATTACTGAAGTTCACAGACACTATGGACTATCAAACAGCTCAAATAATGTACAAAGCTAAAAAAATAATCTTTTACCAACAAATATACAGAAATTATTCAGTATTCATGGGGGGGGGGTTATAATTTAAGGGGGAAAATTAACTTCAAAATTCACTTAATACACATGACTAGGAAGGGTTTTTGTGTTTCAGTCAGTGGGGTGAGACTGTGGAACAGATTTAATATAGAGTTAAAGCAATGTCCAAGCATGAAACTATTTAAAAGGAGGAACAAAGACAATTTTTCAGAGGTGCAGGGATGAGGGAGGTGTTGGGTATTACTGGGGGTTATAAAGATGTACAAATATGTGGTATGTGTATGTGTATGTATGTATATGGATGTATAGGTGTGTATGTGTGTATATATATGTAGGTATATGTGTATGTATGTGTATGTGTGTGTGTATAGATCTGTGTATGAATATGTATTTACATATTTGTGTTATTGTATCATGTGTTTATGTATCAGTCATATTATAGTATATAGTATAGATATGCTTAGACTACGAAGGTTATTATTGTTATTAATTATATAAGGAGAAGGGGTGGGAGTTTATAAGTTATACGTCTTTTCACTCCTTTTCGAATATATATTATATGTCTTATGTTTAAGTGTTTTGTTTATTTATTATCTCTGCCAAGGAAAGGAGGAGGTTAGGTTTTCATTAGGGTTTGTCTGTCTGTCTGTTTGTTTGTTTGTTTGTGGTGATGGGGGGGGGGGGGGGGGGCTGTGCTTTCCTAGTTGTATCATGTGTTTATGTGAATCCTATTGTATTTGTTCATAATAATATAAAGCCAGAAACCAAATTATTTAATAATAAGTATCAGTCATATTATAGCATATAGTATAGATATGCTCAGACTAGGAAGGTTATTATTGTTATTAATTATATAAGGAGAGGAGGTTAAGCTTCTTCTCACTCCTTTTCAAATATGTATTATATGTCTTATGTTTAAGTGTTTTGTTTATTTATTATCTCCGCCAAGGGACGGAGGAGGTTATGTTTTCATTGGAGTTTGTCTGTTTGTTTGTTTGTTTGTTTGTTTGTGGTGATGGGGGGGGGGGGGGGGGGGCGGACTTCTCTGCCTTGGTGGGGGTCTGTGCTTTCCAAGTGCTTTTCTAGTTGTATCATGTGCTTATGTAAATCCTATTATATTTGTTCATAATAATATAAAGCCAGAAACCAAATTATTTAATAATAAGTATCAGTCATATTATAGTATATAGTATAGATATGCTTAGACTAGGAAGGTTATTATTATTATTAATTATATAAGGAGAAGGGGTGGGAGTTTCTAAGTTATACTTCTTTTCACTCCTTTTCGAATATGTATTATATGTCTTATGTTTAAGTGTTTTGTTTATTTATTATCTCCGCCAAGGAATGGCGAAGGTTATGTTTTCATCAGGGTTTGTCTGTTTGTCTGTCTGCTTGCAAGATAACTCAAAAAGTTCTGGATGGATTTTCCTGATATTTTCAGGAAATGTTGATACTGGCACAAGGAACAAACGATTACATTTTGGTGGTGATGGGGGGGGCGGGGTGATCTGCCTTGGCGGAGGTCTGCACTGGCCGAGCGCTTTTCTAGTTGTATCATGTGTTTATGTTAATCCTATTATATTTGTTCATAATAATATAAAGCCAGAAACCAAATTATTTAATAATAAGTATCAGTCATATTATAGTATATAGTATAGATATGCTTAGACTAGGAAGGTTATTATTATTATTAATTATATAAGGAGAAGGGGTGGGAGTTTATAAGTTATACTTCTTTTCACTCCTTTTCGAATATATATTATATGTCTTATGTTTAAGTGTTTTGTTTATTTATTATCTTTGCCAAGGAAAGGAGGAGGTTAGGTTTTCATTGGAGTTTGTCTGTTTGTTTGTTTGTGGTGATGGGGGGGGACTGCGATTTCCTAGTTGTATCATGTGTTTATGTGAATCCTATTATATTTGTTCATAATAATATAAAGCCAGAAACCAAATTATTTAATAATAAGTATCAGTCATATTATAGTATATGGTATAGATATGCTTAGACTAGGAAGGTTATTATTATTATTAATTATATAAGGATGGGAGGATGGGTGGGAGTTTCTAAGTTATACTTCTTTTCACTCCTTTTCGAATATGTATTATATGGCTTATGTTTCAGTGTTTTGTTTAATTATTTTCTTCTGTTTTGACATTCATATTCGAAATAAACACATCAATCAATTAGGGGTGTAAGAAAATATCGGTTCTACAACGCATCGCGATATTTCATTTTACGATACTGTATCGATATTAAAAAGTACTGTATCAATATTTTTAGGTATTTATTCAAATGCAGATATTGTGGAGGTTCATTTTGTTTTTTTTTGTTTTTCTTTATTGTTTATATTTTATTTATTATTATTTAACACTGTTTTGTTAAATAATGGTGATTTGAAGCATCCTAAAAACACTTTTTACTGTCTGAGAGGCAGATGGTACTGTAGTTCCTTTATTGGGATTGAACTAAAATAACGTTCTGATGTTAGTTCTGAACTAATAGAATATGAACATTTGAACAGGATCTTAAACTGTAAACTTAAACTCTTATCTTAAACTGTAAACTTAAAGGATCTTAAACTGTCTGTAAAATATAAATTTAAGTTTTTACAGTGGAAAATTTTGTGATATCTCATTCGATCTGGTTGTCATCAAATAAAAAAAAAATTGTTAAAATGTCATGCTCAGCATTTTTTGTGCATGTTTCTGGTGTAATTCAATTCTTCCAGGATTTTTTTTTTCAAAAAGAAACAAACAAAAAAACCTAAAAAAAATCACCCTGTTAACAGTATCGTGATATATCATTGTTATATATGGTCATGATCATGATCATGATCCTAGTATTGTAGTTTGTATCGTATCGCCAGATTTTTGCCGATATACAGCCCTACAATCAATCAACCAACCAACCAACCAACCAACCAACCAATGAATGAATGAATGAATGAATGAATGAATGAATCAATCAATCAACCAACCAACCAACCAATCAATCAATCAACCAACCAACCAACCAACGAATCAATCAATCAATCAATCAATCAATCAATCAATCAATCAACCAATCAACCAACCAACCAACCAATCAATCAACCAACCAACCAACCAACCAACCAACCAACCAACCAATCAATCAATCAACCAATCAGTCAGTATGCTTTGGTAAATACAGGGTCAGATGAGTCGTTGTCCCTACATAATCCTCAGTACTGTGTGTGCATGGGCTTACATATGGAAGCGTACATGACCGACTGTACACTAATGCCTCTGCGTGTGTTCTTTGTAGCCTTTGTGTGTAAAAGAACATGCATTCACCCTGGTGTAATTATGCAAATTGAAAATCTCTCCGCTGTCGCTGGCTGTGGCGTTGAGCCTGGCACTTTGCTTTTATGAGTGTCCTCCCACCCGTGGCTATTTGTGTGCGAGTGTATGCGCGTGTGGCCAATAATCCTATCACATCAGCAAACTAAATTATGTGTCAGCGCAAACAAGCAGCGTTTGGTCCGGCAGGGTTTTGGGACAACCCAAAAATGATGGGGAAGCACCGTGTCACGACCAAAGTACCCTGCTGTAAATTTAAATTGGTTTTTCTTGTGTGTTATGCCGTCGGATATGTGTGTGTATGTGTGTTTGTAGATATCATTTCTTTGTGTTTTCCCCTATGCCACCGCACTAGTTTCACTGTAGGAGTGACCATTAGTCTTTATGGTGATAAAAACTCAGAGCTGAGACATTTAACAAGCAGCAATTTACAAAAAAAAAGTTTCCCAGGCTTATTTATGTCAGGATAAATCTCCATGAAATTATACATGTTTAACAGAAAATGCATTTTAGAGCTGGTCACATTTCCTTTTCGGGAGATTCAGAGTTTAAAATCAGTCAGTTGAATGTTCTGAGACAATGACTGCCATTGTCTTTGGAGAAATATCAGAATATGTTACAAAACATCTGCCAATGATCTGATGTTGAAGCATTCAGTATATTCCAAAGAAACTGTCTGCACTGTTGTGAAATGGGATTTTAATTTAAAGTGGTTCTGAAGAGGAATTTCTGTTTATACTTGGAACAGACAATAAATCTATCTATCTATCTATCTATCTATCTATCTATCTATCTATCTATCTATCTATCTATCTATCTATCTATCTATCTATCTATCTATCTATCTATCTATCTATCTATCTATCATCTATCTATCTATCTATCATTCTATCGTTCTATCGTTCTATCTATCTATCGTTCTATCTATCTATCTATCTATCTATCTATCTATCTATCTATCTATCTATCTATCTATCTATCTATCGTTCTATCGTTCTGTCGTTCTGTCGTTCTATCTTTCTATCTTTCTATCTATCTATCTATCTATCTATCTATCTATCTATCTATCTATCTATCTATCTATCTATCTATCTATCTATCTATCGTTCTATCGTTCTATCTATCGTTCTATCTATCTATCGTTCTATCTATCTATCGTTCTATCTATCTATCTATCTATCTATCTATCTATCTATCTATCTATCTATCTATCTATCTATCTATCTATCTATCGTTCTATCTATCGTTCTATCGTTCTATCTATCGTTCTATCGTTCTATCGTTCTATCTATCTATCTATCTATCTATCTATCTATCTATCTATCTATCTATCTATCTATCTATCTATCTATCTATCTATCTATCGTTCGTTCGTTCGTTCGTTCGTTCGTTCGTTCGTTCGTTCGTTCGTTCGTTTGTTCTATCTATCACAACACTCTCTCTCTCTCTCTCTCTCTCTAAACCACCAATGGATCCACAGACTGAACACACGCTCACTGAATAAAGTATAAATCTCATTGTTTACACACATCTGTAATATGGTATTATAATTTATTCTTCTTCAAACTAAAACTCACAGGTTATTTTGACAAATTCCGTCAAAATAACACAAAATAACAAAATAACACATAATCTTCATGTGCTCCGTCAGCTGATAGTTTACATTATAGCTCTGTTTAGCTTAGCTCTGTTTTTAGACAGAAAACAGCCGCAGTAAAAGCACAAATCACCTCCATTTTCTGTAGGGTTTGTGGTGCACTAAAGATCTGTTAGGAACAAGGTTATAATAGTTTCGATTATTCATTATAGTTTAGTTTCATTTAGTTTTGACTTTTTTTTTCTGATTCAGTTAGTTAGTTAGTTAGTTAGTTAATTAGTTTTTTGAGCAGCTTTGCTAGTTTTTCTTAGTTTTTGTTTTTTCCTGAAAGCTTAGTTTTCGTTTTTTCATATCTTTTATCTTCCTCGCCATCATAATGAAATAAATCCCCTACAGGACTCTGTTGCTTTCCCCCAGCTTTAGTTTCCATGTTGCCAAGGAGACTGGGGATAAGAAACAAACTCTTAACGACAAGTGACGGACTGTGAAGTGCCGTAAAGTGCCAGCAGCTAAAATTGCTAGAGCGAAATAAATTGATTTCATATCAATCCAACATTGACAGAGAAAAAAACTAAGGGAATTTTACCCATAATTTTTATACATTTTAGTTAGGTTTGTAAGCACACAATACAGTTTCAGTTAGTTATCTTTTTTTTGTTTTTTTATTATAGTTTTCATTTATTTCAGTTAACAAAAATGTGTTTTCAATTCTAGTTTTTGTCATTTCGCTAGTTTTTGTTAACGATAATAACCTTGGTTAGAAACCGTCAAAACAAGGTCAGAACTGTCACAGTTTAGTCTGAACCAAAAAACAGCCAACTTAGCAAAGATAATATCATCACATAATAACTTTATACCTTCATAAACCTTAAAATCAAACTCACTGTGCAGAAGAAAAGCTGCCATTTCAGCATCAAACTCCATTCTTTTCATTTGGAGCTGTGTGCAGTGGTAAAACAACATTGCTTCTAGCTTTTATCACTATCTTTAACTCTAAAATTTACTTCTTATCTCTCATTATTCATATTAATAATCCCACCATGACATAAAATTACTTAATACTTTTGAAAGAAAACAAATGAACTAGTATAATGTTAATAACTTTTGTTTTTGTACCTCAACCTTGAGCTTAAAATTGTAAATTAGCATTGCCTGTAGCATTGTTTATGACCAAATACTTCACCGTCTTAGCTGTACTTTTTGTTAACTACTAATTTTGCTTTGCTTTTGAGATTTCAGGAGCAGCGCTTAAGCAATTTTACCTGAATGTCTGATGTGGGATATAGCTGTGATTTAGTAAAGACAAAGCAGTGGTTGTGCTCGCCGGAAAAGAATTAAATAATGCATAGTAATTGAAGCAATTATGTGCAAATGATACAAAAACTAGAATAAAAGAATAACAACTCTGAGCGGAGCATTAGGATTTATTCTGTATTTACAAGAGTCTGTATTTGTGGCTATTGTCCAATTTCCTATGTGTCTCCACAGAGGGCATTAGACCTATCAAATCACTGTGTGTAAGCTGTAATGTAATTGCTATGGGCTCTGTGGCCATAACATGATTGCTATAATCCATTTTTGTGCTTGTGCTGCTCATATGACGTTTACCAGAGCTCTAACAGGTTACCCAGGGAGATTTCTGTTACGCTCAGACTGACAGTTACAAAACGCAGTAATTTCAGATGTAAACCTTAATACCATTCAAGTAATAGATCATCTACAAAGAAAACAACAGCAATAGGCTCAAGGCCTCCACTGATTCCCTGACGGACCACTTGAGACTACAATTTTTAACACCTTTAATTAAAATAAATATTACCTCTTTTTTTTTTATTGGTTGTAATCAAAGTGCTGCAGTTAGGCTTTCATTTTCTCCACAGCATCGCAAGAAACTGCACCACTATAAAGTATGTGCAACCAAGACAATCAGTTGATATAATACATATTCCAGTGTTTAGCAGTAGTTTATCCGGTTGTTAATTACTTTAAACAACAAACAAAAACAACATATCCATTGTTCCATATATAATGTGACCCAAAAGGGTTTATGTTGAAGTTCAGACTTATTTTGCCTAACACTATTTACAATTAACACAATGTTTCCACATGAAAACAAACAAACAAAAAAATTTCAGTGTAATCATTGCTAAATATAGAACGGAAAAGAATACATATTTAACCCTTGTATGGTGTTAGGGTCTCTGGGACCCATTTTAATTTTTTTATTAAAAGAAAAATGATGAGTAATTTTTTTTTTTTTTTATTAATTTTTTCCTCTCGTATCTTATGAAAGAGGATTAGGGCCACTGGAAAAAACAAATTAAATTAGGGTCCAATATATATTTTTTTATTATTATTCCGAGAAAAAGGTCAGAATTTTGAGAAAAAAGTCAGAATTCAGACTTTTTCTCCAAATTTTGACTATTTTAAATATTTTTTAAAATTAATTTTCTGAGATTAAAGTCAGAATTCTGAGAAAAAAGTCAGAATTCTGACTTATTTCCTCAGAATAATAATAAAAAAATATATTGCATCTTAATTTTTTTCTTTTTTTCCATTGGCCCTAATCCTCTTCTGTACATATCTTGGTTATATTACATTGTATTAAAAAAAAAAAAAAAGAAAGAAAAAACTAAAAACAAGTAGCACTTTAATTTATACATGTGATCTAGCAAAGGCAAATATTAAACATATATGCTTTTTTTATGTTGCTTGTAACTGGGATGAAGTAAACATCCGCTGAGTATTTTAACATAAAATTGTTTGATTATGTTAAATAAAAAACCCACAAAAGCAGTGGGACCACCACAGCCACGAACACTGACTGAATAACAAAAATCTGAACACCACACAAGGGTTAATTTAATTCAGGTAAATCATGTCCTTATCTCAACTACCAATATTGATCCTAGTCAGTGGTGTAGTCCAGGGTATACGCTGGTATATGGAGTATACCTACTTATTTTTCAGTCAGCATTGAGTATACCCACTTCTGAATCCCCCCATTCAGTAGTATCTGCAGCCAAAATGTCCATATTTTTCCCCTAGGATGGTGAAGCTATGACCCGCCCTACTCTACTTCTAATTGGCTAGTACTCGGTGCCTTCACTGATTAGATTGTTTAACTTTGGGCA
This sequence comes from Sphaeramia orbicularis, assembly GCF_902148855.1. Taxonomy (NCBI): domain Eukaryota; kingdom Metazoa; phylum Chordata; class Actinopteri; order Kurtiformes; family Apogonidae; genus Sphaeramia; species Sphaeramia orbicularis. The sequence continues at coordinate 16,538,582 of NC_043977.1, forward strand.
TGAGGACTGATGAGCCAATCAGAGGCAGAGTAGGGCGGGTCATGCCGAGGAAACTATTACTAACAAGTGCTGGCCACCTCTGGAATATGACTAGACACCTCTGGAACCAGTGCCACTCCAGTTGATTGACAGGTCACTGCACGTCTCTTTGAAAGATGCACAATTATTGGAAATGTGAACGAGAAAGGCAGAAGAAAGATCTTTCAAATGAGTGACACATATCGAGAGAACCTTCTTTCATTTAATACATAATTCTGAGGTAAGTTCTAAAGTGGTTTCCAAATGAGTCACTGTTTTAAACTACTGGTCATATGACTGCACATATAGAGAAGAGATTTTGTCGCCAATAGTTAAACTGTGTGAGTAGGCTAACGTTATGAAAGACTAACGTTATGAAAGGCTAACGTTATCCTATGTTTGCCTCATGTTGAATACATTTACATTCATGCAGCTGCTTGTGTGACCAATAATACCTACAAACTGCTCCTGATCAAGTCATGATCTTTTTATAATAGTGAGCAAATAGTACTGATGGATTTTTGAGTATACTGGAGTAGTCTTACACGTCACTGTTTCTAAAACAGGCCGTTTTTCTGGACTTAAAAAAAAAAAAAGAAGAAGCCAAAAAATTGAGAGTATAACCACTTCTCCAGGGACTGCTACACCATTGATTGTAGTCTTTTACACAAGTATTTTCTTTAGTCAATCCTGAGCTCTGTATTTTTGAATAATTATTCATTTGTACATCTTTTTAAAAGTTTTAATTGTTTTAGACTGTTTGAATCGATCCTCTAGGCCATTCCAAAGATTGACCCCTCTAACTGAAATACATCTACTTGATTTATTTGTTCTTGCCTTAGTTCCTAAGTTCTTGCCAGTTCTAAAATACTAAACTAAGACAAGAACTGACAGGGTGCAATGGTAAACACAAGGCCACATATGGCTCTTCCAATGTGCATCTGCTTAAGATCATCACCTTCTTTCACACAATGTGATAAGATTTTAACAGAGAGGCTCTGGGTGTAAAAAAACAGAGGTGAATGGAAATGAAGGTCAGGCATTTTTTTCCCTTCTTTTGGCATTTTTGTAATTTACAGCTGCTGCCAAACAATTTTCAACAAGCTTCTAAGCAAGTACAAAATATATTTCGGAAACATGAGATATAATCAATAGCAAAACTAAAATAACTGCAGGGAATGTCTGTAGTTTGGAGCTTGAATCCCTCTGTATACTCTGGATAAAAACCCAAGTATACACACAAATACCATCATACCTTATTCTTTGTCTCTATTCAGCTGAAATACAGAATCAGAATGAAAGAATTCAGGTGAGTCCTCTGTTGTCGTTCCTAGATGTGAGCTTACCGGACCATTGCAGGTCAAAGAGTCATCGTCCGCCCGCTCACACTGGGCATCACACTCCACACACACTGAGCCGTTGGCGTACTCTCGAATATCCCTGAGATAGATGGAGGAAAGGTAGGGATAGAGGGAACCAGATGGGTGGGGATAGAGGTACAGAGGGTAAAGGGAGACAAGAAAGCCTTTGTGAGATAGAAGAATAATACGGCTTCGTGTCTTTTTCTAGTTTTACTGACAACTGCAGGCTGGAAGTCTTAGAAAAACAGAGTTACACGGCTTCAAAAACTCGTATCGAATGCGATGAATTCCACTTAAAGCTGCTGGATTTAACATAATCAAAAGACAGAGGAAGATCGTCTGAACATAGAGAGAATATGTTTAACCCATAAAGGCCCGAATATCAACCAGCGACCAAAACCATCTACTCATCTAAAATGTTTAATACCTGTTGATCCACTAATTCTATCGACACATGTAAATAATTGGTACAAAATACAGTTTGTCATCTTTTCATGGTCATCAGAGAAGACCCATTTGGATGTTCAGAGGCTCCGTAGTTACCATGGAAACACTGTCATCTTCTACAACATTGATTCACCAGTAAAACCCATGGAGTTGGATCAATGACAGTGGATGGAGACATTTGGTTTATGTTCAGTTAATGCTATATTTTTCTGAAAAAGTCACTTTTTTTTTTTTCCAGTTTTCTCTTTTATTTGGATATAATAACCCTCAACTTTAAAGGTGGGGTAGGAGATCCTGTAAAAATGGTTTGAGCAAGCTACATTTTGAAAATACGCAATTCAAAAGTCCAAACCCCTTTCTTCAGACTTCCCCCTGAAGCCCCTCAAATGGCAGTTGAGTTTGATTGACATATCAGCATTCAATCATTTCGATGGACCGGTTAAAATGATTGGATGGTGTTATTTCAGTCCTGTCTGTTCTATAGGTGACTAAAAATGTTTTTATTTTTGTGTTAGAGCATTTAATTAACTGGTTGCAATTGGGGTGTGAAGGGGATTTTATGCAACATAGTAATAAATGCTCCAGGAAAAAAAATCTCCTACCCTACCTTTAATCTGAGCTTTTATGAACATCTACATCAGGGGTGTCAAACTCATTTTAGCTCAGGGGCCACATTAAACCAAATTTAATCTGAAGTGGGCCAGACCAATAAAAAAAAAAATAAAATAAAAAAATATATAAAAAATGTAAACTCCAAACTTTCCTGTATGTTTTAGAGCAAAAAAAGTAAAATTATGCAATGAAAAGGTTTACATTTACCAACTATCCTTTAAAACAATGTGAATAACACGAATAAACTGAAATTTCTTAAGAAAACTAAGTGCAATTTTAACAATATTATGTCTCAGTTTATTATTTAAACATGTAAATTACAACTCAGAGATCACTGTGGATCCACAAATACACAAAACATTTAATATCAGGCAGAATATTGGTAAAATTACACTTCAGACATTTCAAAATGTTTATATTTGTTGAGGTTATTCGTGTTTTTGTGAAATGTTAGTTTGTTTTAGTGTAAATATAGTAAAATGGCATGAAAATGCATTTCTCAAATTCATCCCAAGGGCCAGACTGGACCCTTTGGCGGGCCGGATTTGGCCCCCAGGCTGCATGTTTGACACCTGTGATCTACATGATCAGTGAATTCTGGTGAAGGTTTGTACTGTCTTCCAACTATAACTATTGTAGATAATTCATTTATCAGACTGGGGTTGTTGTTTGTTTACCTGCTTTACAACTGCTGCTACTACTACTACTACTACTACTAATAATAATAATAATAATAATAATAATGATAATAATAATAATAATAATAATAATAATAATAATAACTAGAAGCACTCGGAGAGCGCAGACCTCCGCCAAGGCTGATCAGTGGCCCCCCCCGTGGGCCCCCCCACCCCCGATCACCACCAAAATTTAATCATTTCTTCCTTATCCCACTTCCAACAAACCCTGAAAATTGCATCCAAATCTGTCCATAACTTTTTGAGTTATGTTGCACACTAACGATCAGTGCCCCCCTCCATGGGCCCCCCCACCCCCGATCACCACCAAAATTTAATCATTTCTTCCTTATCCCATTTCCAACAAACCCTGAAAATTTCATCCAAATCTGTCCATAACTTTTTGAGTTATGTTGCACACTAACGGACAGACAAACAAACAAACAAACAAACAAACAAACAAACAGACAGACAGACAGACAGACAAACAAACAAACCCTGGCAAAAACATAACCTCCTTGGCGGAGGTAATAATAATAATAATAATAATAATATTAATAATAATAATTTTATTTGTATAGCGCTTTTCATGGAACTCCAAGACACTTTACATACAGCAGATAAAAATAGAAATCAAACACATTAAAAATAGATAAAAAGCAGGTGCAAGAGGCAGGTATATGAATATGAAACAATTAAACATTGAAATGAAACATCAAAAGCAATTTTAAATAAATTAGTTTTTAAAAGGAATTTAAAGGTGTTGAGGTCAGGGCAGTGTCAGATTGTAGGTGGGAGGGAGTAGTTTCATCTATTTCCTGTGTAGCCTTTGTCAGAAGCATCACATGATGTTGCTGTCACCCTATCACACACCTGGGATGCGGTCCTGGAGGGAGAGGTCAGATAGCAGGGGGCGTAAACCCTCCTGGCTGTCTGACCAATCCTCCTGAGCAGCCTATAAGAAACGTCACAGCAACATCATGTGACACTTATAAGGCTGCACAGGAAGAAGCTGAAACTAGTAAAGCAGGTAAACAAACAACTGCCCCTGTCTGATAAATGAATTACCTACAATAGTTAAAATGATCAGTGAATGAAATATCTGGAAATACCTCATAATCACTGGAAAAATGCAAAATATGGATGATTATTTTCTAATAAATGGCGACAAATCACTTAAGAAATGTTGAATATAGAGAAAAAAAACATCATTTGAGAACTGCATGGGTTAAAATAGTTGTAATTCCGAAATGGTTAATGCAGTGTTTTTGTTAAACCCCTTGATTTAACCTCCTGAAACCCAGGAAAATGAACATTTTAGCTTTTTTTTTATTTTTCTTTTTTACATTAAACTATTGTCTTAATTGGAAACTACGTAATGCAACAGTTTTTTTCAGATGCATTTTTAAAATAATTTCTATTTAGTTATTTTTTATGTCCTTGCAAGGGAAAGCATTTTTTTAGTAAAACTGTGAAACTTTTGTCCCCTACAGACGACAAATATGCATTGCTGTCGAGAAAAGTGGGAAAAATGGTCTGTTTACACGACAATAGGATAAGGATGATCTTATTGCTAACAACACTGGAGCATACTGTAGAGACATGGCAATCCACTGTTCTTTTTCCTTTTTCGGTTTGTATTTCTTTTTTTTTTTGTCTTCCATCTGTATGCCCATATCTGCTACATGTTCTTAAAAAAGAAACAATAAAAAGAAAGTGTTAAAAAAATATGCATTGCTGGGTCTCAGGAGGTTAAAGCTAAAAGCCCATAATTCAGTCACATTTATATTAGTTCTTTTTGGATCCTGTAGAGAGGCAAAATGACTAAATCTGTGTCACTGTCCAAATACTTATGGACCCGACTGTATATCTGTGTGTATCGGTGAGCATGAGTGTTGTTTTTCCACGGTGCTCACTTTGGCAATAGAAGTCAATCGATTTATAGGAGTCACGACATCAACAGGCAGTCTCAACCATACACACACTCCCATAAGCATTGTAGCTAATTAGCTAACAGTAGTTCTGATACCATCACTCAAGGGGGGGGTTGACACAGCAGTTGAAAGGTGCAGTACCTGCGAGGGGCACTGTGTTTTAAAAATCAATTAAATTAAGTGCCTTGTTATTCAATTTCTGCAATCCCCTTATAATAGTACCAGAGTGGCCTGGAAAAGTCATTAAATTTGACCACAATGCGACTGAGTTGGCGCTTTGCCTTTGTCACTACAGGACAAGGATAATGACTTTTGGGGACTTCACTTTTGGTCAGTGAGGAAAAACATAGTGTTTAATCTCAGCAACAGAAAAAAAAATGTAGCTTGCCCTGTGGGATCAAAAATGAATTAGTAATTAATTATTCTTCATCTGGCCTTCATAAAACCTTGGCAGTGGAGGTAAGCCTTTGTCTGCGTGCGTGCTGGTTGAAATAATAAAAGCCGGATGATATCACCGATGCTTGAGACTTATAGCTTATTGCAAGATGCTCTGCTGTGTTCTGGGAGAAAGATGTAGCAACAAATTAACAATGATTAACAAAGCATGTAATACATTTTACACAAAGCAAGAATTCATCTCAAATAGCTTTTTGACACGATCACAAAGATAAACAAATCTGCATGTTCCACATTTTGATTCAATAAAACAAATCAACAAATCATTTGCAAAACAAGAAAACTGAAGCTTTATGTGGCTTTGCTGCTATCTAACATCACAAAAGTGCAATTATACTGTAGTATTACATAAAAGGAAATGGAAAATATCAGGCATCTGGTACATTTTAGATCAGTTTGAACATTTAAGCAGCAGCTGTGTGCTCTATGCTCCACTCGAGACACTCTGTCCTCTGGGCTTTGGTAAAACACACCTTATGTAAGGAGGCTTTACTGATAGGAACATCTAGGTATGGGAATCCATAAGAATTTAACGATTCTGATTCCATTATCGATTTTGCTTATCGATCCGATTCTCTTATCAATTCTCTTTGGGTAAAGGAATAAGAGTACAAACGGGTGTGTTTGCATTACCTGTCTTTTATATTTCCATCTCTGCACAGAAAATATAACATATACAGTATACACAAATAATAAAAACAGATGACACTGGGCCCGGTTTGGGGGGGGGGGGGGGTTCAGTGAAAGTGAAACTAAAGAGGATTTACTAATTCCTCTATTGCCACATTTCCACTACATGGGCTCGTCTCATCTCCTGTTGTTGTGCACCTCATTTCCTTTGCCATACCTTCAGAAACTTGTACTTGAGGGGGCACAACATTTGTTGCCCACACCGGAACCAGGCTCAGTTGACGGCCTGGTGTTTGCTCTGCTGCTAGATTCACAAGCGCCGCTGAGTAGCGTATCAAATATGTGACATTCCTGTAAAGGAATCACATGCTGTGGACAAATGTTTGAGCATATTGGAGGGATTCCCTCCTTTTGAAGAAACTGAAGCTTTGCAAGTGTTACAAGTGGACCTGGTGTCGTCTTTTTGGAGCGTTTCTGTCTCAATGCCATGTTGGCTACGTTCTGACCAAAACAATGCAGCATGCGCGTGACGTCATCATGCATGTGCAACGAAGGCGGAATCGATAAGCAGAATCGTTAAGCAGGCAGGTAAATGATTCCAAGGAATCGAGCTACTGGGATCCGGTTCTCAAAAAGAACCGGTTCTCAATTCCCATCCCTAGACACATCTAACAAAATGTAAACCTGAACAACAGACCAATCAGAAGAACTGTTTGGGACACATAAGCACAGAAATAATGAAATATGAAACACATGGTGACAGTGTATAAGACAGTGAAGGGGACGTGTTGCGTTTAGAGGTGAATCGTGTGCCGGTTTCCTCAGTGGCGGTGGTGGTGGTGATGGTGTGGGTGGTGCTGGTGAGCAGGTGGACAGGTAGGCAGGGCGTGGCCCCGTGCGCAAGCAGTGACTGTGACACGCAGTGACACGCCTAGCCCCCCTGCCCTAACGCCACCTCCTGGTCCTCCTCATTCAGCGCCGGTGCAGCCGCCAAAACTTCATTAAACTGTGGCCTTAAACCTAAACTGGGTGTCTTTTTTGTAGTTCTTCCAAATGGACATCTATATGATAAAAGTCAAGTGGCCTCTGTGTGTGTGTGTGTATGTCGGCCAAAATTTGCTTAGAGATCTTATTTATGTCTTTGTGCATAAGAAATCAATATAAATGAATCCCCAGAGGAACATTGTGTTGGTAAATGCAAGTTATGCAAATTGACAGGACTTCAGTTCTGTTGCAACATGTTGATGGTCATATGAACTATGTTTTCAGCTCAAAAATGTCCAATTTCATCACAATTAATGCTATATTTTCATGTCACAAATGGCCAAGTTATATTTCAACTGAATTTACCTGAAAAACAAATATTCTATTCTTTTAGATTCCCCAATTATTCTTACAAGATTATATACTACATATCACATGTGTGCCACATTTTGTGTTTTTGTGTCAGCTGTTAGGGTTTTAGATCCACAATACTAACATTTATGAATAAGAGGAGAATTAGGAATAGTAAGTATATAAGTTTATAACTAATAATCTGGTACTGACCAGAGCATCATGGGTAATGTCACGTCCGTCCACCAGCAAAAGTTTTCAATACGCGTGCTATTCAAAATCCAATATTTCTGAAAATATAGCTTCCACTGTCAAATAATATCAGTAGTCTGTGCACAAATGTATTAGCATTATTTCAACACAGTTCTATGCATTTCTTACAACTTTTTTTTTGGACAAACATGGCCATTCATTTGACCCCCTAAGTAAATTTTAGCCGAGGTGTATGTGTGTGTGTGTGTGTGTGTGTGTGCGGATGTGTGTGTGTCTTGGTAATCACACAAAATCCGTACAGAGCTTACTGCTGCAGTTTGGCATACTTAAATATTTTTGGTCAAGGAACAGACTAGCGAAAATGGCAAGTTGATTGGACCAATATTTTGAGAGATATTAGTCATTTTGGAACACAATAGCCTTACAATCACGTTGCTCTGGCCAGAACACTTTGGCGGTGACTGCTGGACAAATGTGGTACAGCATGCACGACTACACAACAGCATAAAAACTACCACATCTAGAACCCATGGATCCCCATAGGTCAACGTGCTGGTTATTCATATTATTTTAACACAAGAGTGAGAGGAGGTCCTCAGATCTTTAATGTTCATTGATGCAATAAAAATTATGGAGAACCCAAGCCCCACCTGAGACGCAGAATTGTGAAGTTTGCCGCATTTCAATAATGTAAAGGTTGGATAAATGCGACTTGGCCGTTCAGCCTGAAGTCGCGTTTTAAAATATTAGATATGTATCGGATTTAGAGTCGGATTTGGAAAAATTTGATTTATGCTGTTTCAAAGGCCCAATTCACCCCTTGGTCCTCCCCCTTACCCCTAGCCCTTGGCCATTGCATTTGACACTACCCCTTGAAACAGAGTTGCAAAGGGTAGGGGTTGAAACATTCCCCTATGAAATGAGACAACCCTTCGCAACCTGTTATGTCATCAGCAGTCATCGATGGTGCTATAAACAGATGTGAAAACTTAGTTTCTGAAAGTATTCATAATGCCGTCAGTAGCTGTAACCATCTCTGTTCCGTGGGCTTTGGTCATCTTTTTGTGGCTATCAACTATAAACCACAGAAATGCGATCTATAACACAGTGAAACGGCATTAAACAGTCGATCAAATGATTAAGCTGAAGAAAATACGTACATTTGTGTGCTTCTTTCATCACACTGCTGCACTTTTTGGCTGTTTACCTCCATCTTGCCAACGATTCAAACAGAATTATGGGAAATTTCTCCCACCCCTCCGTTCATAGTATGGTCTTGAAAAATCTTCATTTTGAGGACTATACAACCCTTTGCCTTAGCCCTTCCCCTCCGTCTAATCGAGAATGGGGACAACACTACCCCTTCACGTGTACGCGCAAAACGGAGGGGTAGGGGCAAGGGGGAGGGGCCAAGGGGTGAATTGGGATTCAGGCAAACTGTCTTAATAGATTGAATACAGGTTATATACGGGCAAAAAAATCGGATTTGGGCCACATTTACCTGCAGTCTGAACATAGCCAGTGTGACAGGCGTGTTAAATATATTTCCCCCCCAACCAAGCAAAGTGGGGATTTTAACGTGATGTTTCTGCGACTTGTTTGGTTGTGATTTCATCTGACAAGAATAAGAAACAAGTGGCAGATGGAAGAAAATCCATGTTCTTTTTGTTGTTACTTACATCTGTTTTTGCCTAATTCACCTATGAGAGGGATGTGAGGCTTTTCTGTCCCGAATGTCTAAGAATACCACATTTTTTACTGTGTCTATCACCTGCATAACACCAGAGGGATGTTGGAGTCTGGAGTGAATAGTGATTCTGAACCTGTCCTACAAGTCCCTAACGGGTGCAGGAACCTGACTTGGCATTTTTATCAGAATTCCAAACATTACATAATCATTTGGGAGACTATATCCATAGAAATGTGCAAGGTCTGCATTTGACCTTCTTAAGAATAGGAGCGAGATGTCTCCACAAACTTCAAGTAAAACTAAAGTAAATGTGTTTCTAATGCTACAGTGGAAACGCTTCAAATCTCCCTTCTTATTTTTCTATGCCTAAGGGTGAGTTAGGGATTTTGCCGATGCAGTCACCATGTCCGCAGCATAAGCTTTGATTCCAGCTGGTCGCAGTAGCTCAGAGCTTTTTATAAGCCCCATATCTGTGCTCGACATCTGTAATCAAAGGGTTTCCCACAAGAAACTACTTAACCAAAGTGACAGTGCAGAGATCCCGATGCACCTCTTCTTACAAACACCGTAGTAGGTACATTACAAACAGAAAAACCCCACTCCTTAAATACATATCCACTGCTGTGTAAAGTAGTGCCTTTGCTTCTCTTTCACGAAGGTAAAGTTTTTATCTCATACAATAAAACACTTCTAAAGACACCTTGAATTCTTCACTGGACTCTGTATGAACTATGTTGAGTCAGAGTGGGGATACCTGTGGAAACCAGATTTAGTTTTTCAATCAATGCCTTATCTGGTGTCTGTCTCAGTCTGTCAAGTAGACGGAAGGCTCCAACCTCCAAACACACATCAGTTTATAGATCCATCACTATACAGGGTGTATAAAAAAACCCAAAAAACTATGCATTTTGAAAAATCACCCCCATTTCTGCATTTGATAATTTTTTGGAATTTTCTTTTATGGATGTCGGTAGGTAGGGGATTGGTGGATATTTGTCCAAATTTACAGACCCAGGTTTTCATGCATGAGTGAGCAGGGGGCAAATTGCACAATCCAAGTTAAAACTGGTTTGCGCGAAGTAGCAATGGGATTTAAATCCAATCAAAGGTCATGGGAGGGGACAATGGGCATCCATATTGTTTTCTACAAAATTGCCAGGTTACAGCATTGACACTTTGGCCACCATGTCAGCTTCATTTCTTTACCCATGGCAGCTGTTGTTGTGGCTAAAATAACGAAGAAACCACCACTTCGGGATGGTCTCAGGGAATTTCCCCCATTCTTTATTCAACAGGGGTTTTTATACAGGGGTGATCTGTCATTATTGTTGCTATAAGAGGAACCAACCATCTGATGCGTACGTGACAGACTCTTTTGCCAAATATGATGTTATGTTATTAATGACTCTGTTTTGAACACGGCTTGGTGGGAACTAGAGCTGCAACCGATTAATTGACTGGAATTTATTGGAAGGAGATATTCTGTTACAGTTTTCCTGAATTGAAGCTTCTTTGTGCGTCACAATAAGCGTCCGTGTGGAACACAACAGTGGAACCAATGTTAAATGGCAGAGAAATGAAGGAAACAAAGCTTTGATTCAGGAGAATTGTGGTTGAATGATTTTTTTTGGATCACTTTGAGTCGATTAATCGGTTGCAGCTCTAGTTGGAACATCCTCTCCTTTCCGCTCCCGTGCCAAATTTCTCCAATCGGAAACTGGACGCACACAAACATTTTAACAGAAGTTACTCAACTTCATGAAAAAAGATCCCCATACTAAATATTTTCCCCGATACTGATCCTGTTTTTAAAAGTTAATTCAACTTGTTAAGGCCTGAAAATGTCACTGTGGACAGGCCAAGTTAGGGTTAGGGTTAGGGTTAGGGTTAACCCTATACCCTAAATGCTGTAACCTGGCAATTTTGTGGAAAACAAGATGGATGCCCATTGTCCCCTCCCATGACCTTTGATTGGATTTAAACCCCATCGCTACTTCACACAAACCAGTTTTAACTTGGATTGCACAATTTACCCCTGCTCACTCATGCATGAAAACCTGGGTCTGTAAATTTGCACAAATATCCATCAATCCCCTACCTACCGACGTCCATAAAAGAAAATTCCAAAAATGATCAAATGCGGAACTAGGGGTAATTTTTCAAAATGTATATATTGTTTTTTGATCCACCCTGTATAACCTGACTGTCTGGAGGACAACTACTGAGTTTGCATTGTGTATCTAATTAAACATATTAAACTCACCCTTCATAAAGGTTGCAGGAGTCCACACAGGTTCGTCCACGGCTGAAGTATCGACAGGAGAGACACTGGTCTGGGCCTAGACCCCAGCATCCGGCGTCCGAACACAGCGGATCACACACCATGCGCTCCTTGGCTGCTCAAAACAGAACACAAGACAACATATATGCAAATAAGTAAGTCATCCAGACTGAAACTAGGCTTTGATGACTTAGTGTTTCTGGAATTATCACTAAATTGTCCAAATTAGCTTCCTGAACAAGGCGCGAGGCTTCATATATTAATGCACATGCAAATGGTGAGGGGCCATTATTTCATTACAGTTCTTCACCTCCACAGAGCAGCTGTTAATTTGCAGGAGCCTATAAAATGTGTGTTTTGTAATGACTTTTTATGCACAGGCGCCAGTAATTGCAGTAAGGCTGCGGCGTAGTTGTGGGTGTGTTCAGTAGTGTGTGTCATGGTTTATGGATCTGGTACAGAAATTACTGTAGCTGTGACTCAATTCAGGGGCCGCATAGTGGGAAGTATGTGGTGGCCAACAACGACGAAGGCAGACCCGGTTGTTATTTAGTGAAACAGTCAGATCTACAGTCTGTTCATGTCACAACCTGATCTAACACTTGGGTCCTGAGGTGCTGCTCCTGTCACCTATCAGTCTCAACCCATAAACACCCAGTGCTTCTTTTGTAGCAATTCTCATATGATATTTTCCTCTAAATTTACCCATTCTGAATTGATTTATCACCATTTATTGTAATATTATTCCCTGTGTTTTGCATTGTTTCAGTGAAAATCTTGTATTTTCTAATATTTAATTTACTGATCATGTAGATCAGGGGTGTCAAACTCATTTTAGTTCAGGGGCCATATTCAGCTAAATTTGATCTGAAGTGGGCCGGACCAGAAAAATAATAACATAATAACCGATAAATTATGACAACTCCAAATTTTTGTCTTTGTTTTAGTGTGAAAAAAAACCAAAACATTAAATTATGAAAATACTTACTTTTATAAACTATCAAAAAAAACCTTGAAAAACTGAAATTTAAATTAAAAAACATAAGAAAATTTAGTGCAATTTTAACAATATTATTCCTCAACTTATCATTTCTCCATGTGCATTATGGATCAGATCTACAACGACACTAAACAATGAGGAACAGGCAGAAAAATGGTTAAAATTGTGCTTAATTTTCTTTAGACATTTCAGGTTCTTCATATTTGTTCAGGTTATCCAAATTTTATTGGTCCAAGATAGTTAGTAAATGTAAATATTTTCATAATTTAATGGTATTTTTTGCACTAAAACAAAGGGAAAAAAATGTGTTGTTAATTCTAGATTTTATTGGGTTTAATTCAAGATTTTTTTTTTTACTTAATTGTACTTTTTTTTTTTGCTTGATTCAATATTTTTTTTACTTAATTGAAGATTTTTTTGGCTTAAATCAAGATTTTTTTTTTTAACTTAATTGAAGATTTTTTTGGCTTAATTCAAGATTTTTTTTTTACTTAATTGAAGATTTTTTTTTTGGCCTAATTCAAGATTTTTTGCTAAATTTGAGATTTTTTTTGTGCTTAATTGAAGATTTTTTTTCCTTAATTGAAGATTTTTTTTGGCTTAATTGAAGATTTTTCCCTTAATTCAAGATAATTTGTTTTTGCTTAATTCAATTCAAGACTGTGGAATTTTTGCACTTGGCAAAAACATCCCAGGGGCCGAACTGGACCCTTTGGCGGGCTGCATTTGGCCCCCGGGCCACATGTTTGACACCCCTGATGTAGATGTTCATAAAAGTTCAAATTGAAGTTGAGGGTTATTATATCAGAAACAGAGGAAACTTAAGAAAAAAGTGACTTTTTCAACAAAATCTCTCATTAACTGAACATCAAGCCAGTGTCTCCATCCCACAGGTGTCAAACATTTGGCCCGGGGGCCAAATCTGGCCCACTAAAGGGTCCAGTCCAGCCCGCAGGATGAATTTATAAAATGCAAAAATTACACTGAATTCAGGATCTACATACAGACCAATTAGATCTCAACTGGGCCAGACCAGTAAAATAGTATCATAATAACCTATAAATAATGACAACTGCAGATTTTATCTTTGTTTTAGTGTGGAAAAAGTAAAATTACATGAAAATGTGTATATTAACAAACTATCCTTGTACAAAAAACATGAATAACCTGAACAAATATGAACAACCTGAAATGTCTTAAGAGAAGTAAACGCAATTTCACCAATTTTCTGCCTGTTACTAAATGTTTTGTGTATTTGTAATTGTAATATAAGTTGTAATGCACATGTGTAAATGATAAACTGAGGCAGAATATTGTTTTTGTTAAAAGTGCTCTTGTTTTTCTTAAGACATTTCAAGTTTCAAGTTCATGTTATTCATTTTTTAAGGAAACGTATATGTAAATATTATCATAATGCAATTTTACTTTTTTCACTATTATTATTTTACTGGTCCAGCCCACTTGAGATCATATTGGGGTGAATGTGACCCCTGAACTAAAATGAGTTTGACACCCCTGCTCCATCCACTGTCACTGATCCAGCTCTGTGGGTTTTACCGGTGAATCAATGCTGTAGAAGATGACAGTGTTTCCATGGTAACTACGGAGCCTCTGAACATCTAAATGGGTCATATCTGATGACCATGAAAAGATGACAAACTGTATTTTACACCAATTATTTACATATATTGATAGGATTAGTAGATCAACTGGTATTAAAGACTTTCGATCACTAGAAGACTTTGGATTCCGGTGGATGTTTGGGTCTTTATGGGTTAATATCATCCATCTGAGTAAAGATCACTCTTGGTCACTCTTGAAAAAGCGATTTGTAATCTCAATGAGTTTTTTTTTTTTTTACCTGGTTAAATAAAGCATATATATATATATATATATATATATATATATATATATATATATATATATATATATATATATATATATATATATATATACTACATTACTGCGCAATGATAATAAAGACTTGTCAGAAACTATGTGTTATGCAGCTTTTCTTGGCCAGGTCACTCCTGAAAAAGAGATTTGCAATCTCAGTGAGGCTTTTTTTTTTTACCTGGTTAAATAAAGGCTCTATCTATCTATCTATCTATCTATCTATCTATCTATCTATCTATCTATCTATCTATCTATCTATCTATCTATCTATCTATCTATCTATCTATCTATCTATCTATCTATCTATCTATCTATCTATCTATCTATCTATCTATCTATCTATCCTTTCTTTCTATAGACAACATGTCTACAACCCAAGGTTCATAGACATACTTTCTGCTTCCATCACCTCCAGTAATGTGGACACGTGTCAGTAGTGATGTTGACCTAAATATTAAAGGTATAGTATAAAAACACCTATATCTGATCTCGGGATGTAACGATATGAAAATTTCATATCACACTTATTGTGACCAAAATTATTACGGTTATCATTATTATCGTGGTATTGTTGAAATTGTGCTCAAAATGTTCAAAAAGTACTAATATACACACTGTAATATTTTAACCAAGTTATATTAAAAAAAAAAAAATAAAACAAAATAATTGGCACAATGTACCTTCTGTTGCAGAAACATTCAAATATTAACCCTTAGTGGTCTGAGCCTATTTTGTCCGTTTTTCAGTCCTTTTGATTTTGCCTTTATATACTATATAAACAAATGTTTACTATACACATATTTGGGATCTGTTTTTTCAGTACAACTTCATTTATATCATCTGTCGATTATTTTTCACTTTAACCTACTATATCAACAGAAATGGACAAAAAACACAAAAAAATCTATAAAATCCGATTTGAAAAATGTATATAATTTATTGCATAAATTACACACAGATGCTTAATGAACGTTTTCAAAGACTTTAAAAGTGAATATTGGTTCCAAATATTAGGAATATACAATTAAAATTGTAACAAATTAAAACTATACTCAGATATTTGGCATAAAAACAGATCTTTGCATAGGTGTTTTCTATGGAAAAGTGCGGTAATCAAACATGGTTATCATGATAATTACAATTTAAACGGTAATACTAACTGTCTGCAATTTTATCGCACTTTATCGTTATACCGGTAATCGTTACATCCCTAATCTTATCTATATTTTACCTATACACCTCAGCTATAAGTGTTTTTACACTATACAACCAATCATGGAGCGACACCTTCGCTCCATCTGAAATGCATTCAGAACTAGATTCTTTAACTCTTTCGGTGCCAGACAGTTAAGGGGCTAATAAGCCTTAAAAGTGCCACAGAATTTGGCCGTTTTTCAGTATTTCGCGTCGTTTTTATAATCGAAGTCTGAATCGTCATCAGAACTCATTTTCTAGCAGATGGGACTGTTTTGACAGATCGCTGTGTTTACGATATTACTACAAAATGGCCATCTAATCTGCATATGATTTCATTCATAAATTCATTCATAAAATTTCCCAAGCAGAAAACGAAACGCGAGCTCTTCCTTGGTCAAAAACTGCTCGGTAACATCCGACCGATTGCTACTTAGATTCAGAACGCACCAGACGCAGCCGATTCATTATTGATCGTAATTTGCATAATTTATTCGGTCGCGTGACCTCAAATTCCCGTCTGGTCTCAAAAGGGGGACACAGAAAGAACGTCATCGAAATGTGAGAAAGAAATGGGGGTGGATGGTTTGTTTGTTCACAAATATGGCGTGTTCTCCAAAGCCGATCTGATCGGCCCGTGGCACTTTAAAGGTTGTATTCGTAAAGCCGATTTAATCGGCCCATGGCATTGAAAGAGTTAATCTCCAGTTTTGTGCAGGCTTATTCCAATGAAGTGTGTAATGTATCCAAAGAGTCTCGTAAGTGTTTGTCAGTCTTCTACACCTGCTCACAGAAACATTCCCTATGACTGAGGAAATGATGTGTTTACCTGCTGTCTGTTATTCTGCCTATTAGCAGTGTAGTGTCAACAATTTTGAATGAATCATCCTAATTTTCTTTGTGTGAGTTCTTGATGACAGTCACTAAAGATGATTAGATTTTGTTAAAAAAAAAAAAAAAATTCCATTTGTCAGAATAGAGCAATATTTGTATTACAGTCTAAGCCAGGGGTAGCCAACCTGTGGCTCCTGGTCCACATTTGGCTCTTGGGCTCTTTTCTAGTGGCTCCATGTGGCTTTGTCAAAAAACACATGGAAACTAGAAAAGCACTCTGAGAGCGCAGGCCTCCACCAAGGCAGATCAGTACAGAACAGCAAAATCTGCCCCCCCGATCACCATAAAAATGTTATCATTTGTTCCTTGTGCCAGTATCAACATTTCCTGAAAATTGCATGAAAATCTGTCCATAACTTTTTGAGCTATCTTGCTAACAGACAGACAGACAAACCCCGTTACACTTGGCAGACATAATGAATAACAGTAAGGCTTTTTTTCTTTAAACACATTTTGCTATTATTGTCGGAACCATAAAGTCAATCTGACATTATGCAGCTGTAAAAATGTAAACTATATTCCAAATGAATCTAACAAAACAGAAACAGTAAAAGAAGTAACAGTAAAGTACTTTCTATTTTATGACACTGATGGTATTCATCTGTTTTCTCCATTGCAAAGAAAGCATTCACATACCAGTACATTTTTGCTGCACAACACAATAGTCACTTTTCCATTAGACATTTGCGCAAAACTACCGATATTTACTAAATGTCAAAAAAACAGAAGTGCGTAATGTCGTTTTTTCATTAAATCACAACTGATGATTTGTTTACTTATTATCGCGAGATGACACGTGAAGTCATTCCATAAACATGGCAACGAAGGTAAATATGGTGTTGATTTACAGATATATTCATTATTATTATATATTAGCCCTCTATCTCGTACTAAATTAAAAAATTATTGGGTTCCCTGGTGTGTCCACACATACCGCAATATGTTTCTTCTTCTTCTTTGCTTGTTGTAATGTATGTCAACATTTGTTTTTTTTATTCACCTGATTCTAGTTGCAAAAAAAGGTCTTTCCATTGCAGTTTTGTGTGACACCTGAAAAACCACCTCTTGCCAGTGCAAAAACTTCAAATCGAAAACTTTTGGCGAAATTGTCATTTTTCCATTAAATTTTTATGTGCAAGTTAAATTTGAGGGTCAAAGGAAAAGCGACTACTCATGGCATTTTCTTTGGTGTAGCTCTGTCATTTCTTTGTAGTTCTGTAAATGCACCAAAACTTCAATTTATTCTCAACATATTTCATGCAAACTACTCCTAAAGAGCAGTCACCACTTTGAGGTAAAACATACAGGGATATGTTTTAGCTCAAGACAATTTTGTTTTTCTATTTCTGTTCTAAAATGGCTCTTTAGACAGTAAAGGCTGCCGACCCGTGCTCTGAGCTAATGTTGGACTAGGGGCTGTCCCAGAAGAAGGACAAAATGCAGCAATGCCTTTGGCTTTAGCTAAAAAGTGGTGGTCCCACATCAAGCTGTGAGGAAGATCCACAGAGGGCTGCAGTCTCATTCTTGTGGCCAAGGAACACATTGGACAAAATTTAGAGTAATCATCTCATAGTGTGATATTTGTCACAGCCAATGTCTGTTCATGCCAGTGTCCGAATTTACTACCAGATGATTCACTGATCAACAAGATTTGTGTGCATTTACTTGGCCAAAATTAGTCATTTCAAGCATTCTTTGCAAAATTGTTCTTTCTTTTCCATAGTTATGACTGGGTCCGAAACATCTTCCTCTTTTCATTTTTCCGTACACATACATGCCATTGATTTGCTAAAGTGCAACAATTAGCTTAGCATTAGATCCAGCACAGTTACACTGTAAAAAAAAAAAATCTGTAATTTAACAGAATTTTCACTGTTTATTTTACAGATTTTTCCTGTAGTTTTAAGTTACAGGAAAATATCAATGCAATTACAAAAATAGACTGTGATTTTACATGTCAAATGTAAAATAACATGAAAAAACTGTAACTGTGAATAACCAAAAAAAGTCAATTTTTCAAAATAATTTTTTCTTTTTTCACAGAAAAATACAGTTTGCAAATGTATCGTATTTTCACAAATATTTCTTTTCTATTTATGAGATTAAAATGTTAATTTAAAGTTTAATACTGTAAAAAAAAATAAAACGAGATAAAATTACTGACAATTAACTGTAAAAGAAGTATTTGTTCTGTAAGTTTAACAAGACTTGTTTGTTAATTGACACATATCTATTGTAATTATAGAAGGTTTCACAACAAAAAAGTTGAATAAATGTATTTTTGTGAATGTATAACATGTATAAGCACTGATAAACTGTCAAATTACACTTTTTGTCAGTGGATTGTACAACTTGGTCTCATTGAAAATTATTTCTATATATATTTATAGGTAAGTTGATTGTTTTAATACATGTAAATATTCTTTATTAAACATCAAAAAGGGAAAAAAAGTAAAACCTCAAAAAGTTAGGGGAAAAATTTTTATTTTAATTATGGAAAATTACCATATTTTTATGAGATGGTTATTTAACACTATTTTTTTGGCACCCCTGCTGCCGGAATAATACCATTTTTTTTTATGTTTTTTTTTTTTTTTTTACAGTGTACAATCAACCAGTGCAATCATAACAAGTCTACAATGAATCTTTGGACAAAGAAGAGACCATCCATTTGATGCTTCATGGCTCATGAAAATAAAACTGCCCTTTTCTGCCTTTGAAATAGTGCAGTCTTGATGCACTGCTGTGATGCTTTTAATCAGATGCAACCAGCGGTTTAGGATTTGGCCACTAAATTGAGACACAGCTTCTATTTAACAAAGAGCACAAAAAGTACCATTCTACTCGCCTTATTCTAAAAAAATGTCACATTTGTCACTTGTGTTTTTGCCCAGAAGATGCTTCAAACTTCAGTGATGACACATGCAATGGACTGAATGTTGACAAAGAGCACTGATGTTCACAATAAATCAGTGAAATACAAAAATAAAAGCTCCTATTCTGATTGTTTCACGGTGGTTATGTTCTTAAAAGATACAAACAAACCCACACTATCATATCTGTGTGGACAATGGCGACAGAATAGAGCCACAGTATATGGTTCCTCCTCCTGTCTGGGATGTGGATCACCAACAGACAGGTTGACAAGCTGAAAGCACCACAGTGAGAGCAGTGGAGGAAATGACGAGAACACAATGAAGTGAAGTTAGTTTGCTGTGTCTGAACATGCTGCTTTTGGCTGAATGTACAAACCCACTGCCCTTAGTTTGACCCCCAGAAGTGTCCCAAACCTGGTAAAATATGAGGAGAAAAGAAAACTGGTCTATGTAGGTAAACAGTCCACCACACATGGTGAGTACACTGTAAGCCCAGAAATTGTATTTACTAAAATGCTTTAATTACAATGTAATTAAATGATTTAAGTTTAATGGCATTACTATAAAATGTTAACTATATTCTACTAATTTGTAGACAGTCGAAAGTGCGAAAAAGTTTAAGTTGAATGGATTTAAACCACCAAGTTTTAGTCATGACCACACCTTTTTATTTCCACATTGCATTGTGGGTATTGGGCATGTTGTTGAAAATGTGTTATTTTTCTGTGCAGGGGTTCAGCGGGGTTGTGGTGTTAGTGTTAATTTGGATTTAATGTGTGTATGTCAGTGTTTATTGGCCTTTTTGTGTTTGTTTTTGTATTTTTGTAGAGCTGCACCATGAGTCAGAGCCATAGGAAGAACAATGGGTTTCTTGTTCATCTTAAACTGTTAATGTACAATGGAAATCTTAATGTTTTGTCAAATTAAAAGCACATCCTGTACTGGCAAATGACATTGACCTAGCTTCCATTCATGTTAGAATGATTTATTGGCCTTTTTGTGTTTGTTTTTCTATTTTTATCGAGCCAAACCATGAGTCAGAGCCATAGGAAGAACAACTGCTCTACTGTTCATCATCAAAAGTATTATATAGTGCAGTTGTAAGATAACATCAAATTTTTAGAACTTCCCACAATGGTGACTGATTCTGGGTCAATATCTTTATCTTCTGTCCATGCCATATGACAATAAGTTGAATAATAATACAAAGCACTTAATATTACAGAAAGATTTTAATTTAAATCAACTTAAAATTGAGTAAAATGAACTGATGACATTAAGTCTAATGATTATTCAAAGCAATTGACATTGCAACAAATTTAAAGTTAAATTAACTTGGCATTTAGTGTGTTGTACTTAAAATAGCAATTCCATTTAAGTTTAATACACTCAAGTTTTCATTACTCATTACTTAATTTTTTTAAGGCAACGAGTTACCTGAGATTTTTTAAGTAAACTCAACTATCCAGTCTTACAGTGTAAGTACTAATATTTATGTTACATTCATATTCTGTCCTCTTTTATTTAGTTTGTTCCCTGTTTTTTATGTGTTTGTTGAGTGTTATGTTTTGTTGATTACTGTTGTTGTTTACTTTGTCTTATTGTTTACTTTATTGCAGTGTTTTTCAACCTTTGGGTTGCGACCCCATGTGGGGTCGCCTGGAATTCAAATGGGGTCGCCTGAAATTTCTAGTAATTGTAAAAAAATTAAAACTTACTAATAAAAATGTACATTATATAGCCTAAATGTTGCCTAAAATTAACGTTTATTTGCAACATATTATAGCAAACTGTTACATAATCAAAAACAAATTAATTTTAGCAAAAAAAAACAAAAAAAAAAAAGAAAAGAAAGTCTCCATTTTGAATGTCTGGGGTCACCTGAAATTTCTAATAATTTATAAAAAAAAAACAATCAAAACATTAAAACTTACTAATAAAAATTTACATTATACAGTCTAAATGTCCTCTACAATTAATGTTTATTTGCAACATATTATAGCAAACTATTACATGATCAAAAACAAATTAATTTTAGCCACACAAAATGTCTCTGTTTTGAATGTCTGGGGTCGCCTGAAATTTCTAATAATTTCTAAAAAAAAAAAAAAAAAAAAAATTAAAAAGTTAAAACTTCTTAATAAAAAATTTACATTATATAGTCTAAATGTCATTTAAAATTAACATTTATTTGCAACATATTATAGCAAACTATTACATAATCAAAAACAAATTCATTTCAGCCAAAAAAAATGTCTCCGTTTTAAATGTCTGGGGTCGCCTGAAATTCGTGACGTTAAAAGGGGGTCACGAGCCAAAAAAGGTTGGAAACCTCTGCTTTATTGTGTATTCATTTGTGTTGCCTTCAAGCATTTACGTATCCATGCATTAGGGCTGCACGATTCTGACAAAAATGTGAATCACAATTTTTTTTGCTTAGAATTGACATCACGATTCTCGAGCACGATTTTTTTCACAAAATCTTTATTGCACTGCTGTCAAAGAAAATGGGTTCTTTTACCTCTGATTCACGTCTTTCATATCACTTCGCAAGTCGTCCGGTCACTTATAGTCCCGGTTGTTAAGTGACGTCAGCTGATCTGGGAAAGTTTATAGCGCAAAAAAACTTCCCAGCTGGCACAATGGAAATTTTTTAAATATAAAAATTTTGGAGAGGGCGAGACTTTTGATTTTTGGTTAAAAGGCCAAGTTATCCTCACCGGCAAAGAAAAGAAAAGGAGAAGAAGAATAGTAGCGCAGAAGTCAGAGAAGTGAAAGTGAAAACACATTTGGATCTGGACGACAGAAAAGAAGACCAACATGACATTAAAACCGCCGATTGTGAACCTTTATTGGGCACGAGTTTGGGTGGGTGACCCTCCCCACTACCACTGGGGTTTTCATCCATTTCACTCTCTTTACCGCAGACGTTTCTCTGCTGTAATTCACTCTTTCCTTGGCAGTGGCGGTTCTGCGTTTGTGGGCATTTGTTTGCAATGCAATGCTTAAGAATCGTCCGTGTTTAGAAATGAGATCACGTACAGGGGTTGGACAAAATAATGGAAACACCTTAAAACATCAACAAAATATAATTTAATATGGTGTAGGTCCGCCTTTTGCGGCAATTACAGCCTCAATTCTCCGAGGTATTGATTCATACAACTTGTGAATTGTTTCCAAAGGAATTTTAAGCCATTCTTCAGTTAGAATACCCTCCAACTCTTTTAGAGACGATGGTGGTGAAAATCGACGTCGTACTTGAATCTCTAAAACTGACCATAAATGCTCAATAATGTTGAGGTCTGGGGACTGTGCCGGCCATACGAGATGCTCAACTTCATTAGAATGTTCCTCATGCCATTCTTTAACAATTCTAGCTGTATGGACTGGGGCATTATCATCTTGAGGTGAAGGTGTTTCCATTATTTTGTCCAACCCCTGTACATGTGTGAATCGAGATCGCGATCTTTTAACAATTAATCTTGCAGCCCTACTACACATGTACTTATTTATTTTTTTTTACTTTTCTGGTATGTCAATGTGGGCGTGTATGTATGTGAGGATGATAAGTGAGGTTAATTACTCACAAAAGATCTAAGGGACTTGATTTTTCATATATTCTGCTGATGGGAAGCTAAAGGATGGACTGTTGTGTGGAGAAGGGGTGGGATTAAATAAATTCCACTTCCTCCCACTCCTTTTTGAATGTGTGTGTTTTTTATATGGGTATTGTTGTTATGAAATGGACAGAGTATATTTTTTGTTTTTTATACGGGTATGGTTAGGAATTGGACATACAGGGTGGGGAAGCAAAATTTACAATGAACATTTAGTTGTTTTTTCTCAGCAGGCACTACGTCAATTGTTTTGAAATCAAACATATATTGATGTCATAATCATACCTAACACTGTTATCCATACCTTTTCAGAAACTTTTGCCCATATGAGTAATCAGGAAAGCAAACGTCAAAGAGTGTGTGATTTGCTGAATGCACTCGTCACACCAAAGGAGATTTCAAAAATAGTTGGAGTGTCCATAAAGACTGTTTATAATGGAAAGAAGAGAATGACTATGAGCAAAACTATTACTAGAAAGTCTGGAAGATACTATTAAAGAAGAATGGGAGAAGTTGTCACCCGAATATTTGAGGAACACTTGCGCAAGTTTCAGGAAGTGTGTGAAGGCAGTTATTGAGAAAGAAGGAGGACACATAGAATAAAAACATTTTCTATTATGTCAGTTTTCTTGTGGCAAATAAATTGTCATGACTTTCAATAAACTAATTGGTCATACACTGTCTTTCAATCCCTGCCTCAAAATATTGTAAATTTTGCTTCCCCACCCTGTAGTTTAGTTTTGATAAGTACAGTATATGAATGAATGAATGAATGTTTTTTATTATTGTGTCTTGCATAAAAAACATGCCCAGCCCTTACATGAGCTTATAAGACACCAAAAATACAAACCAAAAATCAAACTCCAGACAATAGGCACAATAGATATGAACAAAACAAAATACTGACCTATTTAAACAAACACATCTGCCGCTTTTTCCAGGCTTTACAAACAAATAATGCTAATTTATATACATTAGAACTAAACAACCATTTCATCTTGTCATCATCAGTGCTCCAGAACATATCAGGATATGTATATTACTGCTAAGAAATGACAGTTAGTTTTTGTGCATTATTGTTATGAAACAAATAGTGTAGTTTTGTTTCTGATTTGTGTATTATTGTTATGAAAAGGACAGAGTTTATTTTTGTTATGATTTGTGCACCATCACTGTTATGCGAAAGACAGAATTTATTTTAATGTGAAATGCTGCTGCAAAACGAACAGTCTATCCTTGATATGTACAGCGATTTTGCGTTTTGTGCATTGTCAGAATTCAGTCTGATACGTGTAGGATTTTTGAGTTGCTTATGGAATCTGACATAGGAATTTAGGGTAGGTAAAGGGTGAAGTAAGGAGGCAGGAGATTATAAGTTAAACTTCATCCTGCTCCTTTTCGAAAGGTTTACTTTCTTTTTATGTAAATCTTTTGTCGTTCGAATTTATTGCAATTTTCAAAATAAAAAATAAACAAACAAACAATGTGCAAATGCAGTTATACTTTGTTTTCATGTATATGTATAAGTTTTTCTTTTCCGTTTTATTTCTAAGGACTAAGTAAGATTACATTGTTTTGTTGCATATTCAAAATAAACAAAACCATAAAAAAAGAAGTAATGATAAAGAAGGCTCAATATTGTATGAGTCTATGTATATTGTTGTTGTTTTTTTTTGAGGAAAGGACATAAATAAAGCCACCTTTCTCACGTCTCAGACATGTATTGACTGCTTTGATGCTCATGTAAAGCCATGTAAGAGCCAACTTAGATTTACACAAAGGTGTGAAAAGTGTTGCTTTGATTTCCCTTGGATTGTGTTGAGCCAGAATGCTCCTTTTTCCCATCAATATAATATGTACAATGATTCTCTGTTTCTGCTGTTACATTTACCACCAACAGACCCAGGGCCTTCCATATCCTCTGTTCTTTTCTCTTACTGGGCCTAAATCTGTTATTTCTCTCTATTGTCTCCTTTCAGCTCTTATTTTTTTTTTTTATTTTTTATTTTTTTTACAAAGGTTGCTACATCTGACAGCATTAGAGTGGCAAAATGAGTGTGTTGAGAAAAAAAAAACAAAAAACCCCCCACAATGACAGCACTACAGACACACAAAGAACTTCTATCTTTCAATCTGCATTTCATTTGATTTCCCCCTTGTTGATAGATTTTTAAAAACCTGCTATATATGCCAGCCCAGTTCTGTTTTTGTCCTTTTCTCTCTTTAGAAACAATGTGGATGAGAAGAAAAAGCCCCACTATTTTTTTAAGGTCGTGGCCAGATGTAAGCTAGGGGCTATGTCTCAATGTCAGTCACTGAATTGTTGAAAATGCTCCGAAATTCAGACAGAAGGATACAGATACATAGGAAGAACAGAAGCCCTGTGTTCCTTTGGAGGACGTAGGATGAAAGCTTTGCCTTTTACAACAGACAAAATCACTTCTGTAGGGCTCGCAGTGCTGTATACTGTCCAAGCAGAGGGCGAGGTGACGAGAAAAGGGATGACGGCATAGGAAAAAACGAAACAAAAGAGCAGGAGAAGCTCAATGGCGTTTTTGAATATACAGCATTAAAAGAGATCAACTTCAGATGTTTCTGATAAAAAAAAAAAAAAAAAAAAAAGCCACGGGACCTGAGTCAACAGATGTATTTTATAGTGATGGGCAATTCACAAATGAATCGTTCAAAAGAATTGATTCATTTAAGTCACAGGTGTCAAACATCCGGCCCGGGGGCAAAATCCGGCCCGCCAAAGGGTCCAATTTGGCCCCTGGGATGAATTTATGAAATGCAGAAATTACACTGACGATATTAACAATCAAGGATGTTAGAATCATTTTAGGTCAGTTCAATCTCAAGTGGATCAGAGCAGTAAAATACTATCATAATAACCTAGAAATAATGAAAACTACAAATTTTTCTCTTTGATTTAGTGTAAAAAAAAAAAAAAAAAGTTAAATTACACAAAAATATTTACGCTGAACAAAAATATAAACGCACCACTTTTGTTTTTGCTCCCATTTTTCATGAGCTGAACTCAAAGATCTAAAACTTTTTCTGTGTACACACAAGGTTTATTTCTCTCAAATATTGTTCACAAATCTGTCTAAATTTGTGTTAGTGAACACTTTGCTGAGATAATCCATCCACCTCACAGGTGTGGCATATCAAGATGCTGATTAGACAGCAGGATTTTTGCACAGGTGTGCCTTAGGCTGGCCACAATAAAAGGCCATTCTAAAATGTGCAGTTTTATCACACAGCACAATACCACAGATGTCACAAGTTTTGAGGGAATATGCAATTGGCATGCTGACTTCAGGAATCTCCACCAGAGCTTTTGCCTGTGAATTGAATGTTCATTTCTCTACCATAAGCCATCTCCAAAGGTGTTTCAGAGAATTCATGAAGAAGACTGTGCGAGGAAAATGGTGGTCACACCAAATACTGACTGGTTTTCTGACCCCCCTGGACCACCCAATACAGTAAAACTGCACATTTTAGAGTGGCCTTTTATTGTGGCCAGCCTAAGTCACACCTGTGCAATAATCCTGCTGTCTAATCAGCATCTTGATATGCCAAACCTGTGAGGTGGATGGATTATCTCAGCAAAGGACAAAGGAGAAGTGCTCACTAACACAGATTTAGACAAATTTATGAACAATATTTGAGAGAAATAGGCCTTTTGTGTACATAGAAAAAGTTTTAGACTGTTGAGTTCAGCTCATGAAAAATGGGAGCAAAAACAAAAGTGGTGCATTTATATTTTTGTTGAGTGTACATTCACAGACTAGCCTTTTGCAAAAAATGTGAATAACCTGAAACTTTTTAAGAGAAGTATGTGGAATTTTAACAATATTCTGCCTCTTACGTTTTGTGTATTTGTAGATCCACTGTGATCTGTATGTTGTGATGCATATGTATAAATGATAAACTAAGGCGTAATATTGTTAAAATTGCACAGATTTTTCTTAAGAATTTTCAGGTTCATATTTGTTCACATTATGTTCAAGTACGGTTCGTAGATGTAAACATTTTCATTTCGGAATTTGACTTTTTTCACTCAAAAACAGAGAAAAAACATTGGAGTTGACATTATTTTTAAGTCTTATTCTATTATTTATATTATTTGACTGGTCCGGCCCACTTTATAACACATTAGTCTGAGTGTGGCCCCTGAACTAAAATGAGTTTGACACCTCTGATTTAAGTGAACAAGTTGAATCAATTCGCAAACCCAACTGGATCGATTCAGCGGTACTTTGCTAATATTTGTTTATTATCACATTAACTAGTCAGAATCACTCATTAAATCGGAGGCAGAACTGTTATGTGACGCACCGTGCAGCCGCCTGTACTCTCCATGGCAAGATCTCTGGTTATGTCGCAAGACTAGTTGCCGGCGACAGATGGACCAAGCTGAGGTAGTGAAACACTGGCTGAGAGTGGCCGAATAGAGCCAAGTGGAGCCGAGTCACTGAATCGATTCTGAATCGCTCACGGATCGTTGAACCATTGAATCGTTAATGAATTGATGACTCGCTGAATCGTTCACGAATCAATGACTCGCTGAATCATTCATGAACTGATGAATCGTTCACGAATCAATGACTCGCTGAACTGCTTTGCAAATCGCTGAGTCTATTGAACTGCTGAATGAGACGAGATACTCCTACCGTAACAATGCAGAATAGAAAGAAAGTACACTAATAAAATGAAATTAAACACACATAGATAGATAGATAGATAGATAGATAGATCCTTTATTTAACCAGGTAAAAAAAAAGCCTCACTGAGATTGCAAATCTCTTTTTCAGGAGTGACCTGGCCAAGAAAAGCCGCATAACACACAGTTTCTGACAAGACAAGACATAATCAACACATAATACAAAAACTTAGAATTGATAGTTATAAAACAATCATTTATGCAAGTTTAAAAACAGTTACATTGACCATTCCTGAAGGTGACGGAAGCAGAAATTATGTTTATGAACCTTGGGCTGTAGACATGTTGTCTATAGAAAGAAAGAAAGAAAGAAAGAAAGAAAGAAAGAAAGAAAGAAAGAAAGAAAGAAAGAAAGAAAGATAGATAGATAGATAGATAGATAGATAGATAGATAGATAGATAGATAGATAGATAGATAGATAGATAGATAGATAGATAGATAGATAGATAGATAAAAAGTCAAAAGCATAGTAAGTACAATTAACTATTGACAAAATAGTACTATGTTGATATACTAGTGGAAAATCTTTATTGAGGTCTGTAACTTCCTAATTACATTATTCATAGACGGACAGGAAGAAGCGATATTAAAGGTTAGACCTAATAGTACTTCTGCATGTCAAGTGGTGTACTGGGTTGAGCATATGGTTGACAATTTGGCACTGCTAGATCATGACCGACACCTGCTAGGTTTTTATTATTATTATTATTAATTGGTGAGTCATGAATCATGAATTGTGAATGAATCAATTCAGAATTGATTCACAACAAAATCAATGAGCTCGGTCAATGTATCTGTTTTTAAACTTGCACAAATGATTGTTTTATAACTATCAATTCTAAGTTTTTGTATTATGTGTTGATTATGTCTTTTCTTGTCAGAAACTATG
Organism: Sphaeramia orbicularis; assembly: GCF_902148855.1. NCBI lineage: Eukaryota > Metazoa > Chordata > Actinopteri > Kurtiformes > Apogonidae > Sphaeramia > Sphaeramia orbicularis. The sequence goes on from NC_043977.1 coordinate 16,567,329, forward strand.
TGTTATGCAGCTTTTCTTGGCCAGGTCACTCCTGAAAAAGAGATTTGCAATCTCAGTGAGGCTTTTTTTTTTTACCTGGTTAAATAAAGGCTCTATCTATCTATCTATCTATCTATCTATCTATCTATCTATCTATCTATCTATCTATCTATCTATCTATCTATCTATCTATCTATCTATCTATCTATCTATCTATCTATCTATCTATCTATCTATCGTTCTATCGTTCTATCGTTCTATCTATCATTCTATCGTTCTATACACCATATGAATGAACCAAAAGAATCGAATTAGTAAAAAGAATCGGACTTCCCATCATTAGTATTTTGGACACCAAAGAAATGTGAACCGATGATTATCGTGATAAGTGATCCTAACGAGCAGGAACACAGGAAAAAACAAACAGGGAGACAAAGAAAAAGAAGAGAAACGACGATACGCATGTAAAAAAGCCTTAAAACTAGACTCAAAAAAGCTGCCTGTGGACAGTGGTCATGATTAAAGACTTCAGCTGTTGTTTTCAATGTCCTTCACCCCTCTCCCTATCCATTGCAGACAGAACTAAAAGAAAAACAGACGCTGGAACGACTAATGAGTGTAAGCTGGCAGCTGAAGAAAATTATCCCCGTCTCTTACACAAGATAACAAAATGGGATGAGTGTTTTGGTTTTTTTTTTCGAACAGTAATCATAGGATATATGATTGTAATTAGTATGTTTTTAATCATATTATTCAAGAATACGCAATTTAAAATATATGTTGAGAGACTGCTCCAAGGAGCCACTTTTAACTTTGTTTAAAACTTAATAAAAAGTATGACAACAATATGATATACACTAATGTGCAAAAATCTTAGGTCGCCTTTAGCTTTGTTTCTCATTGTCTTTTTTTCAGATACAAGAAAATATAGGAAATATATGCACAACTTTAAAAGACACATAGATAACCTAGGTTATCTACCAGTTCATTGTTATTTATTCATAACATTATTTACACTAAGTATCCTGCAGCTCTTAATAATCAAATTGGATATAATTCTGATGTTCATCACTATGGTACCAGAGCCTCAACTCAAGGTCTACTTCCATTAACATGCTCCAAAACTAATTCAGTGAAAAGCCCTGTTGTATATAGAGCTATTTCTTCATGGAACACTCTACCTTTACATATTAGAAACATTTCAAGTGAGAAAATATATATATATATATAAAAAAACAACACAGAGTAACTTGAGAGTAACTAGTCTTTTTCTGTTACCATTTTGGGATTTTTTCCTTTCTTTTTCTTCTTCTTCTCCTTTCTGTTTTACTGTAACTGGATCTGTGTATTGTGATTTTGTATCCTAAACTTTTTTTCTTGAAAAAAAAGGAAGATTAGCCTGGTGTTTGTGCTTCGGCTAATAGGGATCCTCAAAAAAGACTAAACAAGAATAAACACACAAATAAGTGAACAACATGTGTTATAAAAGTTAAAAACACTATTTAGTGTGACCCCTGACCTCTTGACAAGAAGCAGCACAAACAGTTAGAAACATCTGACATGTGTTGAATGAGAACTGGTATAAAACACCAGAAAATTGATGCAAGAAATGTCACATTCGTCAATGTCATAAGCATCTTTAAGTGTCCAAAAAAAGTGCTATATAAATGTGATGTATTTTTATTATTATTATATTGTCTAAACAAAAGCATTAAAAATATGTTAAAGTTGAATGGGAGATTACACCAAATTCTACCACTTTTCTTTTTATCAAAGCTGTCTTTTCACTGTAAATTTTGTTTATAATGCAGTACACATTTTATCCAGATGCGATCTTATACAGAGACTGATAAATTCATAGTGTTGTAGTTAAGACCGGTTAGACTGAGACCAAGACACAGCAGAGACCGAAAGATATCAAAACCAAGACCAAATGAGTTGAGTCCATGACAAAACCGAGACCACAAAAATGACCGTTCTTGAGAACTACAGGGTGGGGAAGCAAAATTTACAATATTTTGAGGCAGGGATTGAAAGAGTGTATGACCAATTAGTTTATTGAAAGTCATGACAATTTATTTGCCACAAGAAAATGTACATAATAGAAAATGTTTTTATTCTATGTGTCCTCCTTCTTTCTCAATAACTGCCTTTACACGCTTCCTGAAACTTGCGCAAGTGTTCCTCAAATATTCGGGTGACAACTTCTCCCATTCTTCTTTAATAGTATCTTTAAGAAAGTGGACATTGCTGTGTGATGTTCTATTGGTAGCATGTTCTAAAACGCCCCAAATAGCAGAATCCAGAGGGTTTAGATCTGGGCTAGAAGGCGGCCATAAACATGATTCCCAAAAATTGCTAAAGTTGGATTTGTTGCTGTTGTCAACAAGTGTTTTGGGGTTCTTGTTTAAGATTTTAACTTCAAATCATATTTTACTGCATTTCTAACGGTCTTGTTGTCTACCTCAAGTTCAATTGCTATTTTTCTCATGGATTTGGTTGGATCCTTTAGGATTTTGGATTTGAGAGCTTTAATAAAAGCTTCGGTACGTTTTTTTGTTGCTTCCTCCACTTCCAGACTTTCTCGTAATAGTTTTGCTCATAGTCATTCTCTTCTTTCCATTATAAACAGTCATTATGGACACTCCAACTATTTTTGAAATCTCCTTTGGTGTGACGAGTGCATTCAGCAAATCACACACTCTTTGACGTTTGCTTTCCTGTTACTCATATGGGCAAAAGTTTCTGAAAAGGTATGGATAATAGTGTTAGGTATGATTATGACATCAATATATGTTTGGTTTCAAAACAATTGACGTAGTGCCCGCTGAGAAAAAAACAACTAAATGTTCATTGTAAATTTTGCTTCCCCACCCTGTACATCATTCCTAGTGGACTGTGGAGGGCTGGCATTGTCTATTGAGAAAATGTATACAATGTAACATGTTTTTAAAATAGATGCATTTGAAGAGGGCGCATAATAAATAATGATACTATTCTGTGACGATGCGGTTTTTGTACAAATCTCATCGAGACTGCAGTATCCAAGACCAAGACAAGACCGAGACCACAAAAATGACCGGTCTAGAGAACTACTACATTTCTAGTAGACTGTGGAGGACTGGCATAGTCCGTTGAGAAAATGTATATAATGTACGATGTTTTTGAAATAGATGCATTTGAAGTGGGTGTGTAATAAATAATGATACTATTCTGTGACGATGCAGTTTTTGTACAAATCCCATCGAGTAAGCTATGTCCGAGACCAAGACAAGACCGCGACCAAATGGGTTAAGTCTGTTACAAAACTGAGACCACAAAAAACTGGTCTTGAGAACTACATCACTACAAATTCATATGTGTGATTATTACAACTTTACTAAACCAACAAACCTAATGTTGGCCTAAGACTTTTGCCCAGCACTGTATATACTATAAACCCATCTGACTATGTGGACTTTCCTATTAAACCGTACATAAATGAGTTTCCTACATCTCTAAAGGCTCTACTGATGCAATAACTACAATCTCCGAATTGAAAAGTCATGTTTGACAAGATAAAAGATCCTCATGTGAACAGACATCTCACACATTCATCTTTATATGTGGTTGATATGTGAAAGTGAAACTCAATTTTACAGGATATTACTCTCAGATAGCTCTCATATTTGCACAGTACACGCAGAACAGTTCACCTAACAAACAGATTTAGAGTTTAAGACCCTGCACACAAATGCTTCTAATCATTCTGGCTGAGTAAATGTTCGCTCAGGTTGAAAGTGGGTAGAGCGGCGCTTTGACCTGAGCATCAATGTAGAGTTAACAGTCTGTTCATGCCCACACAGTCCTGAGAAATTGTTTAATTAGTCAAAAAAAAAAAGAAAGTTCAATATGTAGGTTTACAAGTTCCGTGGATATGTCAAGCCTTTCAGATTCACCATGTCTCTAACACTTCAACAGGTTGCATAGTCTTTGGTTCATTTATTTGCGTATTTGGACCCTAATAGTTCATAAAGTTAGAATTTGAACCCTCCAGGTGCTGCAAAGCTATCTTTATATTCATTCTGGCAAAAATCGAGTGGATTTCTATAATCTGTTTAAATTCCTACTTAATTTGTTATGTTTTATAACTAGTTACATCACGACATTTGCACATATAAGGTCAAGACTTCCGAGGAGTATTTCTCTGAGCATGACATAATTGTTTGTCGGCAGCCGCAGTTGTAGTAAAAACTGAAAATATGTCCAAACTTCGAGCCGATTACCTAAAATGTTCAGTTGTTGGTTGAATGGGACAGAGCAGCAACAACCTGGAGGGGGTGGGGCTTGAAGTGGCTCGTGTGCATTTAAAGGGCCAGCGCTCCAAACAACCTTTCTGGTGTCATTACTCAGAAATAGGGTTGAAGATGGACCTGTGGAGTTGAATTAATGAAGAACTCAGACCCAAGTATAACATTTACAGTTTATGTAGACCACAGGGAAATGTTTTAAAATGCATTATTCCATTTTAAAGGTGTAATAATTTGCTTTTTTTAAAAAAATAGATTAATGCATTTTAAAACATTTCCCTATGGTCAACATAAACAGTAAATGCTACGCTTGGGTCTGAATTATTCAAAAAGGTCATATTTTGCTAAACCCACTTTTATTAGTCTTTGGTTCATTTATTTGCGTATTTGGACCCTAATAGTTCAGAAAGTTTGAATTTGAACCCTCCAGGTGCTGCAAAACTATCTTTATATTCATTCCAGCAAAAATCGAGTGGATTTCCACAACCCGTTTTAATTCCTGCTTAATTTGTTATGTTTTATAACTAGTTACGTCACGGCATTTGCACATATAAGGTCAAGACTTCCGACGAACTTGCTTTGCTTTAAAAAAACAAACAAACAAAAAAAAACAATGGAATAATGCATTTTAAATCATTTCCCTGTGGTCTACATAAACTGTAAATGCTATACTTGGGTCTGAATTCTTCATTAATTCAATTCCACAGGTCCATCTTCAACAGTATTTCTGAATAATGACACCAGAAAGGTCATTTTGAGTGCTGGCCCTTTAAAAATGCAAATGAGCCACTTCAGGCCCCACCCCCTCCAAGTTGTTAGTTGGGCTGCTCTGTCCCGTTCAACCAACAGCTGAACATTTCAGGTAATAGGCTCGAAGTTTGGACATATTTTCAGTTTTTACTACAACCTCTGCTGCTGACAAACAATTATTACTCAGAGAAATACTCCTCGGAAGTCTTGACCTTATATGTGCAAATGTTTTGATGTAACTAGTTATAGACATAACAAATTAAGCAGGAATTAAAACAGGTTGTAGAAATCCACTCGATCTTTGCCAAAATGAATATAAAGATAGCTTTGCAGCACCTCAAATTCAAACTTTTTGAACTATTAGAGTCCAAATACACAAATAAATGAACCAAAGACTAATAAAAGTAGGTTTAGCAAAATATGACCCCTTTAAAAAAGCTAAATATCACTCCTTTAACAGAACTTAGTTATGCAGTGCCAGCCAGATTACAACTTCTGTCAATATTAAAATGTTGTTAATGTTATGTTTATGGTTACAAAGATACTAGTTTGGTTCAGTCAGGAGTTGGCAGAAATGTCGTTATTAACATTCGAGCTTTACTGATTGTGCTTTTTTTCCCTCCTAACACTAACAACACCGCTTTTACTGTTTGTACCTAATCACACAAACACAGTATAAAAGTGTCGTGTAGATGTGTAAGGTCTTTGTGAAGGAGTGCTAATAGAAGTGCAGTGTCTAGACCAAATATGACCTTTTGAGGAATTGTGTGAAGAAACAAAGTGTTTTTCTGTCTTATGCATATCCATTTATCCACCCAATGCATGCACTTAAAAAAAGAATCATCATTATGAAAGGCTGACATTTTCTTGCTGATGAGCAATTACACAACATTAAGTTGAGTGACTTTGTTATAAGATGCTGATTCCCCTTTGTCGGTTATTTGTCTTGATACATTCTCAGTGACAGAAATCTTGATATTATTGGTAAATACTTGCTCTACCTGTCTGCCTTTGAAATATATGTTCTCTCATTTGCACGGTTAACTAACCAGACTCAGATTCTAATAAAACCATCTGTCTGAAATTATCAGCTGGTATGACTTTAATTTTCACACTAGTGCCTTAGAAGGTCCAATCATCTTAGAACATCTGTTCATTTGACTCAGAATATATCTGTCCATCTGTATATCTCAGTATCTGGGACTCTCAGTCCATTAGCAAAAATGATAAAGCCTCTTCATATGTTATCAGATGTCTTCATGTCATAACATCAGGTTTGTGACTAATCTATACTCACTTCATGTTCTATAAATGACGAGATGGACTGGAACAAATGCAATGATTTAATTTAATTGAGTTGTTTAACCCATAAGGACCCAGTGTGACATTTGTGGCAGTTCCAAAATGAACATTTCTTTCTCTCTCTCTCTCTCTCTCTACATATATATATATATATATATATATATATATATATATATATATATATATATGTATATATATATATATATGTATATATATATGTATGTATGTACTTTTTTTCTCCGCATGTATTTTTATTGAGTATCATTCAAACTTATACACCAAAGCTATATATAAAATAATAAGAAAAAAAAAACAACATAAATGAACAGATGAACAAAATAACACATAGAGCATTTCAAATATAAAAAATTAAAACACAAAAGTACTGAACAATTCTCTATATTTAACTGTCCTTAAGTGATTTATCACCATTTATTGTAATTTTATCTTCTGTATTTTGTGTTTTTTGGGGGAAAATCATATATTTTCTTCCATTTAATTCACTAACCATGTTCATTAAAGCTCAGAGTAAAGTTGAGGGTTATTACATCAAAAATACAGAAAACTAAAGAAAAAGTGACTTTTTCAGCAAAATCTCTCATTAACTGAACATAAACCCAGTGTGTCCATTCACTGTCATTGATCCAACTCCATGGATTTTACTGATGAATCAGTGTTCAATTTTGTAGAAGATGACGGTGTTTCCACAGTAACTATGGAGCCTCTGAACGTCCAAATGGGTCATATCTGATGACCATGAAAAGATGACAAACTGTACTTTAAACCAATTATTTACATGGATTGATTGGTTTAGTGGCTCACCAGGTATTAAACAGTTTACATCAGTGGATGATAGATGGAGGATTAAAGGAGTTATAGTATTAGTAGCAGGATAACTAAGTTAAAATATTCAAACATGGCCTTTAAATATTGATAGAATGTTCAGAATAAAGAGCTAGGAGGTCATTGTAGAGATACAAACTGAATATATTTAAACCAATGGACTGTGGATTTTTGTTACCACTAGAGGGAGTAGTGAGTGACTCTGCTGGAAGACTAATGCCATGGGACCTTTGACCAAATCATCAGAATGAGATCAGATGGGATGAGAACCATTACGAAACAACTTTTAGAGTCACAGAAACTGAAAGTATGATAAAAGCTATAACCACGGGGTTTGTTTTCACCACTGGACGCAGCTCTAAATGAAAAGAATGGAGTTTTGATGCTGAAATGGCAACATTTCTTTGACACTAGTCGCTTTTCCATAGACTCTCAAATTGTGCGAATATAACTTGCACATAAAAATGTACCTAATCGAAAAACGGTAATTTCGCCAAAATTCTAATTTTTCAATTCAAAGTTCATGTGCTGGCAAGAAATGCAAAACTGCAATGGAAAGACCTTTTTTTGCAACTAGAATCAGGTGAATTAAAAAAAACAAATGTTGACATACATTACAACAAGCAAAGAAGAAGAAGAAACATGTTGCGGTATATGTGGACACACCAGGAAACCCAATCATTTTTTAATTTAGTACGTGATAGAGGGGTAATATATAATAATAATGAATATATCTGTAAATCAACATGATATTTACGTTCGTTGCCATGTTTTTATAATGACTTCTCGTGTCATCTCGCCATGATAAATAAACAAATCATCGCAATTGTGATTTAATGGAAAAACCGCCATTACGCACTTATTTTTTTTTCGACATTTAGAGAATGAAGAGCATAGAAGGAAAGGTCATTTCAAACACCAGTGTGCACGGACAACTTTGAAGCAGATGTGTGTATCAGTGGTTTGTGTTAAACTCTGGAATTCTCTTTATAATGAGCTGAAGGACTGTAAAAACATATTCCAACTGAAAAAAGTGTGTAAAGAAAGAACAATGAGATTATATGAACAGTTATAAGTTTTACATTTGGCTTCGTATTTGTTTCGTATTTTGTGACATATTTATTTATTTGCTTTGGACTGGTAAAATGTTTTTTCATCATTTCATCAGGTTTATATTTACCTATGTTTTGTACTTTCTGGATATGTAGTTTAGCACTTGGTTTTGTTTTCATTTGGTACTATCTTTGGATGTATTTAGTTGGTTTGTTTGACTTTATACAGTATGATTTTATAGCTAGTTGTGTGTGGCTAACCATTAAGGTTATTATTATTTAGAAGGGGGCAGGAAATATAAAATTTTCTTCATCCTGCTCCTTTTTGAGCATGAATGTGTACATGTTTGTTTACTTGATGATTATTGAATGTTTACTGATGAAATGCACAACCATGAATGAAATAAATAATAAATAAATAAATAAATAAATAAAATAAATATCAGTAAAGTTTTGCGCAGATGTCCAATGGAAAAGCAACTAGTGCTGAGTTTGATTATGAGGCTTCTGAAGGTATTAAATTATTGTGTGACTTTATTAACCCTTTCATGCACGAATTATGAGAACCTTTGTCAATATTTTTTTCTTGAGTGTTTTTGTTCCGCTTTAGGCATGAAAAAAACAATGCAATTGATTTTTTTTTTTTTAATGAACATATTTTTCATGGAGTTACAAATATGTCCACTCAGCTGGACACCATGCATTTAAGTTTGGAAGGAAAGAAACATTTATTTAAAAATCATCATCAGAAAGTGATATACTTTGTGAAAACTATGAAATAAAAGCATTTTTTATGCCACTAATTGCTAAATTGCTACTGTTTTCTCACATTTTATCATACTCTAATATTAGTTATTACTCATTTCATGGAGATATTATCTTCCTGAGACCCAGGAAATGGACAGTTTTAGCTTTTTTACATTAAAAAATTGTCTTGATTGGAAAGTACATCATGCAACAGTTTTTTCAGATTCATTTTTAAAACTATTTTTATTTATTGAGTGATTTTTTATTAATGGAATGTCCTTTGCAATGCGCAGCATTTTTATAGTAAAACTGTCAAACTTTTGTCCCCTACCGAGGACAAAATGCTTTGCTGGGTCTCAGGAGGATATGCAAAAAATTGTTGACTGTTTGTAAATTACAGTCTAATAAGAATTAGCAATTGATTTACACTAAAACATGTTACTGCAGATCAGGTTTATGAAGAACAGCAAAGTTACAGTAATTGTATGTATTGCAGTGTTTTGGATGATGCATAAGAGTCCTGATATGGAACTAAAACAACAAAACCCATGAATAAACAATAGAACAGCCGTCCACTGTAGTGACCAGTATGCATGAAAGGGTTAAGTGTATGATACAGTCTGTGGATATATAGCATTTATTTATTGGTTGGTTTGGTAGTCCTAAGTGTGTTTCAGTGTGTGACTTCCTCCTGCTGATGGGAGTTTGGAATATCAACGCGACAAAAAAAAACAAAACAAAACAAAAAAACACCTATGCAGAATATAAAGAAATGCCATTATTGTTGCATCACGCTGGCTAATTAGAACCCCAACTTACAACCACATACTAAGATGGAAAAATGAGCACATGCAGTGTCTTCTGTAGCCCTGTAAGGGGGTAAGACCTGCCCTTTTCCACTTTGCAGTCCCTGCTATGCTCAGTCAAGTGTACATACGCACACACACACACACACACACACGCACACACACACTCTTTGGACGCATGCAGAGCTATGTCAAGGAGAGCAGTGTGTGACTCTTGAATCTCACCCAAACTCTTCAAAGTCACTGGAGTGTGTGCATGAATGGAGTGTGTCTGTGTGTGTGTGTGTGTGTGTGTATGTGTGTGTGTGTGTCGACTGTACGTACAACACTAAGGAACTGCCCAGGGGACGAGTGCACATGAACAGTGAAAAGGGGCCAACTCAATAATGCAAATACTGGCTTATTAATGAATATTATACATAAATGAATAATGCCTTAACACTTGTGGCAGTAATAACATAAAAGCTGCTTTATATTTTTAGAAACACTGTTGTAGCCTCTGCAGATATTTCAATGATTTATTTTGGATAAACAAAAATATTTAGGTTCATTAAATTGTCTTGTTTGATTTGGCAAATAATGGGAACTGGTCACACATTGTTTCTTTTCTCTCCCCCCCCACACATTAATTGAATAATAGTTTTTGCTAATCCTTTTTTTTTCTATTTTGGATATGAGATTCTGGTTTTAACCCATAAAGACCCAAACAACCACTGGCAACAAAATGCATATCTTGATCTAAACTGTTTAATACCTGTTGAGCCACTAAACCAGTCAATCCATGTAAATAACTGGTGTAAAGTACAGTTTGTCATCTTTTCATGGTCATCAGATATGACCCATTTGGACGTTCAGTGGCTCCGTAGTTACTGTGGAAACACCATCATCTTCTACAACATTGATTCATCAGTAAAACCCATGGAGTTGGATCGATGACAGCGAATGGACACACTGGGTTTATGTTCAGTTAATGAGAGATTTTACTGAAAAAGTCACTTTTTCTTTAGTTTTCTGTATTTTTGATGTAATAACCTTCAACATTACTCTGAGCTTTTCTGAACATCTACATGATCAGTAAATTAAATATAGGTATATATTTTATTTTCACTGAAAAATACCTAAACACATAGGATAATATAATAGTAAATGGTGATAAATCACTTAAGAAAGGTTAAATATAGAGGAAAAAAACTGCCACAAAAGTAGCACTGGGTCTGTCCGGGTTAAATGGGGTTATCGTAAAAGAGTACAGGCATTTTGTAGAGACCACATGTGTTTGTCCACCTTTCACTGTTACAGCTGTATCGGTTATGTTTCTTACATTATTCAGCACTCCAGACTCAAACCAGAAATGTTGTTTTTTCACTGATGGATTCAGCTCAACTGACATCAGTTTCACTCGACTTGCTGCCTTTCCGCTAACCTGTCCAGTCCTCCATCTTTCCCAATGAAAAATCCGTCTGGAATCACGGGGCTTGAATTCAAATGTAAAGGCGGGACTAACAGGTGTCGAGTAAACCAATCACAGATAAGACTGATGTGATATAATGATGCGACGAGCAGATCCCTAATGTCAACGAACCTCAGCGTGTTTCCATCGTGGCGTACGGCGGTGGTGGTCGAGTAGAAACTTTGGTGAATGATTATTGTCGCTTTTGTCAGAGAAACTTGAGAATACAGGATGAAATCTGTAATTCAACCCTTATTTTTGAATCAAGTAAACAACCGACGACAGTTGTAAACAGATTTGCCAAGTTAGAACTGACTTTAACTTGCGACAAAAAGAAGTCTGTCCATATAACACATTGCGAAACACCTGCCCCCCACACTTGTGATTGGTCGGTATAGAGGGTATGTACATACGTCACTTTCCCCCTGGGCCACGCCCCTCTAAGTCAGACTGAGTGGCAAAAACCAACCTGCTCAATATGACGGAGTATAGCAGTAAACACAGCCAGACCAGGAAAATGTGAAATATGAAATTAAATTAAGGACAACTGGACTGGACATGGATCTGTACGAGCTACCAAAGAACAAATGGTCCATGAACACTGACATGTGGACAGAAATTGCGTATCCTGACATCCAGGGTGGAGGGGATTAGCGCTATTTTTACCTGAAACAAATATACATGGTTTCATCATCACTGACAACCAGGGTCCAAAACTAGGGCCCAGAACCAGCTGATCCAAAGTGCATTTACAGTAGACCGTGTACTGACCCCAGTGACTATATGTATGATCTACTGGTACTGAGGAGATTTACGTCTAGTTCAGATCAAATACTTCATACAACACAGATACTACTGCTTTGTACCAGCAGGGTACGACTTTATTCTTGTAATATTATGGCTTTATTGCCAGAATATGACGATTTTAATCTCATAAATGAATGACACTTTTGTTAAATTATGATTTTTTTTTTTTATAACTATGACTATTCTCATGACATTGTGATTCTTTTTGTATTAGACTTTATCATAAAATTACGGGTTTTATATCAATATTTTATGACTTTACACACTGTAAGCCCAGATAAGTAGAGTTTACTCAAAAAATTTGAGGCAAGTGATTGCACTTAAATGATTTGAGTAATGATCGACTAATCAGTTGGTTTAAGTAAGTTCAACTTTAATGCTAAAAGTATTGAACTTAAACTATTAAGTAGAAAACACTAAAACACAAGTTATTTGCACTTTAAATCTGTTGTAAAATCAACCCCACTATCCAACCATCCAACTCAGCATTTTAGGTTACACTGATTAATGTACTCAGTTGCAGCCAGATTAATTTATCATTGATTAAAAAAACTTTTTTTTAAGTTAATCAAACTCAAAATCCTATTCCTGACAAAAACAGTTATGACATTATTCAACCAAATATATTGTAGCATGAATGGAAGTTAGGTCAATGTCATGTACCAGTGCAGGGAGTGCTTTTAATTTGACAAGACATTAAGATTTCCATTGTACAATTACAGTCTAAGATGAACAAGAAAGCCATTGTTCTTCCTCTGGCTCTGACTCATGGTGCAGCTCTACAAAAATACAAAAACAAACACAAAAAGGCCAATAAACACTGCCATACACACATTAAATCCAAATTAACACTAACACCACAACCCCGCTGAACCCCTGCACAGAAAAATAACACATTTTCAACAACATGCCCAATACCCACAATGCAATGCAAAGATAAAAAGGTGTGGTCATGACTAAAACTTAGTGATTTAATTCCATTCAACTTAAACTTTTTCGTACTTTGAACTATGTCTACAAATTAGTAGAATATAGTTAACATTTTATAGTAACATCATAAAACTTAAATCATTTAAGTGCATTTTAATTAAAGCATTTTACTAAATACAACTTCCGGGCTTACAGTGTAGTTGTTGTGACAAGTGTTTTTATTTTATGTCGCCGTAATACGCCGTCGTAGCTTTATTCTCCAGTTCCCCCATATTTGAAACTAGGTTAGCCTCAGTTTAAGTTAGTTTACTAATCATATAGAGCACAAGGTTCAGAATCACAAAATAAAGACAAAACCATGAAAGATCTGATCATGAAACCAAGAGTTTTACTAAGAAGTAACGTTAGCCAAAACAATACGCCATTTAAGGTCTGATTTGACCCAAAAATACAGCATAAATTAATGTTACCTGACACCAAACGGGATCCACAGATCTAGGTTTGGTTTCCTGGATTTGTGGCTCCATCTGCTTCTCTTTTCTTTGTCTTTCGGTGTCTGTAAAACGATAGCTCCAACTGCTTTTCAAGCCTGTTCATACAATCAGTCTCACAACAGCTCTTCCCCATTTTTTATTGAATATTGCTCTTAAGTTTAGACAGTATTGAAGCCAACGCTGTCACTCAACTCCCTCTTTCTGCCACTCAGTGGTCGGAATCACGGTGACTTCCACTAGCGGTGACGTCACATGCATACCCTCTATAGAATATACTGATTGGTCCAATTCTGGACTGTTTTCTCAGTATTGAACACAGTGAGAAAACCTGATCGCTGGCCAGGCTATCTTTTTACTACAGGTATAGTTCTCCCTCAGCGTGGCTGGTTGCCATAGCGACACACTGTAAATTATTGGTGGCATCATCTTCCAATGCGAGTTCAGCCACAAGTGAGGTGATGATATTGGAGGTTATAATTTCACTGTAGGTTATAATTTCCCAAATAATATGTTATTTTAACAGTCTTTTCAGCTGAAAATACGGTTGTTTAGACATAAAATCTGTGGTTGATTTATTGAGAAGTAGTTTTTAAAGATTTCTCGCTGGCTTGTGACAAAGAAAGTGGAAAGTTGCAATGCCCAGTGTTCTCCTTTTAAACGTGACATAACATAATATATTTGCTTTAACCCCATTTCAGTGAGTTTTTGCGCTTTGCTTTAAATTTGTGGCCAGAATGCTAGAAACTTCCATGATACTTGCCTTGGTTTTCCGTGATGATCCACTTAAGTAATGGCAACCTCTGATCATTTTAAGGATCTGGATCATCCTGAATCATATACCTGAGTCATTTGAGCCAGAATTGCCCAGTCACACTCAAAAGGAATCTGAATCAGATGGCGTTTAGTGTAGTGGATCCTGTGTCGACGAGTGAACCTTGGGTAAGAGATTCGAGAAAGGATTCACAGATAGATTGACACTGTAAAAAATCAAAATCTTACCAAGTGTATTTTTCTCATTTCTAGTCAAAATATCTCATCACACTTAAAATAAGACATAATCACCGAAAGAGTAACTTTTCAGTGAGATATAGGAACTCATTTTTAGACAAGAGATCATGAAAATCTTATTTAAAAAAATCTTACCAAGATAATTTTCACTTGTTCCATTGGCAGATTTTTTTTTTTTTTGCTTAATTCAATTTTTTTTGTGTGTTTTGCTTAATTCAAGATTTTTTTGTTTAATTCAAGATTTTTTTTTTTTTTGCTTAATTCATGATTTTTTTTTTGCTTAATTCAAGATTTTGTTTTTGCTTAATTCAAGACTTTTTTTTGCATAATTCAAGATTTTTTTTTTGCATAATTCAAGATTTTGTTGCTTAATTCAAGAAATTTTTTTTTTGCTTAATTCAAGCCAAAAAAAAAAAAAAATCAAGTTTTTATTTTTTTTTTTTGCTTAATTCAAGATTTTTTTTTTTTCTTTGCTTAATTCAGGTGTTTTTTTTTTTTTTGCTTAATTCAAGATTTTTTTGGTTAATTCAAGCAAAACAAAAATCTGCCAATGGAACAAGTGAAACTTATCTTGGTAAGATTTCTTGAAATAAGATTTTCAAGATCTCTTGTCTAAAAATAAGCTCTTATATCTCACTGAAAAGTTACTCTTTAGGCGAGTAAGTCTTATTTTAAGTGTGATGAGAGATTTTGACAAGAAATGAGAAAAATACACTTGGTAAGATTTTGATTTTTTGCAGTGCCGTCCCTTTCCTCCCAACAAATCTTAAAAAACCTTATTGTAATTTATGGGACTTTTTGCCGCCTCTATAGGAGTATGTGTTGTTATCAGGTTGTAAAAATTGCAAGAGGTTAGTGAGGGGAACACGTTTGGAATTTAAATGTAGTCTGAGTAAATGGACATAGATCTATGAGTAGTGAGTGATTTTAAAGATTCAGGTAAATGATCTGAGTAGGGATTCAGTCGACCATTTCCAACACACACATGTATTGATGCACCGACGATTCAACATTGACCAATCTGTGATCCATATGAGTTTACATCAGGTAATGAAAAAGCAAAACATGCTGATCTGAGGTGAATTGAGCTTCTACTGTCAGAGGAAAAGTGGTATTAGTTTGTGACCAGACTCATAATTATGCAGTGCGATGTTTTCTGTTAAAATCATCACTGTGTATCATTCAACACAACAGATATTTGGTGTGTGTGTGTGTGTTTGAAAATCAGAGAGTGATTAGGGTGGAGTGTTAACAAGAATCTCCTGCCATTAACACCATGGAATGGGAATAATCCTGCACAGGATGTCATCTTCCTATGTCTGGAAGTACTTCTAGTCTCACTAGTTGATTTTCAATTGACCCTCAAATTGTGTGAATATAACTTGCGCATAATAATGTACATAATGGAAAAACAATCTGTCATTTTCGATTAAAAGATGGCAAGAGGTGGTTTTTCGGGCATACCACAATTGGTATATGTCGAAGCCAATAATGTAATAACAGCCGATAACGTAATAACGACCGATAACGTAATAAAGTTGCCATTTTTAAAATGTAATAAGCCAATAACGTAATACACAGGTGTCAAACATGTGGCATAGGGGCCAATTCTGGCCTGTCAAAGGTTCAATTCCGGCCCATGGGATGAAAGTGCAAAAATTAACCTGAACAGTCAAGGTTGTCCAGATCATTTTGGTTCAGGTTCCACATACAGACCAATGTGATCTAAAGTAAAAATAACAACACAATAACCCATAAATAATGACAGCTACAAATTTTCTTTGTGAAAAATTATGTGGAAAAAAATTAAGTGAAAAAGATAACATTACACTGTGAAAATATTTACATTTACAAAACTATTCTTTCACAATAAAATGCAAATAAATACATAAATAAAAACAAAGATGAACAACCCGAAATGTGCAATTTAAACAATATTCTGCCTGTTACTAAATGTTTGTGCATTTATGGATCCGCTGTGATCTGTAGTTGTGTTAATAGTAAGAGATGTAATATTGTAGAAATTGTTCAAATTTTAGTTCCAAACTCCAAACTTTTAACAATATTCTGCCTGTTACCACATGTTTATGGAACATTGTGTGTAATGTACATGTAGGAATAATAAGTCAAGGCATAATATTGTTAAAATTGCACAAAGTTTTCTAATGAAATTTCTGTTTTTCTCAAGTTATTCACATCTTTTTTGTAAAATGTAAATATTTTCATAATTTAATTGGGGTTTTTTTTGTACTAAAACAAAAAGAAAAACTTGGATTTGTCATTATTTATAGGTTATTAAGTCACTATTTTACTGCTCTGGCCCACTTGAGATCAAATTGGGCTGAATGTGGCCGCTGAACCAAAATGAGTTTGACACTCCTGACGTAATATCTGGCCAAAACTGTAATAAGAGTTTGGCAAATAACATTATAACTTATTGGCTGGTTATTACGTTATTGGCCTAGTAAAAAAAAAAAAAATCTTTACAAAGGTAATAACTGAGCCAATAACATAATAAGTTATAACGTTATTGGCCAAAGCTATTGCATTATCGGTTCAGGACTTTTATTATATTATTGGCCAGATATAGTATGTTATTGGCCTATTACATTTTAAAAAAGGCAAATTTCTTGCGTTATCGACCGGTATTACGTTATCGGTTGTTCTTACATTACTGGCTTCTACAGTATATCACGCAAAAGTGCAATGGAAAGACGTTTTTCTGCAACTAGAGTCACATGAATTAAAAAAAATCGTATGCTGAAGGACGTTACAACATGCAAAGACAATATGGCAAATATATGGGCAAAGAAATCGGATTTGTGCTGTTCAAACTGTCGTTAACAGAACGGATACAGGTCACATATGGGCAAAAAAATCGGATTTGTGCCACATTTGCCTGCAGTCTGAACGTAGTCTATGTTTCAGTCTGTTTCTGAGTCAAATACACAGTGATGAATGCAGATCTGTAGATGCAGTTAATAAGCCGAGTTGGTGAGTATGATGTGTGAGCCAGTCTTATTTCTAAGGTATATTGATACAATGAACAGATGGTTGTGTATAAACCAAACAGATGGATTAGTATAAGCCACTCCTTTGGTCTAATATTGAGAACCCACTCTGTAGTTTACTGGAAATTTAACTTGTTAAAGGCTCAAATAACTTATAACCCAACTTATTTTTCTGTTTTGATGAATCTGATGCTTTTTTAGTGTAGATGTTTATGAAGATTTTTTTTTTTTTTTTTTTTTTGGTGCAAACTTACAGCACTCCTGTGGGCTTCGGTTGTTGCGGATCAGAACCTTCTGGTTCGCGGTGCGAAACAGTCTGGTCCAGTTGAGGGTGTTGTAATAGCAAAGCTGGCTGTTCTCTGCGATGTGGACATTCCCGGCGCTTATCTCTCTCAAAGACTGGAGCTGCAGTGATGAAATGCCTTGCTGCTTTAACACCAGCAGGGAGATGCCGCTGAGGGGGAGGAAAGGAAGGGAGGGGGGGGAGGAAGAGACGGGTTGACAAGAAGAAGAAAAAAAAAGTTTGAGAGGAAAGAGAAGTGAGCAGATTAGGTGGGAAAGAGAGTGGAAAATAAAGAAACAGAAAATGGATATTTAGTGAATCATGAAGGGCATTTAGTGACACATACTGTACTTCAATATGGCTGACATCTGCCACTACAGTCAAACTTAACCATGTCTGTTTTAGGGATGAAACAATATGAAAATTTCATATCATGGTTATTGTGACCAAAATTATCATGGTTATCATTATTATCACGGTATTGTTGAAATTGTGCTCAAAATGTTCAAAAAGTACAAATACACACACTGAAATAATTTAACCAAGTTGTATTTTGAAAAAAAAAAACAACAACAAAAAACCAAATAAAATAATAGGCACAATTCACTTTCTGTTGGCAGAAACATTCAAGTATTAACCTTTAGGGTTCTGAGCCTATCTTGACTGTTTTTCAGTACTTTTGATTTTGCCTTTATATACTATATAAACAAATGTTTACTCAATCCATGTTTGGTATCCTTTTTTTTCGGTACAGTTTCATCTATTTCATCTGCCTATTATTTTTTCACTTTAACCTACTATATCAACACAAAAGGACAAAGAACACAAAAAATCTAAAATCCAATTTGAAAAACGTACATAATTTATTGCATAAATAACACAAAGATGCTTAATGATGCTTATTGGTTCCAAATATTAGGTATATAAAATCAAAATAGTAATAAATTAAAACTATACTCAAATATTTGACATAAAAGCAGATCTTTACATAGGCGTTTCCTCCGGAAAAGTGCGGTAATCAAACACGGTTATCATGATAATTAGAATTTAAACGGTAATACTAACCATTGGTAATTTTACCGCGGTTTATCATTATACCGGTAATTGTTACATCCCTAGTCTGTTTATTAGGGCTGGGCAAGTTAATGCGTTATTACCGCGTTAACACATTCATTAAATAACGCCGACAATTTTATCTCACGTTAATGCCGTTTTATTATAACTCATATTCTTCTGCCCCTGCTTTGTGTGCATGTAGCGATTAGCTCGGCAGATAGACAACAGGTTTAACAAGAAAAGCCGGATGCCGAAAACTTCTCTCCAATTTTTTTACTTGAGACTGACTGTAAAACTGCAACATACATACAAAATATCTCTCAGTTCTGTTCATTTCCTTAGTACATTTACATGGCATTATACATTTATATAAATGGGAAAAAGATCGCTAGCTCGATGCTAACTTGAATGGGAAAATCCATAGATATGCTAATGATTAGCATTTACGGATTAATTTAAGATTTAAATTCAGTGAGTAAGTACGGTGTCAGATAGAAAAGTGACCCCCATGGAAAAGTGACCCGTGGGTCAGTTTTCTATTATCGATTTCTGACCTCCCCCCCCACCAATGGAAAAGTGACCCATCCCCATTGAATCACCAAATTTGCTTAAAAAAAAAAAAAAGTTTATTTGAGGTCTATATAAACACAAAACATGTTATGAAAAGCACAAAAATAATTATTTATGCCTGATGAGTGTCAGACTTGCTAATATTAATGCCTTTATTTGTTTATTTATTTATTTAATCTCAGATTGGGACGTGTTACCCGAGATTTTGTAGAGTGGGGGGAGGGATGGGGTGGGGTATACATATGTTATGTGGAAAATCCAAAAGTATTGTCTTTTCTTGTATGATTGTCACTTCTTTTCTTTGTTTTTTTTTTGTTTGTTTGTTTTTTTTGTTTTTACCTTGATTCCAATAAAAAGACCATTGAAAAAAAAAAGAAAAGCACAAAAATGTATTAACAATTATGCATTGCCCAAATGTACATTCACATGATATTACAAATATATCTGTCAATCTGTGATTAACACCTGATATTGACTCAAAAAAAAGTGTTATTGATTCAAATCTCATAACCTTTACTGCAATCTGTTTTCACCCATTCAGTATTACTTTGTTTTTGTTACAAATATTACTAAATTTATATATATATATATATATATATATATATATATATATATATATATATATATATATATATATATATATATATATATATATATATATATATGTTAGAAAATAAATACATAAAACCTTTTTTCTTTTCACTTTTTTTTTTCATAATTTAGGGTCTATAATGTCCAGCAACTTGAAAATGAACACAGATTATTTACTTCAATAACTATATGAATTAATTAATTTAGTAGTTTCTGGTGAAAATTTAAAATTATGCATAAATATTTAAGCTGATTATGATATAGAAATGTATTAGAACAGTTTTATTAACATAAAGCACAAATTCATATAAAGGGTCAAAATTCTGTGGGGTGGGTCAGTAGAAAATTGACTCACAGGTGACAGTTCCATGGGGTCAGAATTCTATATGACAATGGCACTGCTGAAATACTCACATCAACATTAATGCTGTAGAGATATAATTTAATATTCATGTTTAACCACTAGTGTAAGTATGACTAATATGACACATAACATTGGTACAACAGCAGAATGGTAATGGTAACAGATATGCAGCACATGTAACCAGTTTGTTTACTTAGTTCAATATTTCGCACTTGAAAAGTCCAAGTCGTATGTGACAGCAGCTTAGTCAGATGGTGCCGCCAACTTCTGGAAAATATTTTTTCCAGACTTGTGAATGACATAAATAGAAAACATATTTAGAAGAAAAGGGACAACTTGCCTTTCATTTTTGGCTCTGCTTTTCATACAAATACTTATCCCTGTATTTGGACGAGCTAATCCTGTCCTTGTCAGTCCCTGTAAATGTGATGTGTTGTTTGTCATGTTTACAATGTACTTACATACAGGGTGGGGAAGCAAAATTTACAATGAACATTTAGTTGTTTTTTCTCAGCAGGCACTACGTCAATTGTTTTGAAACCAAACATATACTGATGTCATAATCATACCTAACACTATTATCCATACCTTTTCAGAAACTTTTGCCCATATGAGTAATCAGGAAAGCAAACGTCAAAGAGTGTGTGATTTGCTGAATGCACTCGTCACACCAAAGGAGATTTCAAAAATAGTTGGAGTGTCCATAAAGACTGTTTATAATGGAAAGAAGAGAATGACTATGAGCAAAACTATTACGAGAAAGTCTGGAAGTGGAGGAAGCAACAAAAAACGTACCAAAGCTTTTATTAAAGCTCTCAAATCCTAAAGGATCCAACCAAATCCATGAGAAAAATGGCAATTGAACTTGAGGTAGACAACAAGAGCGTTAGAAATGCAATAAAATACAATTTGAAGTTAAAATCTTAAACAAGAACCCCAAAACACTTGTTGACAACAGCAACAAATCCAACTTCAGCAATTTTTGGGAATCATGTTTATGGCCGCCTTCTAGCCCAGATCTAAACCCTCTGGATTCTGCTATTTGGGGCGTTTTAGAACATGCTACCAATAGAACATCACACAGCAATGTCGACTTTCTTAAAGATACTATTAAAGAAGAATGGGAGAAGTTGTCACCCGAATATTTGAGGAACACTTGCGCAAGTTTCAGGAAGCGTGTGAAGGCAGTTATTGAGAAAGAAGGAGGACACATAGAATAAAAACATTTTCTATTATGTACATTTTCTTGTGGCAAATAAATTGTCATGACTTTCAATAAACTAATTGGTCATACACTCTTTCAATCCCTGCCTCAAAATATTGTAAATTTTGCTTCCCCACCCTGTACTGTATGCATCAAGCTTTTAAACTACATCTGCAAGGGTTAACCCATAAAGACCCAAATATCCACCAGTGACAAAAACATCTACTGATCTACAATGTTTAATAACTTTAGACTCACTAATCCTATTAATACATGTAAATAATTGGTGTAAAATATAGTTTGTCATCTTTTTATGGTCATCAGATATGACCCATTTGGACATTCAGAGGCTCTGTAGTTACCGTGGAAACACCGTCATCTTCTACAACACTGATTCACCAGTAAAACCCATGGAGTTGGATCAATGACAGTGGATAGACACACTGGGTTTATGTTCAGTTAATGATAGATTTGACCAAAAAAAGTCACTTTTTCTTCAGCTTTGTCTATTTTTGAAATAATAATCCTCAACTTTACTCTGAGCTTTTATGAACATCTACATCAGGGGTGTCAAACTCATTTTAGTTCAGGGGCCACATTTAGCTAAATTTGATCTGAAATGGGCCGAACCAGAAAAAATAATAACATAATAATATATAAATAATGTCATCTCCAAAATTTCTCAGTGTTTTAGACCAAAAAAAGTACATTTACATTACAAACAGGTTTACATCTACAAACTATCCTTTCAAACAATGTGAATAACATGAACAAACTGAAAAAATAAGTGTAATTTTAACAATATTCTGCCTCAGTTTATCATTTCCACATGTACAGTATAACTTGTAGATCACAGCGGGTCTACAAATACACAAAACATTTAATAACAAACAGAATGTTATTAAAATTGTACTTACTTCTCTTAAGACATTTCAGGTTGTTCATATTTGTTCAGGTAATTCATGTTTTTTGTGAAATTATACTTTGTCTTAGTGTAAATACATGAAAATATTTACATTTACAAACAGAAAAATTTGGAGTTGTCATTATTTATATGTTATTATGATAGTATTTTACTGGTTTGACCCACTTGAGATTGAATTGGTCTGAATGTGGAACCTGAACTAAAAGGATTGTTAATTGTTAATTTTTGCTTTTCACAAATTCATCGCAAGGGCCGGACGGGACCCTTTGGCGGGCTGGATTTGGCCCCCGGGCCGCATGTTTCACACCTGTGATCTACAGGATTAGTAAATTAAATGTAGGAAAATACATGATTTTCACCCAAAAAGACCCCCCCAAAAAAACAAAAAAAACCCCACAAAATACAGAGGATAATATTACAATAAATGGTGATAAATCACTTACAGATGGTTAAATATAGAGAAAAGTTCATTTTGGAACTGACACAAATGTCACACCTAGTCCTAATGGGTTAAACAACAAATTAAATCATTGCATTTGTTCCAGTCCATCTCTTCATTTATCACCGTCATCTTCTAAATCACTGATTCACCTGTAAAACCCATGGAGTTGAATCAATGACAGTGGATGGACACACTGGGTTTATGTTCATTTAATGATAGATTTAACTGAAAAAGTCACTTTTTCTTCAGCTTTCTTTGTTTTTGATATAATAACCCTCAAATGTAATCTCAAAAAGTACATTAAATATACAAAATACATGATTTTCAGTGAAAAAAATGTAAAATACACAGGATATTATTATAACGAATGGTGATAAACCGCTTAAGAAAGGTCAAATATAAAGAAAAAATTAGTTGGGAACTGCTATAAAAGTAACACTGTTTTTTCAATTCTAGTTTTCGTCATTTCGTTAGTTTTCGTTAACGATAATAACGTTGGTGCAAAGAGTAAGTTGTATTATGTATTTTCACATTATATTCAAAGGTTATAGTGATTACATATGAACCTAGAAATACTTTTTCTTCAGCTTTCTTTGTTTTTGATATAATAACCCTCAAATGTAATCTCAAAAAGTACATTAACATACAAAAATACATGATTTTCAGTGAAAAAAAAAAAAAATACAAAGGACAATATTATAATAAATGGTGATAAATCACTTAAGAAAGGTCAAATATCAAGAAAAATTAATTATGGTACTGCCCTAAAAGTAACACTGGGTCTTTATGGGTTAATGTTGCATGTTCCTCCAAATCTAACCAGTCAGATTTGGATTCAGTAATATATACTTGTATAAATATGTAGTTATGTTCTGAAAATGTGGCATTAATTTGTAGAAATACCATCATTACACACATCAACTGTGAACTCATGTTGTGTTTTGTTATAACCACAGGTTTGTCATGTCACTACGTTACTTTCACCTTAATTGTCTTTAATTCTTTAGCCCTTTTCGTCCCACAGTCTTTCTCATAAATCCCACTTGCACAGTTAAACATGACAGGAAGCCGGTGGGGTGTCAAAGCCACTGTAAGTACGAAGGACCGAGCATAGGGCAAGAGTGGGTGGCAGGGGGTAATTTGTACCGCTGCCTGCTGTTTCCATTTGCAGGTGGATGACACAGGCACTTACACACACACACACACGCACACCTGTACGTACACACAATGTGCTGCCTCACATAGTTCACACTGTGCCATAGGCTGCAGAGACAAATCTAAATGTCAAAGCAAATTTTTTAGCACTTTGGGAAAAAACCCCCACTCAGATTAATAATAATAAAAAAGAAAAACAATTTGAGTCTGTGTGCTTGGTTTAAAAATCTGAGTTCTTAAATGTCACAACATGGAGAGTGTCCACTCTTCACTGTCTTCACATGACAACAAACACAGGTCACACATTTGTTTATTTTACAACCAGGAAGGACACTAGTGCAGTATGTGTGATTCATTATCTGATTTAAAATGTTTCTAGACATCCAAATTCTCTACTCTACTTTAAACACTGTTGCGCATAAAGTTGGAATAAAATATTTTGTATCTCTCCTCATGAGATGACTGTGACAATATGATTTTTTGTTGATCGATAAAGTGTAACTAGGACTCAGTATCTAAAACTGTTTTACAAGTAAAATGCTTCCAGAATAAAAGTAGTTAACCTTTACCAAATTTAAGTCACTAATAAAGAATATATAAATATATATATATATATATATATATATATATATATATATATATATATATATATATATATATATATATACACACACACGGTGTCCCATAAGTCTCCATACATAGGAAAAATAAACGTTTCTTGACATAAACCATTTTTATTTATATAATATGCTCTATATGACTGTGTGTCCTTTGTCGGGAACACATTTCAATGCGTGTCCTCCACTGCTGAAGAACTATAAAGAAGAAATATAAAGAAATACATGTTAGAACCATATATGTATGGAATGTATTGTATCTCCTATGTATGGAGACTTATGGGACACCCTGTACATATATATATACATATATATATATATATATATATATATATATATATATATACATATATATATATATATATATATATATATATATATATATATATATATATATATATATATATTTGTTATAACTTTAGTTATTTTTTAAAAAATATTTTATTTTAATTAATTGTATTTTATGTATTCATTTTGGATGTGTGCGTTTATATATTTTTGTTACACTATGAGGTGCATTAGGGTTGGAACTCTGTTAGAGTGGGGGTACATAACTATGTTGTTATATTTTATGTACATTCAATTGTACAGTTATGATTGTTATGCTATGATTATAATAGAAAAAATCAATTAAAAAAAAACTTTGGAGAAAAAGTGCAAGTTGGTTGTTGTTTCTAAGATACAGTCTTAGGCCAAAATGTGGAAATCTGAGAATTAGTGAGAGAATGAGTTTTATTCAAAAGGAATGTTTGTGTCAGAGCTACCAGATCTACTTCAAAACAGTGTCTGCACATTATAATGCATTCACTTTACAGGTTCTATCTAGTGGAACATTTAGAAATTCATTATATAAATGTACATAAACCAACATATATGTGTAATAACACACTGAAAACATGAGCTAACCAGCACTTTTGTCATTTGTTTTCTGATTCATCTTACAAAAGTATGTAAGATTTAACACATTTAATGTCTGAAGCAGATATTTTCTAAGAAATTGTAGAACAGTGTAATCACTGTACCTGGTCAAAGGTGATTAATGATGTGTATAAACAGGGGAAAAAAAAGAGGAATGTGTCTGAAAACCAAATTATTCTATAACTTTATGGGACACAGTGTAGTATAGCATGCCAAAATAGATATAAATATAGAATAGGAGTGATATTTCATATTTGAATATTTAACACATAATAATTACTTGTAAAAGCAGCATAACTGCCCTGGAGTTAAATATATGTGATTTTACATTGTGTAATTACTCTACCCAATTACACTGTCATTAAATTAAACCCACCTCCTCTACACAGATCACATTCAAATCTCTGAAGGCGCACTATTTTTAGTGACTAAAAAAACAAAAACATGATTAAATCAAAATCTCACCTCAGTATTTTACTTTGCTAAATGCAGATGAAATATTATGAGCTGGGTGCTTCTATGAAACTGGGTTCATTTTGGTACCTGGCACTTTGCCAGCTTTTTAGACCCAATAATGAAAGAGAAATGTAGACATATTTCCCCCCAGGATGTACTTAATGATGACCTCAGATAAATGCAAAAAAAAATATACTGTTGCTCTGAGCCATCCCAAAATTAATGAATTTTAATAAAATACTGGAGCCAAAAATAGGACCAAAATTGGGACAGGAAAAGCTACCCAGGTGTTAGTGCATGGCTGTAAATGGTCTTTTATGCCGCTATAAATAAAGACACTGTGTTAAATTTGAGGATCCTAGTAGTTTTTCTAATCCAGACATGCAGGTTTTTAATGAATCTCAGTCTCATTCCAGGTTTCGTGTGTAACATATTGTGTCCACTCTTGTTACATACAGAACCTGCCCATTTAAACACAAATAAATTGCGAGTGATTTTGCAACAGGGGTCATTTTTATGAAACTCTCTGCCTTACATATTTACTTAGATTCCCAAAAGGTACCTGTGAGAGAATACAAAGATATTCGAAAAAAAATAGTTGTGTGTAATTTTCGTGTCCTTTTAACCATGTTACATGCGGATTTTTGTATTGAAAATAATATAAAAATGTGTTTTATCTGGTTCATCTGGTTTGAATTTTTAGCCCCCATGTCCTATTTTTAGAGACCAGTTTCATAGAAGCACTCAGCTATGACAGTAATTACATCTGTTTAATTCCGTGGTAGGTACCTGTACAACGCTCGTCCCCCAATAGTTACCAGGTTGGAGAAAACACTCAAGTCTGTCATGTTGTCGGGCCATGACTGGATGTTCAGAAAACCTAAACGGACACACACACAAACACAGAAACACAGTCATCATTAGATTCAGCTGTCAGTCATAGTGTCTGTTGCACACAGTGAAGAATAAAATGAGGAGTGGGTTATCCACATTCCAGGATCACACAGAAACCACAACACCTGAGCCTCAGCTGAAAGCAGCCAAGCTCTTCTAAACCAGAAAATTGTATAGGCACAGCACCTCCAGGGAGAAGTTTAGTGCCAGTTATGATGAATATTAAGTCTGATATATCAATATTTTTGCATTCCTTTATCTGCCTCTCTGCTGTTAAATCATTTAGAAGATTAAATGAATAGCTGAGAAGATGGCTGTGGCTCACTGAGGACTTTCAATAATGGATTCAGAAATATGAAATATTTACTGGAGGAAGGGTAGGGGGTACAATCCCCAAGCCAACAGCGGAGGACAAACAAAATGGATGATGAGGGATGAAAAATGTACGTTGTGAGGAGGAGTATAGGTGATAAGGTGACGAAGACGCTAGAAGTCTGGGTAATTATGATTATAAAGACAAGCAAAATGTCACAAATGACTTTAGCATTAAAAGAAAAGACACAGGGTGATGGGAAAGATACGAGAACATCGAGCCGCTGCCACCCTGAGTACTGCCCTCATGACAAGAGACAGACGATGGATGTGGTGGGTGTGATAGACACGGCGGTGGGTTTTTATAATGAGTCAACAGTACGCTGAAAAGTAGTAATATTTATTAGGTTAACTGTCACAATTTTTTTTTATGACTTGACCTTGATTGAGTTTTTCTTTTATGAAAAATAAAAAAAGAGTAAAATAATAATAATAATAATAATAATAATAATAATAATAATAATAATAATTATAATTATAACAATAATAATAATAAAAAAGAGTAAAAAAAAATATTCATTCATTTCATTTCATTATCCACCGCTTTATCTGGGGCTGGGTCGCGGGGGTAACAGTCTAAGCAGGGACGCCCAGACTTCCCTCTCCCCAGACACTTCCTCCAGGTCTTCTGGGGGGACCCCGAGGCATTCCCAGGCCAGCCGAGAGACATAGTCTCTCCAGTGTGTCCTGGGTCTTCCCCGAGGTCTCCTACTGATCATATATGAATAACCATCATCAGTAAATTACTTGAGGTTTGCTAGTAAAATAAATGTGTATCCGCAAGTAAAGTTGAACTTGATGATCGCACTTGTAGAATTTACTTACAATTCTAAGTGCAAATACTTTCCTAAGTTTTCCTGTGTATTTACTTTATTATTATTATTATTATTATTATTATTATTATTATTATTATTATTAATAGGGTCATTGAATTTGACTTTCTCCTTCTTTGTAAGTTTTACTTAGACTCTGACTGCCTCAAAAATGCTAATGCTAATGCACCTAAAGCTAATGGCTTTTCAAGGTAACTTTTAAATACTGTGACATTTTGGTAGAACAAAGTTATGGGAGAGTGAACACTGGTTGCACTTTTTGGATTCCATAATACCACACACTTATAATAAGGCAGCAGTATTTCCTTTTATTCAACAATGCATTTGTGAAACAGCCTAGACTGTCTGACAGCAGCACAGACCGTTCAGCCATGGTGTCAAACTGAAATATTCCTTCCACCCAGTTCACTCAGATACTCTCCCCTATAGGCAGAACATGAGTCATAGAACTACAGAACACAGAACTGCAATTTCCTTTAAATGAATATTTACAACTTGCAAAGTAGTGCACCGTCACATGACTCAGTGACTCTGTAAACTACTGTATGTGAGTCACATGACTGCACAAATTGCCCCCATTACGATCAGTGTGGCTCGCTACAATACTTTTTCTAACTTTTATGAATGAACAATAACATTTACACAATATTTTACATATTTTTTGCAGTTTAAATTGCCTATTAAAACGTACTTGGTATTTCTAGGTTCATGTGCAATGACCTTTGAATATTATGTGAAAATTCATAATTTAACTCACTCTTCCAACACAGTTTATTTATTACGTGAATGACATATTTAGTATTACTTGAATAATTCCAGTTCTCACCGATACTTTAGAAATTAGAAAATAAAAAAATGTGACAGTTCACCTAATAAACATTACTACACCAAAAACTCTTTTTTTTCAGTGTGTATCTAACTTTGTTATATAAACTGTGCATTTTCTTTTCCCAAGATTCATAACAGTGTTTATCCAGAAAGTGTCTAACTGGGGAGAGAAGCAGAGGAAGCCAAGAGACCAATAACCTTCAGCAGCAGCTTTATCAATTTGCGGACATCATTTTGTTTGTTACATCAATCCCAGCTGAGCATCTGCAGGATCTGAGTGAAAGCTTATTAAGAGTGTTTGACAGGGGAAAAAATAAAATACTCATAATTGTGAAGAATCACTCACTCTGATTCAAGCAAAAGTGTTGAATTCATAATAGGCGCATCCTCAAAACAAATCAATATTAGAGCTGTGGCCAAATATATTTTGGAAGAACAGCAAATTCAGCATCAGTACTAGAAAAGCATGAGAGTATGTCTCAGCCAAGGCCCATAATCGCCTCTTCTACAATATTATCAAATCAGGGACATATCACTCAGTGTGAGCCTCGTTTCTGTTGTTTTTGTCAGTTCTAGTTCTGGTTCTTCTTGTATAAACACATCATAGTCTTGGGTTTTTAAATGGAAACCAGAGGATGTTCAGTTAAAAAAAAAAAAGTCCCATTACGTACCACAATAAATAACTATTAACCCATAAAGACCCAAATATCCACCAGTGAACAAAAGCATCTACTGAGCTAAACTGTTGAATACCTGTTGATCCTCTAATCCTATCAATACATGGAAATAATTGGTGTAAAATGCAGTTTTTCCTCTTTTGGTCATCGGATATGACCCATTTGGGCATTCAGAGGCTCCGTAGTTACCATGGAAACACAGTCATCTTCTACAACATTAGTCGCTTTTACATTGACCCTCAAACTGTGCAAATATAACTTGCGTATAAAAATGTACCCAATGGCAAAGCGACAATTTCACCAAAAGTCTCAATTTTCGATTAAAAGTTTTAGCGCCGGTAAGAGGTGGTTTTTCAGGCGTAGCGCAAATGGCATATCACACAAAACTACAATGGAAAGACCTTTTTTCGCAACTAGAGTCAGGTGAATTAAAAAAAAAACGGATGTTGACGGACGTTACAACAAGCAAAGAAGAAGAAACATGTCGTGGTATGTGTGGACACACCAGGAAACCCAATCATTTTTTAATTTAGTACAAGATAGAGGATAATGTATAATAATAATGAATATATCTGTAAATCAACACCATATATACGTTCGTTGCCATGTTTATGGAACGACTTCTCGTGTCATCTTGCGATAGTAAATAAACAAATAATCGCATTTGTGATTTAATGGAAAAACCGACATTATGCGCTTCTGTTTTTTGACATTTAGTAAAAATCGGTAAAGTTTTGCGCAGATGTCCAATTGAAAAGCAATTAGTGATTCACCAGTAAAACCAATGGAGTTGGATCAATGACAGTGGATGGAGACACTTGGTTTAAAGGTGCAGTATGTAGGAATTCTGTTCTCAGTAATTCTAAAATGGCCCTGACTGTCACCAGACATTAAGGAATCCTGTTCATTTCAAATCCTGATCTCACTGACAGTAGTAGTCCAGCCAGAATATCTGCATTGGAAAAGCTCAGTGTCAGCCCCGAAATGATGTTTATGTTGTCATTGTGTGTTTTGGTCTGAGGCTCCGCCCATCACCTGTCTGCCAATTACAGAGTCAGTAGCCTTTCAGCATTCAGGTTGCCAGTTCCCACTGAGCTGCAGCTGGAACATTTCTGATCATAAATGTCTGACATTCATTCATTTCTGAACCCGCTTTATCCTCACTAGGGTCACGGGGGTCACTTGGAGCCTATCCCAGCTACATGGGGCGAAGGCGGGGTACACCCTGGACAAGTCGCCAGTTCATTGCAGGGCTGAACATATAGAGACAAACAATCACTCTCACATTCACACCTATGGGCAATTTAGACTAACCACTTAACCTATTAGTGCATGTCTTTGGATGTTTGAGGAAGCCGGAGTACCCGGAGAGAACCCACGCAGACACGGGGAGAACATGCAAACTCCACACAGAAAGGTCCCACCCCCCGTCGACTGGTGTTGGAATTGAACCCAGGACCTTCTTGCTGTGAGGCACGAGTGCTAACCACTGCCCCACCGTGTTGCCCTATGTCTGACATTACTAAACCTAAAAGGACTCTTATTATTCCCAAATACGTCGTAACAAAGTGAAAAACAAAACAAGGAGATGTATAGGAGATGATTTTGAAACATAGAGATGGATGAAAGCAGAGAAGAATTTGGAGACTGATGCTGGTAGTCTGGCGTCCATGGTTCAGCTGGGGGGGTGGGGGTGGTACGGTAGCGATCCGTGCTGCATGTACTTCGCGGCAGTAAAAGTGAAACTTAAGGCTCATTTCCCTTTCCCCTATCTCCTGAATCTTCACAAACTTTCAATTCAGTGGGCAGGATGTTGGTCCTGGCCTGTTATATATTAGACTTATGTAGAATAAGTCTGGTGATGATTTTTTTGTATGAACTTTATGGTGTGGTGGCAAGGATTAGTGGAAATGCTAGTAGTAGACGCTCATGCTGGATCTGGCAACCCCTAGTCTGGGGGGAGGAGGAGAGGATACCACGCTCGACAGTATTTTGAATGTGATCGCAGAACCAGTTTTGGCCACAATCCTACATACGCACCTTTAAGTTCAATAAATGACAGATTTTACTGAAAAAGTCACTTTTTCTTAACCCATACAGGGTGGGGAAGCAAAATTTACAATGAACATTTAGTTGTTTTTTCTCAGCAGGCACTACGTCAATTGTTTTGAAACCAAACATATATTGATGTCATAATCATACCTAACACTATTATCCATACCTTTTCAGAAACTTTTGCCCATATGAGTAATCAGGAAAGCAAACGTCAAAGAGTGTGTGATTTGCTGAATGCACTCGTCACACCAAAGGAGATTTCAAAAATAGTTGGAGTGTCCATAAAGACTGTTTATAATGTAGAGAAGAGAATGACTATGAGCAAAATTATTACGAGAAAGTCTGGAAGTGGAGGAAGCAACAAAAAACATACCAAAGCTTTTATTAAAGCTCTCAAATCCAAAATCCTAAAGGATCCAACCAAATCCATGAGAAAAATGGCAATTGAACTTGAGGTAGACAACAAGAGCGTTAGAAATGCAGTAAAATATGATTTAAAGTTAAAATCTTAAACAAGAACACCGAAACACTTGTTGACAACAGCAACAAATCCAACTTCAGCAATTTTTGGGAATCATGTTTATGGCCGCCTTCTAGCCCAGATCTAAACCCTCTGGATTCTGCTGTTTGGGGCGTTTTAGAACATGCTACCAATAGAACATCACACAGCAATGTCGACTTTCTGAAAGATACTATTAAAGAAGAATGGGAGAAGTTGTCACCCGAATATTTGAGGAACACTTGCGCAAGTTTCAGGAAGCGTGTGAAGGCAGTTATTGAGAAAGAAGGAGGACACATAGAATAAAAACATTTTCTATTATGTCAATTTTCTTGTGGCAAATAAATTGTCATGACTTTCAATAAACTAATTGGTCATACACTGTCTTTCAATCCCTGCCTCAAAATATTGTAAATTTTGCTTCCCCACCCTGTAAAAACCCAAATAGCAACTGGTGACTAAAAACATCTACTGATCTAAACTGTTTAATAACTTCTATGTTTAGGTTAATGGTGAAATGAGTGTTTAACTGATTCCTACCATAGTAGTAACTGCTTTAACCCTGATTCCTAGGTTGATGTTACTGTTTAGTAGAGCCTGTCGAGCCTGTTTTAGTTTGGAAATTTACAAATGACAATTCAGCAGTTGTGTCATGAATCACATTCAATATATTACATTTGATCAGGTTCTTCTGATTCATTGATGATTATATTTTCTTGATTATTTGGGTAATACATTTAGTTTACAGCTGCATGAATGTCCCATCTTACTTAAATTCTGGCACTTAAAGAAATGTAAAAGGCAGTTAACTGGATTTTTAGAACTGTTTTGCAGAACATCTGACTTTGATGATACTGTTTTTTTTTTTTTTTTTACTTTCTGAGATAAACAGCAGTATTTTGTGTAGACGACTTTGTTGATATTTTTGTAGACCACTGAGATAAGCAGCAGCATTTTGTGTTGAAATATATATTTTTTATCTTTGTACTTGTGGAAGTGGATTCAAAAAGCTTTGTCTTTTTATTATCTACAAGAGGATAAAAAAGTAATAAGCATGTGCTGACACAAAGTTTGCAAACTGTTCCCATTTTTATCCTGCAAAAGATCATCGATATTGACTTAAATTATCTGAAAAAGCCAAAAAGCACAAAACATCCTTGGTTTCACTTTCTACAGAACATTACCGCTCAGCAGGGTGGATGTTCACATGATTATGGTTATTGTTCTTATGGAAAACCCTTTTGCCTGAGGCTCTCTAGTGTTTAAGAAAGTAAAAAACAATTATAGACTTATAGACTCAGCTCCTTTTTTTATGGATCTGCTCCAAAGTTTAAAGGAGGTGTCCTTGGCTCATGCCTTATCCTTTTACCAAAATCCGTTTTTTTGTATAACCTTTCTGACAAAGACAAACAGGAGTGATCACATAAGCCCTATAGATACAGTAATAAATGTTTGGAATAAGAAAGTCCATCTCTTTGAAATGTATTTCTTTTTTTTTGTGCAATTTCACTGACAGTTCCTGTCATTAAATAAAGTAGATGTTTTCAAACCTTATAAGTAAAGAGATATAATTCCATCAAATATTAGCACCAGTAAGTGTGTACTCTGCAATAGTTGGTTATTTTAAGAAATAAAATACAGATGAAGTGCAGGGTCTAAAAAAATAAATTCACTACTGTTACCTTAAAGGGTGGAAAGTCGAAGAAGGATTGTTATTGTATACATACAGTCGCAGAAAAAATGATTAGACCACCCTTGTTTTCTTCAATTTCTTGTTCATTTTAATGCCTGGCGCAACTAAAGGTACATTTTTTTTGTACAAATATAATGATAACAACAAAAATAGCTCATAAGAGTGTAATTTCAGAACTGATATCTAGACATTTTCCCTGGTTTTCTTGATAATAACCAAAATCACTTCAGTTTTTATATAAATATCTATGGCATTGTACTGACAAAAACAGTGCTTTTAGACATTCCATGTTTTCCTTTCTGTCTGTTTTAGTCACATGATACACACAGGAGTTAGTACTTGATTGCATAATCATTGTTTTTGATGACTTCTGATGCTTTAATAATTTTTCCACGACTATATATGCATAGATTTCCAGTAAAATCAAAAATAGTATGCCTTTATGACAGTAATATTAAATGGTGATTTAATTTTTAAAAAAATATGATAGTTGTGTATTTTTGTTAGCACATTCACCATTGCTTTTTGTCTCTAGGAGCATAATGAGCCCCCTCTTTAAGTAGCAGTGATATACAGTCGGTTGAGTTGGCGTACTTGTCGATTGTAATGACAAAACCTCGTATGAAATGGACAGAGTTTATTTTAGTTTTTTTTTATATATGGGTATCACTGTTATGAAATGGACAGAGTTTATTTTAGTTTCTTTTATATATGGGTATCATTGTTATGAAATGGACAGAGTTTATTTTTGTTTTTGATATGTGTATTATTAATGCTTCGAAAGGGACAGAGTTTATTTTGATGTATATTACTGCTAAGAAATGGACAGTTTATTTGAATGTGTATTATTGTTCTGAAATGGACAGAGTTTATTTTAGTTGTTTTTTTATATATGTGAATTTTTATTATGAAATAGATAGAGTTTATTTTTGTTTTTGATTTGTGTATTATTGTATGAAATGGACAGAGTTTATTTTGATGTAAAATGCTGTTGCGAAGTTAACATAGTCTGTTTTTGGTAAGTATAGCATTTTTGTGTTTTGTGCTTTGTCAGAATTTAGTCTGTTATGTGTAGAATTTTTGAGTTACTTATGTTATCTGACATAGGAATTTAGGGCAGGTAAATGAAATAAACCAATATAATAAAATTAAAGAAAATAAAGAAAAGTCTACAATGGATGGGGGTCCATTTAGCCGTGCCTTAATTTTAATATTTTTAAGCTTCCTTCTCACCTTTGCGAACGGGTGGTTCTGAGCAGAAAAAAAAGGAAAGGAAAAGATCACAGAGCAGGGGTTCATGCTCATCAGAGAGCAACATCAGTGACACACCAATGCACACAGCAAATTATAGCATGAATCCACTTAGAGGGAAAGGCCACGAGCTCACAAGCAAAGGTTAAGAGAGGTTTAGTTGTGCTGATTACATTCCAGGTAACAATGCTAAGAAACCCACGTACGCTGGAGTCTGTTGGTTCATCACCCACTCTATAGGAGCGACCTGACCTGTGATGTGTCCCTAAAGATGCTGGAAATGAACAGTCAGAGCAGAAAAAAAAAAAAAAAAAATCGTAGAGGGATGGATGGGTGTGCTGGCGTGCAGAATAAGTCCTCCTACACATCTCATTTGAAAGCTGCAGCATTGCTACTGATGACCTCAGGGTCATGGAGGCAGGTTGGCTGCACGTTCTCTTGACAGCTCAGAAAGATGACAAGCTGCGCTGACACACATCCCTGACTTTGTGGTGTTTGGCCGTTGGTTTAAGTCCCCATGTCTCCAGCTATAGAAATCCATTTCCGAATGAGAAAAGAAAACAAAGCAGCCAAAGACAAACAAGAAAATCCCAAATTATTTTCTTTTATTCTTCTTTCTCTTCCTGCTTTTTGGCTGTTTGTATTTTTTTTTTCTATATTAAGGTCATTTCTAGAAATCAGAACTTGATGACTAAAACAAACGTGAGGCTGAAGACAAACACCAAAGAGAAATGGGTTCGGTCTAAGAGCGTTTTCACACAGTGTACTCAAGTCCGTATCAGAGTACGCTGGACCCCAAAATTTGCTTAATTTTATTCATTTGAATGCTAACAAGGTATGGAGGCTGGTGCACACCTAAGAAGTCTTCAGGGGACAAATGCATAGGAGCATGAGGTATGAGTGAAGAAGAAAAAAGGTATCCCGCACACTGTCCAATCAACTTGCAAAAAACTTTAATATAAGATAACTGAAATGTTGTTATCTTATATTAAAGGTGCGGGAGACTTTCGTGACCAATTTTTCATCAAATCTGTAAAACCTCAGTCATATCCTAAGTATGATGAATCTGTAAGTCTTTCTGTGATTACTCACCTGAATCTCTTGCATTACGGTGAACATTTTCGAAGTGCCATCCACCATAAACAAACTGTATGTTTACAAATAAGCTGGGAGGTAACTCGGGCATCTTCGGAATTTTGTCGCGATGTGCATTGTGGGAAATGAAGGCTCATGCAGCCACCTGACAGCGGCAGCTGCTAAAGACACGATGCGGAAATGGCAGGAGCTCCCTTCCCTCTATGCATATTCCTCCAGCTGTTTCCACGTTTTAGACGTTTCCGCATGTTTGTTTCATCCACATAATATCATATGGTCGTGCTGTCGCTGCCGCTGCAGGTGGCTGCGCAAACATCCCTTTCCCACAATGCATGTCGCGACAGAATTCTGAAGATGCCCGAGTTACCTCCTGGCTCTGGATGTAAACACATGTTTTGTTTATGGTGGATGGCATTAAGAAATTGTTCACCGTAATGCACGAGATTCAGGTGAGTAATCACAGAAAGACTTACAGATTCATGATACTTAGGATATGACTGAGGTTTTACAGATTTGATGAAACATTGGTCACGAAAGTCTCCCGCACCTTTAAAGTTTTTTGCAAGTTGATTGGACAAGGTGCGGGATAACTTTTTTCTTCTTATCCATGTGAATGCAACTGTTCCGTGCTCGAGTACCGTATCGGAGTCCAGTTGAGAAGGTAGTCCTGGGTATGGACTGCATGGACTCCAGCACGGTACATTGCCATGTGAATGCGATCCGTGCCCGGGACCGGAAGTGACCTAATCACCACTCCAGAAGTGGGTTAATCACCATGAGAACATCGACGGTGCTCCTGTTGTCTCTTGAAAAATCTTCGGATCTGCGCGCCACGGACTCGCCTTATCAACTGAACCACTCAGTGATTCATCAAGGACAACGAAGGTCGCTCTTCTTCTCTTTGCCTCAAACAGGCTAACAGATAGGTAAGGGTTTGTCTTCTTCTGACTTCCGTATTTGTTAGATAGCGACAGAATTCCTTCCACACCGCCACCTACTGTTTCAGCCCTGTAACACCCACTCGTACTCGGGCACTGGCTGCAGTAGGCACTAGAGGATGCAACATCTCCGGGAAAGGAGTGAACGTATCCAACAGAGGCGATTTCTCAAAGACTGCAAGGGAAGCTCGGCTTCCCCTAAAATTACGAAAATTAAATGGTCAAATATGTACGGTTGTGTTGACATTTCATTGACTACAAATGTGTTAGAACACATTCATCTCTCAGACGAGTTCGTTCAGAATCAGCTTTATCATAAACCAACAGACTCAATGTTGTTCACTTCTCATACATTCCCGTTGCGCTGTTTTCTCATTCGATCTCTGCTCAGTGCATTTGTCCGTAGACGCTCAGCATCCATGCACTTCAATGGGACTGAGTGGAACAGTTTTTTTCATTGCCTCAAAACTGGACGGTAATTGGATAAATGCCATGATGTTGTCCTGTCCCCAGACACTCGGCATCTCCGGGGGTGAATGGAGCTGTGGGCGGAGCTCGGATGGGCTGGACGCTGGGCTTCCACGTGCTGATTGGAGGATCAGTCGAAAGGCTGAATCCCATTTGATTGACAGCTATTTTGAGATCTACTCCTTCACTGACAGAGTTCAGTTTAATACTGTCGCACATTCTGCTGTGAAATTGAGAGAGAAACCACTATTAAATTACTTGTTCATTTCTTGCACTGTGAATAAAACACACTCGTTTTACTTCCTTGTTTCAATTTAACATAATTTCAATGTTTTCTTGTTTACTTGGTACGATAAGGTCACTGACCATTTTCTTAAAAAGGAACGGAGGGCCAAATTTATGTTTAAATAACTTGACTCTTTTTTTTTTTATGTAAGCCGACAATGAGCTTCCCCTCTCTGAAAAACGAGCAGCCACCTCTGGTATCCAAGTACGGTACGGACTGTATGAAAACGCCCTAAATCTCTTCTTCCCTTCAAGGAATAGGAAGCGAACACTCTTCTGACTCTCTGAATCTCCGCCATAATTCAAAGATGTCACAAACAATATTTCAACAGTAATTTTTCCTCATTTCATGAAGCATTGTCACATTGGAGATACAAGGTTTCTTTCTGACGGCACTGTCAAACGTCTAGGCGAGAAGGATGACAGTGTACATCCAGCTCAGAGGTGGTGGTGGCATAGGGGAGCTGGAGGATTAACGATGCGCACCACATGTTCTGGATCTTTTCTTCATGGTGCGTGAAGGGAGTGCTGGGACTGAGGGACTCAAGGCTAGGGACTCCCCAAGGGACCGGCAG
This sequence comes from Sphaeramia orbicularis, assembly GCF_902148855.1. Classification (NCBI taxonomy): domain Eukaryota; kingdom Metazoa; phylum Chordata; class Actinopteri; order Kurtiformes; family Apogonidae; genus Sphaeramia; species Sphaeramia orbicularis. Next base: position 16,605,841 of record NC_043977.1, read on the forward strand.
CAAAGAGATGCAGGAGATTGAAAGACTCATACGATATTCATCTTATGCTGCAATGTCTGTCCTTGGTGTGGACAGTCTCAGGGGGACGGGGGGTGAGGGAGACTTAAGCAAACACAAAGACACACACGAGCACAATAACATGTATGCACATTATATAGAAGGTTGTCAAATATGTAGGATCTAGTACACCTTATTTACTTATTCATCTGCTTATGCACAGAAATGTGGGTTTTACAAACTCAAAAACTGTCTATGACTCACCTGTGATCTCACGAACAGTGCGAAATACATTCAGTTTTTCTGGGTCCAAAGCCTCAATGTTATGATAGACGTCCCTGTGGATGATAATAGGAAGATTAGCACGACATACAAAAATAGAAAAAAAAAAAAAGGAATTTATCATGCAGAGATAAGCAGCAAGCAAAAGGGGCTTTTAATCTCAGCAATTAGAAATGAGCTGTGCGCACCCTAACATGGTAAATTGCAGTTTATTGTATATAGAATACCAAATCAGGTCAGTAAAGCATCTGATCTGTGCGTCACATACCAAATGCTTTTTTTTTACGTCAATAAACTAAAATTGTCACAATACTTTAGATCAGGGGTCTCAAACATGCGGCCCAGGGGCCAAATGTGGCCCGTGGGATGAATTTGAAAAATGTTAAAATTCCCAACAATTATTTAAGGAGAAGGGGTGGGAGTTTATACGTTATGCTTCTTCTCAGTCCTTTTTGAATATGTATTATATGTCTTATGTCTTATTTTTAAGTGTTTTGTTTATTTATTTTCTTCTATGTTGACATTCATATTCGAAATAAATACATCAATCAATCAATCAATCAATCAATCCACAGTCAAGTCTGTCAAACTCATTTTAGTTCAGGTTCCGCATACAGACCAATTTGATCTCAAGTAAAATAATAATAACAAAATAAAAAATAATGACTCCATAATTTCATCTCAGTTTTATGTGAAAAAAAAAAATTCCATTATGCCAAAAAATAACATACAATTATGAAAATATTTACATTTACAAACTATCCTGTAACAATAAAATATGAATAACCTGAACAAATATGAACAACCTGAAATGTCTAAAGAACATTAAGCACAATTTTAACTATTTTTTGCCTGTTACTAAGTGTTTAGTGTCTTTGTACATCAGCTAAAATTTACTTACGGGGTCAAATGAGTGGCCATTTTTGTCAAAAAAAAAAGAGTTGTAAGAAATGCATAGAACTGTGTTGAAATAATGCTAATACATTTGTGCACAGACTACTGATATTATTTGACAGTGGAAGCTATATTTTCAGAAATATTGGATTTGGAATAGCACGTGTATGTGAAAACTTTTGCTGGTGGACGGACGTGACATTACCCATGATGATCTGGTCAGTACCAGTACTTTATTAGTAATAAACTTATATACTTACTGTTGCTAATTCTCCTCTTATTCATAAATGTTAGTATTGTGGATCTAAAACAATAACAGCTGACACAAAAACACAAAATGTGGCAGTGGACAGATGTGACATGGTTGTTCCAGATCCCATCATACTGATGCTCGGCAGCCATGTCACCGTTTCCACAAATGATCCCTGTGCAAAAACTAGGATCAGAATTATTTATTGTATAGTTTATCATCATACTAAAGAGTAAATAACAATATAGAATTGTTATTTCTTTATAAAAATGCTTATTATTAGAAAACTGTTGATTTGAAAAGTGACGTGACATTTTTAATGTATGTATTGGCGTAACATAAGCAGGATGGATCAGCACCATACTCCATATTGCAACCTATAAAAATAAAACATGTGATATGTAGGATAGAATCTTGTAAGAAAAATTGGGGAATCTAAAAGAACAGAATATTTGTTTTTCAGGTAAATTCAGTTAAAATATAACTTGTCCATTTGTGACATGAAAATATAGCATTAACTGTGATAAAATTGGACATTTTTGACCTGAAAACATAGTTCATATGACCATCAACATGTTGCAACAGAACTGAAATCCTGTAAATTTGCATAACTTGCATTTACCAACACAAAGTTCCTTTGGGGATTCACTTAGATTGATTTCTTATGCACAAAGACATAAATAAGACCTCTAAGCAAATTTTAGCCGAGATCCGATCCATAATGTTCATGTATAAATGATAAGTTGAGGCATAATATTGTTAAAACTACAATTATTTTTCTTAAGAAATTTCAGTTTTTTTCAGGTTATTCACATCTGTTTTGTTTGGGTAGCTTATAAAACTAAGTATTTTCATAATTTCATGGGGTTTTTTTTTTTGCACTAAAACAAAGACAAATATTTGGAGGTGTCATTATTTATAGGTTATTATGCTTTTATTTTACTGGTCCGGCCCACCTGAGATCAAATTAGGCTGAGTGTGGACCCTGAAAGAATATGAGTGTGAGACTCCTGCTTTAGATCTTGTAAGCCCTCATAACCATAAATCTATCTGCCCATTCTTAAATGTGTTTATATTGTCTTCTTTGGCAACACTCCCAACAAATTCCACTCATACTCCAACACATTCCATTATTATATGTAAGTACACAGACACTCTTCTCCCTCTAAAGCCACTTTCAGTGCATGAATGCCACTTGTCCCTATTGGCACAAACAATTTTCATATTTGGTCCAACAATTAACATCATTCTCAAACTTTTTAAAACTCAGGCTTTTAGCTGTGGCGATTCTACTACTTTAACAGCAAATGATTCCAGTCTCAGTGTTAAGTAATACAGACCAAAAAAAAAAAAAAGCCTGCTTAGAGGTGTAGAAAATATTGCTTAAAAATACTACAGTGCACTCTGCATCTGAAAATGCTGAAATTCTCATTGTGCTCATGAAATGCAGACCGTCTGGACCGATTACATTCATTAAAATCAAATTCCAATAAAATCCCTATTTATGTTTATAGCTATTAAAGTAAAAAGTTTCTTCATTTCCTTTAAAGAAAGTCCAACTTCTATTCCTCTTGTAAGTCACATTGAATTTAATTTCATTTTGTCAGCTTAGTACATCATATTACTTCCTCTTGCATCATATTGAAAATCTGAACATTCTCTGAACGCTCTCACCCTTTGATACCAGTGATGAGGAAAACCAGGTTGCCATTGATTTTTGTACAGTTGACAAACTTGTCGATGTTGCTGGAGTCCACGGTCTGAGCTGTCTGGAGACTGGCTGTCCCTATACCATCACACGCTGAAACGCAGAGCAAAACAGTAAAACACATTAATTTCAGGCATTGCGTAAAATAAATATGCATATATATGTGTGTGTTTGATATGTAAATAAACAAATGTGTGTCAGCTGTATCTGATTATGGAATATGTAGCTTCTAGCTCTGTTAAAGCTCTGTTAAAAAACACAAATTACTTTATTCACTACTGGTTTTTTAGACATATTATTAGAACAAAAAAAAAAAACATCCATCTTGAAAAATTGTTTTGTATGATTATTAAATCTGTAACGGTATACAAAATTTTTGGTTCGGTACGTTTTCAGTTTTGAAAGCCACGGTTCGTTTTTTTTTTTTTTTTTGGTTCGGTACGGGAAGAAAGAAAACCCCTCAAAATGTCTTTAATGCATTTATTATTAATTTTTAAACATTTTTCCCCCCAATTTTTGGAGACAATAGAATATAGACAAACAGGAGTAATATAATTCTGCTGCTATAAATCAAATAGAAAATGAAATAAATAAAATATTACTAAATGTATTTTAAACATTAATATTGCATTTTCCCTGAAAGGTAGTTTTGAGCAAACAACAAATATCTAATCACAGTTCTGTCAGTTCACATTATGCATAAAAATAACAACAACAACAAAAAAAATTCCACGTGAAGTGCAACATTAAGAAGAGGACAAACTCGTATTCTCTTTTAAAAAAAACTGAAGAGCAACATTGACAACAAAACTAACCTAATTATTTATTTTAGGACAGCTAACAAACTGGCCACTAGGGATGGGAATCGATAAGAATTTAACACTTAACAGACAGACAGAAAGAGCTGGCATAAGTGTTTGAGCACTACTGTGCGCAGGCGGCAAACAACGTTCGTCTTATCAATGTCTCTTTCACCTGAACCCGAACTGATCCCAAACTGGACTGTAATGATGGCGGAGGGTCTTCAATCTCTTCCTTCCAGGTTGACATCATAATTTTTGTTTTTATTTTTTACCTTATGGCAGCTGCTATTTCGTATTTCAGGTCAATGTGTGCTCCTTCAATATGTCTGTGTGGAACTTGCGCAGATTTAAAGGTGCTGGAAACTTTCGTGACCAATTTTTCATCAAATCTGTCAAACCTCAGTCATAGCCTCAGTATCATGAATCTGTAAGTCTTTTTGTGATTACTCACCTGAATCTCTTGCATTACGGTGAACAATTTCGAAGTGCCATCCACCATAAACAAACCATTTGTTTACATTCAGAGCCGGGAGGTAACTTGGGCATCTTCGAAATTTGGTCGCGATGTGCATTGTGGGAAATGGAGTTTTGCGCAGCCGCCTGACAGGAGCAGCTGCTAAAGACACGACACGGAAACGGCAGGAGCTCCCTTCCCTCTATGCATATTCCTTCAGCCGTTTCCGCGTTGTGTTTGTTTCATCCATATAATATCATATGGTTGCGCTGCTGCTGTCAGGTGGCTGCGCGAACCTCCCTTTCCCGCAATGCAAGTCGCTACCAAATTCCGAAGATGCCCGAGTTACCTCCCGACTCTGTGAACACACGGTTTGTTTATGGTGGATGGCACTATGAAACTGTTCACCATGATGCAAGAGATTCAGGTGAGTAATCAGAGACTTACAGATTCATGATACTTAGGCTATGACTGAGGTTTGACAGATTTGATGAAAAACTGGTCACGAAAGTCTCCCGCACCTTTAACATTCCGCATCGAACGACATCTTTCATTCCTTTTTCTTTTTCTCAACACACTGTGCCATTTTAGCACAGCTTAGAACTGAACCAAACGGGTGCGTACTGAAACGGTTCGGTTTGGTATGTGTACCGTTACAGGCCTAATGATTATATTTTATGTTATTTGCATTGACTAGTTGTGAAGATTATTGTAAGAACTCCAGGAAGAATAGCTGTAGCTATGGTGCAGCTAATGGGGATCCTAAATAAAGAAAGAAAGATAGCTTTGGGTTTATTTCATTGCTTTCAAACACAGCTACTTACTTAGCTGCTATTGCACATATTGTCAAGACTTAGTCCCTGTGCTGTCATAAAAATGTCAAGTAAATTTCGAGCCAGCTGGTGCATTATGTAAAAGCACAGAGGCCATTGACGAATTTGTGCATCTTAAATGCAATGAAATGATTCAGATTGCTTGTTTTCATTGCTACACATATGCTTTATTAATTATTAATGTGGTTTTATACTAATACTTTTGTTCAATGGTATTTATGTAATAGTTTACCTTTTGGGCAGATGTCAGTACAAGGAATGCACATCTTAATGCGGTTTTCCTCCACCTCCATCTTGTTACTAGGGCACGCTCTCACACAGGAGCTCTGGTCCACCACGAAGTTATCTGGAAAACATGATTATTGTTATTAACTGTAAATGTCAAAATGCAGATGGATGCTGTTTATCACAAGAGTCAACACCAAGTGGTGCTTGGTGTGGGCAGTAGGGAAAAGAAGTTGCTTTAATTCATTCAGCTGAAGAGCGTGGGGTGTCTATGATTAGTTGCAGGGATGGTGACAGAGGACAGAGGAGTTATGCTGAGATTGAAAGAAAAAAAAAAAAAAGGTACAAGGAAGAATGGCAGTCATTAAACCTTTATAGGGCACTCAGAAATACTCTGAAATTCAAAATTTCAACCTCAGTGTGTTATTGGAGGACCTAAAAAGACTTTATTACTTTTGTGAAATTTTTCAACATTCTTTATTGTTAAGCAGAAAATCAAAGTCAGTGAAGTTTCCATATTTGGTTCCTGTATTTTTAGACCATTAGAACATCACTATCACTTTTAGAACATTATAATAACATAAGTGCTGATCCAGACACCTGTCAACATACACATTATCCCTTTGAACATCATTACTTCACGGTGCCTAAAAAAGCAGTTACACTCATTGTTTGTTTGTTTGTTTGTTTATATATATATTTTGAATATATAACATTAAAACCAAACAACAAAAAGATCCATGCAGAGGTGGCCTTTCCAGACCCTGTACATCACATTGGACCTGAGACTGTTGACTCAGTGTCCTCACTGTAACTGTTGCTGTCACTGTCCTTTAATGTATGCAGAAATTACCAAAAATAGTCACTTGCCCGATAAAAGGTTAAGAACAGATGAACACAGATCTTATTCCTATTGTTTTGTGGATTATGTAGACCAGTGTTTCTCAACGGGGATGATGCCACCCCCCAGGGGCCATTGGGACACTGTTGGGGGGCGTTTGTAATGAGAAAACTGAGAAGGGGGTGCTAAGACCAAAATGGGGGGCTTTAGTCTGTATAAGTATCAATATTGAGCTGCATGTTATGTCAATGGCAAATTTTCGTGCCCTCACCCCCCTCCCGCGGTCTTTGGGTCAGTCTTTGGTCAGTCTTTGGTCGGTCTTCCGTCGCTCTTCCGTTGCTTTTTGGCCGCTTTTCAGTCGCTTTTCGGTCGGTCTTCAGTGGTATTGTCCATCCTATGCTTTCCTACACACTCTAGTGAATTTTGGTCTTTAGTCGGTCTTTAGTCGGTCTTCGGTCAGTCTTCAGTCAGTCTTCAGTCAGTCTTCGGTCGCTCTTCGGTCGCTCTTTAGTGGTATCGTTCATCCTATGCTTTCCTAAATGCTCTAGTGAATCTTGGTCTTCAGTCGGTCTTCAGTCCGTCTTCAGTCAGTCTTCGGTCGCTCTTCGGTGGTATCGTCCATCCTATGCTTTCCTACATGTTCTAGTGAATTTTGGTTTTCAGTGGGTCTTCAGTCCGTCTTCAGTCAGTGTTCGGTCAGTCTTCAGTCGGTCTTTGGTCAGTCTTCCGCTAGTTTTCTGTGGTATCGTCTGTCCTGAGCTTCTCTACATGCTCTAGTGAATTTTGGTTTTCAGTAGGTCTTCGGTTGGTCTTCAGTCTGACTTTGGTCGGTCTTCAGTCAATCTTCGGTCAGTCTTCGGTCGGTCTTTGGTCGGTCTTTAGTCTGTCTTCTGCTGGTTTTCAGTGGTATCATCTGTCCTGTGCTTTCCCACATGCTCTAGTGAATTTTGGTCTTCAGTCGGTCTTCGGTCGGTCTTCGGTCGGTCTTCGGTTGTATCGTCCATCCTATGCTTTCCTACATGCTCTAGTGAATTTTGGTGACACTCATATTATGGCCTGAAAGGCTTTTAAGGTCAATACACAACATTTTTACTAGGGCTGCCTTTTTCTGCCTGATTGGTCTATCATTTCCACTGCTAAAGTTTACATCTTTTCCCCCAAGAGTGATGGTTCTTGGTCAAGCTTGAACATTGAATGATGAGAGTCATAATAATTGGACTGATTGTGCAACATTCTACTTTGCCAAGGTTACAGTATGTCCCACAGCAGAGTAATACACACTTTAATAGGAACGCAGCACAATCCTAGACTGACTGTTAATGGGAAACTATAGGCTACATATCCATAGATGCAAACACATACAGGGCAGGGGAAGACACACATGTCTTTTGGGTAGAGTGGTACACAGGTAAAAATGAAAGGTGATAGGAGATTTGAGGTGTAATAAAATACCCTTTGGCTTAGCTGCTGCTATTCATGACAAAACTACATGAAAACAAAGCACTGGGGAGCGGTGGTTGCATTTTAATTGCAAATAAGACATTTCAGGAACTTGCCTATATATATCTAGATCACTGGTTCCCGAACTTTTACAACACAAGACCTAATAAACATCCATTTTATGTCTCCTTGTGGCCTAAATTTCCAAAAAAATATGTCATGAATTTCCATAATGTCCACATTTTAGCAGACTCATCCACTGTCAAAACAACTGATTAAAATTCACTTTGTTGGACAGTCAATCACAGATGTAAGGACGCTGAAAATTTCATCTGACACTGATAAGTAATGTTAGCAGCAACACACTGTTACCAACTCAAATACTAATGCACACAAACACAAGACTGACTTTTTTCTTTTCTTTCTTTTTCTTTTTACATTATTTTTATCTTGTTGCATCTTTTCCATGACTTTTGTTTTTGTTTTGTTTTTTTTTTACATCTGTTATCTTTATCTTTCTTTTTATTGTGTATTTTATATCATTTTTGTCTTGTGTGTTATAAGTCTTGATCTTATTTATAAAGCCCTTAAAGGAGTGATATTTTGCTTCTTTTTTTTTTAAATGGAATTATGCATTTTCAAACATTTTCCTGTGGTCTACATAAACTGTAAATGCTATGCTTGGGTCTGAATTCTTCATTAATTCAACTCCACAGGTCCATCTTTAATGCTATGTTTGAGTAATGACACCAGAAAGGTTGTTTTGAGCGCTGGCCCTTTAAATGCAAATGAGCAACTTCACACCCCACCCCCTCCAGACCTTGCTTTGTGTCCTGTTCAACCACTTGTGTTCGTTAATACAACCAACTGAACATTTTAGGTAATCGGCTCGAAATTTGCCCATATTTTCAGTTTTTTTTCTATAACCGCTGCTGCTGATAAAAAATTATGGCGTACTCTGAGAAATGTTCGTCAGAAGTCTTGACCTTATATGTGCAAAAGTCATGACGTAACTAGTTAAAAAATGTAGAAAAATTAAGCAGGTATTGAAACAGGTTGTAGAAATCCATTCGATTTTTGCCGGAATTAATATAAAGAAAGCTTTGCAGCACCTGGAGGGTTCAAATTCAAACTTTTTGCACTATTAGGGTCCAAATACACAAATAAATGAATCAAAGACTAATAAAAGTGAGTTTAGCAAAATATGACCCCTTTAAGTGTGCACTCATTTTAACTCTTTCATGCATGAATTATTATCTTAAACAAGATTTTTTTCCTGAGTGTTTTTTTTCCTCTTTAAGCATGAAAAAAACATGCCAAAAGAAAATTTTGTTCTGAACCTATTTTTCATGGAGCCGCAAAAATGTCCGCTCACCTGGACACCATGTGTTTAATATTTGAAGCAAATAAACATGTATTTACTGATATATTGTGTGAAAACTATGAAACTATGACTTATTGTAGGTAATTCATTTCTCAGACAGGGGTAGTTGTTTGCTTACTTGCTTTACTAGCTTGTCTGTTAAATGAATTACCTACAATAATTATATGCGGAAGACAGTATGAACCTTTACCAGACATTTTTAATGCTACTAATCTGAAGTTTTCTAACATTTTAACATGCTAACACCAGTCATTACTCACTTAAAAAAAAAACAAAAACAAAAAAAATTTGTTTAACCTTTAGCCCTATCAGCCCGTGGGCTAAAAAATTATATTAATATTCATCTACTATAAAAATATAATAAATCAGGAGAATGGATGTTTTTTTCAACTTTTCCTCAAAGTTTAGACCCTAATGTTACTAAAAGTACATCAAAAGTGTATTTTAGTGCAAACTTTAATGTTCAAACATGATTTTTAATCTTTGTGGGGTGAAATATACGCTATTAAAAATCTCAAACACAAACAATTGATTTATGCATATCATCGTCAATCCAGCCGGAAAAAAAACAGGCGAGGATAAAAAATTCTAATTTCTCTTTTAGTTTTTTACAGTTTACTCAGGCATAGTAATAGATACAATATTTTAGACAATGGGAATAGATTCTGTGAGGTCTCTAAATGTCCATAGACAACAAGAACATCCATATGAACCTTATTATTGTGACGTAATTCTTCATTTACTTTGGGTATGTCTTTTTAGGCGTTTTCCCCCTGAAAATATGGTCAGGGTTAAACAGGTTTAAAAAAACTGTTAATTACAGACTTATAACAATAACAAGCACTTGATTTACACTTAAACATGTTACTCTAGATCAGGTTTATCAAGAACAGCAAAGTTACAGTAATGGGATGAATTGCAGTATATGAGATGATGCATAAGTGTCTACTGTGTTGGCTGATACGCAACTAAAACAACAAAATCCATGAATATATGAGAACAACTGTAGAATAGCTGTCCACTGTAGTGACCACTATATATGAAAGGGTTAATTAGTAAAGTAAAATCCCATTATAACACTATTGCAACCCCAATAAATACAGATCTGCGACCCATTGTAAGAGGCAGGTCTTGATACTTACGTGGACACTTTTTGACACAGAAGGCTCCGTAGGTGTATTTCGCTCCTGGGTTGTGTTCCAGTTGAAAACTCGTTGGATTGTAAACGAACGGCTGGGGGCACTGGGTCACACATGCCCCACTGTCATTAAAGCTGGTACAGGCCTACAAACACAAAACACACACAGTATTTACGTACATTTATTTTGCTTAAAGGGCTATTTTACCCTGATCTCAAATCAGGTCACCTCACCCCTTGAGGTACTGTGACACGTGATGCTGATGTGGTGTATTGTACCTGTATCTGAGCGTCGAGTGCTGTTGCAGACATTTGCGTCCACTGATTGCCTTTAACTAATTACAACTAAGACAAAATTACTGGAATATGCAATGGCTTGGACATGTCACAAACTGTCACATATTAGTGCAACATGTTAATAAGATAAAGATGAATATATGTGAAAATTAGGGCTGTCAAAATGAACGTGTTAACGTGGATTCATCTATCATCATGATTAATCTGATTAAAAATTTTAATGCAATTAACCCATCTGCAGCAGAGGATGACTCTGAATGTCTCTGGTAACGCATTTCAGCCATTTTGTCCAAATAGAGTTGTCTTCTGTTATTCACAATTATACAACACCACAGGTGTCAAACATGCGGCCCGGGGGCCAAAACTGGCCCGCCAAAGGGTCCAATTTGGCCCCTGGGATGAATTTGGGAAATGCAGAAATTACACTGACGATATTAACAATCAATAATGTTAGAATCATTTTAGGTCATTTCAATCTCAAGTGGGTCAGAGCAGTAAAATACTATAATAATAACCTAGAAATAATGAAAACTACAATTTTTTTCTCTTTGTTGTAGTGTAAAAAAAATAAAATTACGCAAAATGTTAACATTTACAGACTAGCCTTGTCCAAAAAATGTGAATAACCTGAAATTTCTTAAGAGAAGTATGTGGAATTTTAAAAAATATTCTCCCTGTTATTAAATGTCTTGTGTATTTGTAAGTTCTGATCTGTAAGTTGTGATGCATATGTATAAATGATAATATTGTTAAAACTGCACAGATTTTTCTTAAGAATTTTCAGGTTCATATTTGTTCATGTTATGTTCAACATGTAAACATTGTCATTACGGAATTTTACTTTTTTCACTCAAAAACAGAGAAAAAAACTTTGGAGCTGACATTATTTATAAGTTCTTATCCTATTATTTATATTATTTTACTGGTCCGGCCCACTTTAGATCATATTAGGCTGAATGTGGCCCCTGAACTAAAATGAGTTTGACATCCCTGTCCTACACGGTACTCAAGCAAATTTCATCTTCCGTACTGCCGAACTTCTGTCAGTCAGTATTCTCTAAAATATCATGGACCACATGTTTGAATAATCTACGACCTGAACTTCAATCAACATCTTTTTTTATTATAATTTAAAAAGCATCTGAAAAGGACTTTAATTTATCAAAAAACGCCAGGCTGTACATCATTTAATTTGTATTTCTATTATTTTACTTTAGATTATTATCTCAGTTATATCGTATTTTTAATTTTTTTTCTGTGTGTATTGTTTATTTCCAGGGAGGTATTTACATAAGCCTTTCTTGGCTTCTTTCCACTCCTGCACAATGGTGTTTCTTGCATCAAAATTGTTTTTTAAATTTTTCTCTTGCTGTTTATGATGTGCAAGATAAATCAAATAAAAAAAAGAAAGTAAAATAAAAGAGTTAGCATCACGCATGAACAAATGGGCTGTTGATCTGGTAGTGACAGGCAGCAGAACCAACCCATAAAGATGGAAGACGCTAAACAGCACACGTTGGTCCTCTGGATGGAAATATGAAGACAAAAAAACCAAGAGGGAACTATTCTTTCAAGTTGTTTTGTTTCACGTTGTTTGGTTGAAACTGTTGAAGGTGTTTAATAATACCCTACACATGGAAATAGCATTGTTATTAAAATCTGGCATATTTACAGCTGCAATTGTTGTAGATGTTCATTAATATGCACTGTGCCTAATAAATAAATAAAAATAAGTAAACATGTTAAGTCAGTGGTTCCCAACCTTTTTTGGCTCGTGACCCCATTTTAACATTACAAATTTCTGGCGACCTCAAACATTCAAAACAGAGATATTTTTTGCTTAAATTATTATTTTTTTCATCATGTAATAGTTTGCTACACTATGTTGCAGATAAACATTAATTATAGATGACATTTAGTCTATATAATGTATATTATTATGGACAGAGGCAGTAAATCCAGGTGTAGATTACTGCACAAAGTGAGAATTTGATTTTCCTTGGTCAGGATATGTACAGTCAGTCCATCTTAGATTTACAAGGCTGACAATTAATACTGAACAAACAAGAACTCAGACTACGAGCACATGGTCACATGATCGGGTCTGTCAAGATATGTCCTCGCAGATATTAAATCCTGCATTTTATTTGAACTTGAGTTTTATTAAGAAAAGCGTATGGTGTTTTAATTATAATGAAATACATATTGAATCATTTAAAAAAATTTATTAGTATTTTTTTAATGTTTGTTTTTATCAATTACTAGAAATTTCAGGCGACCCCAAGATTGAAAAACACTGTTAAGTGCATATACTGTATATTCCCTTCTTTCTTGAGTCTGTTTGATCATGCAAAATAAAATAGAATTAATATAGATAAAAAATGAATGATATTTAACCCTTTGATGCATGAATTATGAGAACCTTGGTCAAGATTTTTTTTTTTCTTTAGCCATGAAAAAAAAAACAACAATGAGATTTAATTATTTTTTTAATTAACCTATTTTTCATGGAGTTACAAAAATGTCCACTCATTTGGACACCATGTGTTTAATTTTTGAAGCAAAGAAACATGTTTTAAAATGCAATATCAGACAGTGATATACTGTGTGAAAACTATGAAAAAAAAGCATTTTTAAGATGCAGCTAATCAGATGTTTTCTCACCTTTTATCATACTCTAATACAGGGGTGTCAAACTCATTTTCATCTGGGGGCCACATTCAGCCCAATTTAATCTGAAGTGGGCCGGACCAGTAAAATAATAGCATGATAGCCAGTAAATAATGGCAACTCCAAATTATTTTAGTGCAAAAAAATACCATTCAATTATGCCAATATTTACATTTACAAACTATCCAAACAAAAAGGATGTGAATAACCTGAAAAAAATGAAATTTGTGAAGCAATATAAGGACAATTTTATCCATATTATGCCTCGATTTATCATTTGTTATACAGGGGTTGGACAAAATAATGGAAACACCTTCACCTCAAGATGATGATGCCCCAATCCATACAGCTAGAATTGTTAAAGAATGGCATGAGGAACATTCTAATGAAGTTGAGCATCTCGTATGGCCGGCACAGTCCCCAGACCTCAACATTATTGAGCATTTATGGTCAGTTTTAGAGATTCAAGTAAGACGTCGATTTCCACCGCCTTCATCTCTAAAAGAGTTGGAGGGTATTCTAACTGAAGAATGGCTTAAAATTCCTTTGGAAACAATCCACAAGTTGTATGAATCAATACCTCAGAGAATTGAGGCTGTAATTGCCGCAAAAGACGGACCTACACCATATTAAATTATATTTTGTTGATGTTTTAAGGTGTTTCCATTATTTTGTCCAACCCCTGTACATATGCATTACAGATCAGATCTACAAAGGCACAAAACATTTGATAACAGGCAGAATATTGTTAAAATTGCACTTAATTTTCTTTAGACATTTCGGGTTGTTCATATTTGTTCAGGCTATTCACATTTTATTGTTACAGGATAGTTTATTAATATAAACATTTTTATAATTTAATGTTTTTTGCACTAAATCAAAGAGAAAAAAATAGGTGTTGTCATTATTTATATGTTATTATGATATTATTTTTGAGTTCGATGCCCTAACTTACATTTAGCAAATTCATCCCGCAGGCCGGATTGGAACCTTTGGCGGGCTTGTTTTGGCCCCCAGACCGCATGTTTGACACCTGTGCTCTAATACCAATTCTTACTCACTTCATGGAGATAATATTAAAAAAAACACCTTTTTATTTAAGAAAACTGTTAATTACAGTCTTATAACAATTAGCAATTGATTTACACTCAGTCATGTTACTGCAGATCAGGTTTATCAAGAACATAAAGTTACAGTAATGGTCTGAATGTCAGTGTTTGGGATGGTGCATAAGCGCCCACTGTGTTGACTGATATGAAACTAAAACAAAAAAAAAACAAAAAACATGAGTACACAAGAAAACAGCTGGGGAATAGCTGTCCACTGTAGTGACCAGTATGCATGAAAGGGTTAATTGTGATTAATCAAAATTAATCCACCGTGACCCTGTGATTAATCTGGTTATAGATTTTAATCGTTTGACAGCACAAGTGAAAATAGAAAATCAAGACTTTGCTTTTCCTTTACTGGTAGATAAAGTGTCAATCATACAAAAAAAAAAAAAAAAAAAAAAGACAGACACCAAGAGGAGATATGCTTTTCTTGCTAAAAAAGAAAGTCGACTCGCTTGACTGATGTGATTAAAGAATAGAATCTAACACTAATATTTGAAAATGTCAAAGATAAACAATACAAACATGTTCTCCTGTTGTAGTTCAGTTCATATTTACTTCTTGATTTATCTATTCCTGCTTCATTAAAGACAAATTTAGTCCAAAGTCAAGCAGTGGAGCTCAATAAGCGATGGGCTCTGAATTATAAGTGTAGAGAGACAGGTTTAACATGCAGAAGGATAGAAATAAAACTAATAAACCACACCACAGCAAAGAGCCAGGATGGAGGGGCACGGAGCTGGTGAAGTCTGTATTTTACACTGACATTCATGTCATGTAGGAATGGCAATTATTGTAAATGCCATTTAATGTTTGTCATATGAATGGCATTTAAAAAAAAACAGACTGGAAGGAAAGAAATCCTTTTCCAAGAGAATGTTCAAAAGTCAGTTTTGAGTCATAAAGTACAGTACGATCTGGAAATGTTCCTTTTTGTGTGCAATGTAAGTCCGAACTTTGTATTTACTAAAATGTTTTAATTACAATGTACTTAAATGATTTCACTTTTATGACATTACTATAAAATGTTCAGTATATTCTACTAATTTGTAGACATAGTTGATAGTACGAAAAAGTTGAAGTTGATTGGATTTTAATCACTAAGTTTTAGTCATGACCACACCTTTTTATCTCCGCATTGCATTGTGGGTATTGTTCATGTTGTTGAAAATGTGTTATTTTTCTGTGCAGGGGTTCAGGGGGGTTGTGGTGTTAGTGTTAATTTGGATTTAATGTGTGCATGGCAATGTTTATTAGCCTTTTTGTGTTTGTTTTTGTATTTTTGTAGAGCTGCACTATGAGTGAGAGCCATAAGAAGAACAATAGCTTTCCTGTTCATCTAAGATTGTGTTAAAGTAACAAGAGTCATTATATTATGCCAAAATAAAAGGACTTTTTGCGCTGGCAAACTGCATTGATCAAACTTCCTCCTTCACTTACATCCACGCTACAATAAATTAAGTAGAATAATTATAAAAAGCCATTTATAATGCAAAAGATTTGAATTTAAATCAACTTGGAATTGAGCCCAATGAACTGATGATACTGAATGAATGAATGAAATCTTTATTTCGAACATGTAGACAGTGAAAGCAAAACAAAAATCAACCAACAAAATATAAGTACTAATACATAAATGATTGATAAGCAAAGAAACAACAAAATAAATACATAACTATTAATAGTAAATAATAATAATAATGATAATAATAATAATAATAATAATAATAATAATAATAATAATAAAACAAATGAAATGAAATTATACATGCTCGAAAAGGAGTAGGAAGAAGTAAAAACTTATGTTCTCCTACCCCCAGTTTCTATTCCTTCTGATATTTATATAGCAATTATTATTTTGTATGATAATAATAATAATAATAATAATAATAATAATAATAATAATAATAATAATAATAGTATAACAATATCTATATTTACCTATGTACACTAATATAATACCCATTTACAACTTTTCCTACCAGATATTATACCAGATATTAATAAATACTAAAAAGAACAAAAACAAAACAAACAAAAACCCTCAAACTAAAACACATATACGTACATAATATAAATACATATAATATTCTATATTGTCCTATATAGTAATAATATATTAATATATCCATATTTAAACTAGATATTATCAGCACTTATGTGGCAAAGCCCCACTATGAAAATTAAGAAAATTATTAAGTCTAATGATTATACAAAGCAATTGACACTGCAACAAATTTTAAGTTAAATTAACTTGGCGTTTAGTGTGTTGTACTTAAAATAGTAATTCCATTCAACTCAAGCATTTAAGTTTATTACACTCAAGTTTTCATTACTCATTACTTACATTTTTTAAGGCAACGGGTTACCTGAGATTTTTTAAGTAAACTCAACTTATCCGGTCTTACAGGGTGTGAGTTCGAGGGAATGGCATGATTGGTTGTGTATATTTTTCCTGTCACAAAGTAAATGTGTGTGTGTTTGCTGGCGTCCACTTACAAAGCAGTCAGTGTCCTTTGGGCCAAAGCAGCCACCTGCACACTCACGGTGGCAGCAGTCACTAACATAGGGGCCAAAGCAACGGCCGTCACACTGCTCGGCACACACCGTCTTTGTTACTGTGGAGGGACAAATGTGGACAAAAAAAAAAGAGTGAGACAAAGATTAGATAGAAATACAGACAGAAACAATACAAATCAACAGTAACTTCAAAATACTGTAAACCAGGGGTCTCAAACATGCGGCCCAGAGGCCAAATGTGGCCCGCCAAAGGTTCAAATCCGGCCCGTGGGATGAATTTGCAAAGTGTAAAAATTCCACAGTTAAGGCTAACAAACTCATTTTAGTTCAGGTTCCACATACAGACCAATATGATCTACAGTAAAATAATAATAACAAAATAACAAAAAATAATGACTCCATATTTTCTTCTCGGTTTGATGTGAAAAATCATTTATGTACCAGTACTTATATTTTGTTGGTTGATTTTTGTTTTTTGGTTTTTTTTTACTGTCTACACGTTCAAAATAAAGATTTCATTCATTCATTCATTCATTCATACAAAAAAAACAACAATATAACATTATGGCGATAAATAATGACAACTTCAAATTTTTGTTGTTGTTTTAGAGCAAAAAATAACATTAAATTATGGAAATATTTACATTTACAAACTATCCTGTAACAATTAAATGTGAATAACCTGAACAAATATGAACAACCTGAAATGTCTAAAGAAAATTAAGCACAGTTTTAACAAATTTCTGCCTGTTGCTAAGCGTTTAGTGTCTTTGTAGATCCGATCCATAATGCACATGTAGAAATGATAAGTTGAGGCAGAATATTGTTAAAATTGTGCTTATTTTTCTTATGAAATTTCAATTTTTTCAGGTTATTCACATCTTTTTTGTTTGAATAGTTTATAAAAGTAAGTATTTTCATAATTTAATGGTTTTTTTTGCACTAAAGCAAAGACAAATATTTAGAGTTGTCATTATTTATAGGTTAGGATGCTATTATTTTACTGGTCCGGCCCACTGGAGATCAAACCAGGCTGAATGTGGACCCTGAAAAAAACATGAGTTTGAGACCCCTGCTGTAAACTATTTATACAGTCATATTCACTGCAGATCTACTGCTGCAGAGCCATAAATGTGTCATTTTTCTAACAGTATGAAAAAGAAGTTTATATCAGTACACATATTTAAAATGTAAATCAACGGAACAACGATAAAAATGACTCATAAATGTTTCTATGTGTCCGTGAACTTACAACACTAAATAAATTACTGGTATTAAGTTACAAATCTCACATTCTTCGACACTGGAAAAAATCCAAGTGTATTTTTCTCATTTCTCGACAAAATATCTCATCACACTTAAAATAAGACATAATCACCTGAAGAGTAACTTTTCAGTGAGATATAAGAACTTATTTTTAGACAGATCTTGAAAATCTTATTTCAAGAAATCTCACCGAGATAATTTTCACTTGTTCCATTGGCAGATTTTTTTGCTTAATTCAAGATTTTTTTTTTTTTTGGTTAATTTGAGTAATTTGAGAATTTTTTTTTTTTTTGCTTGAGTCAAGTTTTTTTTTTTTTTTTTTGGGGGGGGGGGGGGTTAATTTGTGATTTTTTTTTTTTTTTTTTGCTTCATTCAAGATTTTCTTTGTATTTTTTGCTAAATTCAAGTTTTCTTTTTCTTTTTTTTGATTGATTCAAGATTTTTTTTGTTAATTCGATTTTTTTTTTCTTTTACTTAATTCAAGATTTTTTTTTGCTTGATTCAAGAATTTTTTTTGAGTTAATTTTAGATTTTTTTTTAGTTTGAGTCAAGATTTGTTTTGCTTAATTCCAGATTTTTTTTTGCCTAATTCATTTTTTTTTTTTTTGCTTAATTCCAGATTTTTTTTTTTTTTTGCTTAATTCGAGTTTTTTTGTTGTTTTTTTTTTTTGCTTGATTCAAGATTTTTTTTTGCTTAATTCAAGTTTTTTTTTTTTTTTTTTTTTTTTTTACTTAATTAAAGATTGTTTGCTTAATTAAGGATTTTTTTTGTGCTTAACCCAAGTCTTTTTTTTTTTTTTTTTTGCTTAATTCAAGATTTTTTTTTATTTTCTATTTTTTTTTGGCTTAATTCAAGCAAAAAATCTGCCAATGGAACAAGTGAAAATTATCTTGGTAACATTTCTTGAAAAGTGCCAGGTACCAAAATGAACCCAGTTTCATAGAAGCACCCAAATATACTCCATTCATTTTGAGAATAGTATTTTTTTTTTTCCCCAACTGGGTGATCCTCCTTCAATTGCACTGCCAGTTCTTCGGACATCATATTGAGAATTCCAGTGAACATCTATTAAATGCAAACTCAACATCTGGAATCAACTGCAGACCTTTTATCTGCTTCATCTGTCATAGAATAATCACAGAAAAAGGGACACATCTGGAAATAAATTACTTTTGACCCTCTAAAGATGGACAGACTCTGTTTAAAGTGGTTGTAATTCCTAAATGGTTAATGCAATATTTCTGTTTAACCTCTAAAATTAAAGTCCACATCTTGATTGGTTCATTTCTGATCCGCTGTGGTGGTGGTTTACAGAAAAATGTATGTCACTGTCCAAATATATACGGACCTGACGTATGTGTGTGCGTGCAGACCACAGCATCTCTGTGATCTACCACCGCAGCTGATAACAAAGGTAATTGTCGCATTTGTTATCTGACTCTGCCTTATTCTCGTTATTCTGCGGTAAACGTACGTCCACCCTTTTTCTACACAGGCCTATCTCGGTCAACTGGGCTGCCGTACGCCTACATACCCCGCTTCTTGACAGCCATATGTAAATGTACACATTCGTCTGCCATTTCACAGATAAAGACAGTTGGATGGACAGGTATTGGAAATGTCATACAGGGGAAAAAACCAAACAATGTTAGGAAACAGAAAAAAAGCAGGGAATAGATAAAGTTGCGGAACAAGAGCTAATATCGCCCAACTAGGCTTGGCAGGGGCTTGGGTGTATAGAAAACAAAGGGAGCATTAGTCATTAACCCTTTCATGCATAGAGGTCACTACAGTGGACAGCTATTCTCCAGCTGTTCTCTTGTATATTCATGTTTTATTGTTTTAGTTCCACATCAGCCAACACAGTGGACACTTATGCATCATCCCATACAGTGCATTTCATACCGTTACTGTAACTATGCTGTCTTTTTTTTCCCATTTACTTACAATAAAAGAAATTTCAAATGTCTGTAGCAGCAAAACTATTGGTTGAATTCATACCAAATATGGTTTGTAGATTGCCAGTGATCCAGAATAAATGTCGTTACATTTTGAGGAAAATAGGTCAAAGTTAAAATTTTTTATGATTTTTTTTTTTCTAATCTTTTTTTCCCATTTACTTACAATAAAAGAAATTTCAAATGTCTGTAGCAGCAAAACTATTGGTTGAATTCATACCAAATATGGTTTGTAGATTGCCAGTGATCCAGAATAAATGTCATTACATTTTGAGGAAAATAGGTCAAAGTTAAAATTTTTTATGATTTTTTTTTTTCTAATCTTTTTTTCCCCATTTACTTACAATAAAAGAAATTTCAAATGTCTGTAGCAGCAACACTATTGCTTTAATTCATACCATATTTGGTTTGTAGATTGCCAGTGATCCAGAATAAATATTATTACATTTTGGGAAAAGTAGGTCAAAATTAAAATTTTTTAATGATTTTTTTTTACATCTTTCTTTCCCATTTACTTATAATGAAGTAAATTTTAAATGTCTGTAGCAGCAAAAAATTATATTCAACCTGAAGAAACTTTTCCTACACTTATTTTTAATTTGAATACATTGTTGTATTTTCCAAAATTCAAGGTCAAAACTTGAATTTTCAGTTTCTGATTTTATTGTTTCATGTACAAAACATTTGGCCCCTGAATGGCTCCATACAAGGACCCCTGCCCCAAAATGAAGTCAGTGTGGACGTGTGTTTAAGATGCAATACCTCTGATGGCCACTGGGGTTGGTTTCAAAAAGAAGATTCCCTTGTAGAAACACACTAGATTTCTCTCTTTTTCCTTAAAAACCCATCCTGGTCTAATCTGTATCATTTGGACTCTTTAATATGTGATCTACTGCTGTATCTTTAATTTTCTTTTTCTCTGTTAATCAGATTTCAGGTCAAATAGAGGGCGTCAGTGTCTCCTGTGTTGGGTTTTGATTGACAGCTCTATACAGCTTGCTCGCCTGCTGAGTCGGACTTTAATTTTTTCAGTTCATTTAATTAAAATGCTTTTTTTTCCTGACAGACAGCTTGACTGTAGTTGAGGTTAATAGGTTCCAGTGATGAGATTGCATAATTACTTTGTTAGGTAATACCATGAGTCAGTAAGCTAGCATCTTGACCCCTGGTTTTGCTCTTTTTATCTGAACATGGTCACTTTTGGCTCTAAAAAATCCAACATAGTGAGGCTATATCACTAAATAATGACTTCAACACAGAAGTTCAGAAACTGATGGAAGATGTCATGGTTCCTCTGTCCCTTTACTATGTACAGTATGCAGCTTTGGAAAAGAATTCAGAGACCATTGTAATTTTCTGTGAAATCAGCCTTTCTGCATGTATGACAGTCATTCCATTCCTGTGCCTGTTGAATTCCTACACAAACACACCTTATTCTACTGAATAAATGCCTGATCCATGTCTTACAGAAGAAGGAGAAGTAGAAAAACCACTACTGTGGCCATCACTGTCTTCTTATAATAGATAAAAACAGTGCTATTAGTACTGTAAAAGTAACTGGAATCCAAAAACAAGTGTTCAGAGAACGCAAACCTCCGCCAAGCACCCGGAACGGTGTGCATGTGTGGATCGACTATTTCTTTTTAACCCTTTCATGCATGAATTATTAGAACCTTTGTCGAGATCTTTTCTTGAGTGTTTTTATTCCTCATTAGGCATGAAAAAACAATGCAGTTGAGTTTTTTTTTCATGGATTGACAAAAATGTTCGTTCGGCTACATCATGCATTTTATTCTTGAAGCACAGAAACATGTATTTAAAACCCAATACCAGAAAGTGATATGAAAACAATGAAATAAAAACATTTTTAATGCTGCTAATCTGATGTTTTCTCACATTTTAACATACTCTAATACTAGTTAGGACTCACTTGATTGATTTGATTGACTGATGTATTTATTTCGAATGTGAATATCAAAACAGGAAAATAAAACGCTTAAACATAAGACATATAATGCATATTTGAAAAGGAGTGAGAATACGCCTAACTTATAAAATTCCACCCCTTCTCCTTAAATAGTTAATAACAGTAATAATCTTCCTAGTTCATGGAGATAATATGCAAAAAAAAAAAAAAAAAAAAAAAAATCTGCTAATTACAGTCTAACAATTAACTACTGATTTCCACTCAAACATATTACTGCAGATCAGGTTTATCAAGAACAGGAAAGTTACAGTAATGGTATGAACTGCAGTGTATTGGAAGGTGCATAAGTGTCCACTGTGTCGGCTGATTATGCAACTAAAACAACAAAAACCTGTGAACACACAAGAAAACAGCTGTAGAATAACTGTCCACTGGAGTGAACACTATGCATGAAAGGGTTAAATTAAACACTTTCACGGTGGTTCCATACAGCAGAAAAATTGCGGTCAAACATGGTAATAAATTTTCATAGGTTTAAAATTTTTATTGTTATAGTTTGATTGAATTAAAAGATTTGAACTATAGGTCTTCAGTACAGGGGGTCTGTAGTTTGTTTTTAATTACTGATTTATTTATAATAAAAAATGTGTTGTAAATGAGATTTTCAATGTTAAACTGAAATGTCCACAGAGTCCACATTCCACAGTGGATGTGGACAATTTTGTGCCACATATAAGATCTTGTTATAAGCTACGGGTGGATCAAATTGGAGGCTAATCGGAGTAGTTTTGAATTTTTTATGAATTTTTGAAAATTGCTGAATGATGAGAGATAGGAAAATTTGAGATCTTGTGACCTTGCTGTGACCTTGAACTTTGGCCTACTTGGCCCAAAATTTAATGGGTTGGTCCCAGGGCCTAGGCCTATCTGTGGGTAAAATTAGGTAAAGATGGTTGGAATAGTTTTCCCGTAAAGTTGCTAACAAACAAACAAACAAACAAACAAACAAACAAACAAACAAACAAACAAACAAACAAACAAACAAACAAACACACAAAGCAAAATGATCACAACATCTCCTGATGGAGGTAATAACTATTGAAAACTACTGGACTTCTGCTCTTACAATGTTTCCAAACTCTGAGGACTGTTTTTTTTATCAGGTCAATGCTCCTGCCCTCAGCTATAGTCCATAAAGGTGTGGATGACGGACCACCAGCTGAAGACCCTGTCATGTCCAGCCCAATCAGCAGACCCGAACCCACTTTGAAAACTTCTGGAGGAACATGGATGGTCACACGCCATGGAACATTGCTGAGCTTCTTGAATTTCTATGCCTGGAGCTGCGTAAAGTCATCCAACAGCAGTGGTGGAGAACCACGACACGTGAAAACCAGGGTTATTCCACCAAATACTGATGTCTGAGCTTTTACCAAGTTACAACATGAGTATTGTGTTGTTTAGAAATGAATATGAACTGGTTTTCTTTGCATTATTTGAGGTCTGAAAAAACGGCATTTTTTTGTTATTTTGACCTTGTGTCGTGTTCTGCAAACACATGCTCTAAATAACAATATTTTTATTTGGAATTTGGGAGAAATGTTGTCTGTAGTATAGAGAATAAAACACATACTAAGAAATGGTCAAATCAGACAAAGTGATAATTTGGCAGTGGTTTCTTCAAACCCCATTTACAAACCCCCAGTAACTCTAAAAAACAAACCAAAAAAAATTGTGAATACATGAGGCTGTAATTTTGTGTAGTGTTTACTAGGGCTAATAATATTATTTTCTGAAAGTATGAAGCAAATCGAAGATGGCCTTCGGTGATTTCACATGGACTGACCTTAAAGTTTTTCCAAGTCTAACTCTTTTCTCTGGGGTGTACAAATTTACTGCACAGCCTTTTAGTTACATTTTCTATTAACTTCCAAAAGTCTATCCTTTTTCCACATTTAATTTTTAATCAGTTTCATTTGGTTCATAAAATCAAACAGCCCTAATATGGGATTTCCTGCTTCATCAAGTGGATAAAATTTTACATTTTTTACCATTTAATGACACATTTTTAGTATTTCTATTAAAAGCCAAAATGAAAATAGTTTGACGATTTAACACTTATATTCAAACTGCTGTAAAAAGTCAAAAGTAAATCAGCTACAGTCCTTGTGGCTAATCTTGAAATACAAAATATGCCGCAGTACTTTTTTTTCTGTGATCCAAATAACAGCGTATAATATTAGAACTGCTGGAGTTCTGCTTGTGTATTTGTCTATGAGTGCATTCACACAGTGATTTTATATGTGTGGTGTTTCCCTTTGGGCACCGCAGTGATGAGATACTATCATAGTGATGGATACAACCAGCTGACACACATGCAAATACACACACACACATACACACTTCACCAAATTTCTGCCTAACGTACCATCAGTGGCATTCCATTAAACATGGCTGGAATCAAATGAAACGGGCCGCTTCATTCAAAAGACACTTTGTCAAATGACCTTGCTGGGAGAGCAATGCAATACTGTTGATGAATTTGGTTTTAAACTTCCACTTTAAGAGAAAAAGTGTTGAAATAAATAAATAAATAAATAAAAAACAATGTGGTGACGAAAACTACAAAGGGAATCCATCTCATAAAATATGCCTAGAAGCTTCCATTTGAACAGGGTGCGGACAGGGACATCAGTCACAGGAAGTGCTGCCGCTCACTCCCCGTCTACGTGAGCGAAAATGTGCTTTTTTTTTTTTTTTTTTTTTTACACGTGGTTTTGGAAATGAACTTGATAAATAAAAAAAAGGGAGGTGTTTAGATGCAGAACGGTGAATGGTTTTTTAGTTAAATTTGTCTTTGAATCTGTGCATGTGCAGGAATGTACTGAACTAATGCTGAGTTTGAGGAAAATAAGTGTAGATAAGATGCAACTGTGCTCTGCAAAAGTTGAATTCTGAACATTTATGACTTCATGACGCACATCATTCAGTAGTTTTAACCCTGTAAAGCCTGAATCATTAAATCATTCACAGAAAATTCCAGTTCTTTGAAACTAGAGCCTTTATTAGTCCTTCTGAACAACCCCCCATTTTTCTTTTTTCTTTTTTTGAAATATCAACTTCCATGTATGACTTTTAATTTTGTATCATATTTGATACATCAGGTCTCAGTGCTCAAATATTATTATTTCTGAACAAACAAAAACATAATATCACACAAACATGTCAAAAAAATTTGTCATTCCTTTTCAAAATTGGCAAAGTTCTGCCTCCTTCCTCATTAATTTAATCTTGTAGTGTCACTGGAAAGGCCTCTGGTGAACAAATTCCTCCCCCCTGGTGGATTATCTGTGTACTGCATGTATCTAATTGTATACATCAGGTTTTTCAAGGAAAAAAAAATATCACAGTGATCATGTGGATGTCTTATGATTTGTATCAGACAGCTATTGTTTGGTGAAGGAGTATGATTGTATTGTACTTATTTTGTTTGTTTATTTTAATTACATTGGGCTGTTGTATATGTCCTGTTTGTGTGTGTGTGGGCGTGAATGGTGTAAGATTAATGTAAAATAATTAAAATTGTAATGTAATGTAGAGGAAGACCCCAGGAAGAATAGCAACTGAATTATCAGTTGCTAATGGGGATCTTAATAAATGAAATGAAATGAAATGTGGAGGGCTTTAAAACTCATATATAAAGTACGATATGTTTGGCATTACAGGGTTAAAGGGGTCATATTTTGCTAAACCCACTTGTATTAATCAAAGTAATATCTTTTTGAACCATAAACATAACATTAACAACATTTTCATAGTGACAGAAGTTGTAATCTGGCTGGTGTTGCATAAATAAGTTCTTTTAAAAGAGTGATATTTTGCTTTTTTAAAGGGGTCATATTTTGCTAAACCCACTTTTATTAGACTTTGGTTCATTTATTTGTGTATTTGGACCCTAATAGTTCATAAAGTTTGAATTTGAACCCTCCAGGTGCTGCAAAGCTATATTTATATTATTAATTTTGGCAAAAATCAAGTGGATTTCTACAACCCATTTTAATTCCTTCTTAATTTGTTATGTCTGTAACTACTAATAGTTACGTCATGACATTTGCACATATAAGGTCAAAACTTCTGACGAACATTTTTCCGAGTACGACATAATTGTTTGTCAGCAGCAGCGGTTGTAGTAAAAACTGAAAATATGTCCAAAATTCGAGCCAGTTACCTAAAATATTCAGTTGTTGGTTGAACGGGACAGAGCAGCACAGCCAACAACCTGGAGGGGGCGGGGCATTAAGTGGCTCATTTGCATTTAAAGGGCCAGCGCTCAAAACGACCTTTCTGGTGTCATTACTCAGAAATAGGGTTGAAGATGAACCTGTGGAGTTGAATTAATGAAGAATTCAGACCCAAGCATACCATAGCAAAATATCACTTCTTTAAGTCTTCTTGATTAGATTAAATATACAGTATATATGCATGTATGTAATGCACTGTATATTCTACAATATACTGTAAATATGCATGTAGTCTTTAATGGACATATTTGACCGCATACTACTGTTTATCTTTATTGTGCTTTTTGTAACCAGATTCATTGCAGTGATTGTCCGTTCCATTCCATCATGTCAATCAAAACATCTCAATAAAGTCACTGTCGTTCTTCATCTTGTCTTTTACTTGTACATCCATAAGTAACTACTATAAGACAGTCTTTTTATACCCTCTGTTTCAATTCAGTTCTATTGTATTTATACAAATGTGAGATGTGTCTCAAAGAGCTTCAGAGTCTATATAATAAAAAGAAAAAAAAACAAAACAACAACACAGCATTCACAAAACACTTCCGTCTTATCTTTTCTGCACAAGAGTTTAATGCAAATAAGTGACTCAGACAAATGCTTTTCATAAATGTTGGGTATACAACATCTTTATTCAATAAGTAACTTCAGTAAGAGCTAAGGATCTTTTATTTACGGGGTTAAGGAGTTGAATGCTGTCATTCAGACTGTGAAAGTGTGAGATAAATTTAACATAAGTCGCACCATGCAGTTAGTGTCTTAATTACTATTATGATGGACTTTTCACTGCTCATCATTCAACAAGTGCAGCTTTTATTAATTATAGGGCACTAAGGAGACACCGTCAGGCTAACGGTATTCACGTTCTGTTGCTGTGAGTCATAAAAATGGCAACACAGCAACACCCAACATGCTATATCTGAACAACAGATTACTGACAGACCCGGCTTTCATTATGAAATAACACCTAGAGTTAAAATTTTGTCTGGTTCAAAAGTTATGAATCAAAAAGTAGTGGGCTGTCCATCCGTGATGCCCTTGACCTCGCCCTTAAGGTAATATAAAACTATATTATTACATTTATTGTTGTTTTGTAGCTCAACCCTGTTTGAAATGAAAAGAGTTCAATGTGTCCCAATACTTTTGTCCATATAGTGTATTTACATCATAATAAATACATAACACCATGTTTTATATATGCTATAATCAACATTTTACTTATTTTTGACATTTTTATGGTTTACTTTTTTTTTTCTTTTTTTTGTAGCTCAACCCTGTTTGAAATGAGTTCAATGTGTCCCAATACTTTTGTCCATATAGAGTATTTACATCACAATAAGTACATAGCATCATGTTTTATATATGCTTTAATCAACACTTTGCTTATTTTTGACACTTTTATGGTTTACTTTTTTTTTTTGTAGCTCAGCCCTGTTTGAAATGAGTTCAATGTGTCCCAATACTTTTGTCCACATAGTGTATTTACATCACAATAAGTACACGACATAACCATGTTTTATATATGCTTTAATAAACTCTTGACTTATTTTTGACATTTTTATAGTTTACTTTTCTTTTTTTTTTTTTTTCGGTAGCTCAACCCTGTTTGAAATGACTTCAATGTGTCCCAATACTTTTGTCCATACAGTGTATTTACATGACAGTAAGTGAACACCATGCTTTATACATGTTTTATAAATTACTTTAATTAACATTTTGCTTATTTTTGACAGTTTTTTTTTTTTTTTTTTTTTTTGGTAGCTCAACCCTGTTTGAAATGAGTTTAATGTGTCCCAATACTTTTGTCCACATAGTGTATTTACATCACAATAAGTACACAACACCATGTTTTAAATGTGCTATAATCAACACTTTGCTTATTTTTGACATTTTTATGGTTCACTTTGTTATTATTATTTTTTTTTTTGGTAGCTCAACCCTGTTTGAAATGAGTTTAATGTGTCCCAATACTTTTGTCCATACAGTGTATTAACATGACAATAAGTAAACACCATGCTTTATAAATTGCTTTAATCAACACCTAGCTTATTTTTGACACTTTTATGGTTTACTTTTTTTTGTACCTCAACCCATTTTGAAATGAAGTGAGTTCTATGGGTCCCAATACTTTTGTCCATATAGTGTATTTACATGACAATAAGTGAACATCATGCTGTATACATGCTTTATAAATTACTTTAATTAACACTTTGCTTATTTCTGACATTTTTATGGTTACTTTTTTTTTTTTTGTTGTTGTTCTACCCTGTTTGAAATGAGTTCAATGTGTCCCAATACTTTTGTCCATATAGTGTATTTACATCACAATAAGTAAACACCATGCTGTATACATGCTTTAAAAATCACTTTAATCAACAGTTTGCTTATTTTATTGTTATTATTATTATTATTATTATTATTATTATTATTATTATTTTTTTTTTTTTTATTTTTTATTTTTTTACATTTTTATAGTTTACTGATGGTAATAGTAAAGATCCTTGGACATGATGATGATGATTATTATTACAATCAGCATATGTTTCTAGCTTTGACCCTGCTTTTACATTCTGCTCTATGAAACCCAGCATTAATGCATCTGTTAAAAACACCTTCACATAACTGACTTTTACTGGTAAGTTGTCGGTGATTTATCTTTGCAGCCAAATTTTGTTTTTCCAAATGTACGTAGTTTTTACCAGCAAACTAACATCTCTCAATTCCACACAACTTGACTTGTGTTGGCAGGATCTTGCAAAGTACTTTACTCACATGATGGTGTAAAAAATAACATTAATGACGCTTGTTCCATTTGCAGTAGGTATGCTAGCGTCTGAACGAGGGCTCTATATTTGGCTCTCGCTCTGCACTTCTGCAAAGCATCTCCTTGTTCATACATTCGAGCATTTTTATTTTTCTTGGAACTCTAGCACTAAGGCTTATTGGAATAATTCCGGTCCATGGAAAATCAGCAAATTTATGGTGTTTTGCATGAAAATACATTTAAGTTGGTAATTAATTATTTCAGTTAACCCTATAACGCCAAACATACCAGCACCTGAAGGGTTCAAATTCAGACTTTATGAACTATTAGGGTCCAAATACATAAATAAATTAACCAAAGACTAATGAAAGTGGGTTTAGCAAAATATGACCCCTTCAACCCTATAACGCCAAATGTGTCATATTTGATACATGAGTTTTGAAGTCCTATACATGATCAGTGTGATATTTTTTTCTTGAAAAACCTGATGTATACAATTAGATACATGCAATACACAGATAATCCACCGGGGGGAGGAATTTGTTCACCAGATGCCTTTCCTGTGACATTACAAGATTAAATTAATGAGGAAGGAGGCAGAACTTTACCAGTTTTGAAAAGGAATTACCAATTTGTTAGACACGTTTGTGTAATATTACATTATTATTTGTTCAAAAATAATAATATTTGCGCACTGAGACCCGATGTATCAAATAAGATACAAAATTGAAACTCATTGGAACTGGAATTTTTCTTTCAATGATTTAATGGCTTAGGCTTTACAGGGTTAAAGACTAAACAGGTATATAATAATCTAATTTAGACTATTTTGACGTTTAGATTAGATATCCTAGATCATGGTTCAGCAAACTTTTTTATCTAAAGAGCCATTTTAGGACAGAAACAGAAAAACAAAACTGTCTGGAGCCAAAAGATATCCTTACATATTTTACCTCAAAGTGGTGACTGTTTAAGAAGCTCTTTGGGATTCTTTTGTATGGTACACATCGAGAATAAATCAACATTTTGGTGCATTTACAGAAATACAAAGAAATTACAGAAGTACACTAAACACAATGGTGACATTTGTTATTATTGTGGCCTGATATGTGAAGGCTTACTTTCGAAAAAAGAATACAGATGAATGCCTTGACTGTCAAAATAAATTTACCAAAATGCCAATTTTGAAAAGGAATTACCAATTTGTTAGACATGTTTGTGTTATATTATGTTTTTGTTTATTCAAAAATAATATTTGAGCATTGAGACCCGATGTATCAAATATAACACCAAATGTATCATATTTGATACATGAGTTTTGAAGCCCTCTACACGATCACTGTGATGTTTTTTTCTTGAAAAACCTGATGTATATAATTAGATACATGTAATACACAGATAATCCACCAGGGGGAGGAATTTGTTCACTAGAGGCCTTTCCAGTGACACTACAAGATTAAATTAATGAGGAAGGAGGCAGAAGTTTGCCAATTCTGAAAAGGAATTACCAATTTGTTAGACATGTTTGTGCTATATTATGTTTTTGTTCGTTCAAAAATAATAATATTTGAGCATTGAGACCCGATGTATCAAATATGATACAAAATTGAAACTCATACATGGAACTTGATATTTGAAAACAAAATTTTGGGGTTGTTCAGAAGGACCAATAAAGGCTCCAGTTTCAAAAGAACTGGAATTTTTGTCAATGATTTAATGGTTCAGGCTAAACATATATAATAATCCAATTTAGACCATTTTGCCATTTAGATTAGATATTCTAGATGATGGGTCGGTAACCATTTCTATCTAAAGAGTCATTTTAGGACAGAAATAGATAAAACAAAACTATATTGATATCAAACTATATCGAAATATTGATACAGTACTTTTTAATATCGACACAGTATTGTGAAATATCGCGATATATTGCAGAACCGATATTTTGTAACACCCTTTATAAAAATATAACTCAAAAGCACTTGTTTATTTCGAACTTCCATATATTTCTGAGCAGCAAATTAAAGATTATGATGAAACAGAAGCGGAAGGGTGAACCATGAATTGTGATACCCGCATATGTTTGACGACGGGGGGATAGCAGGATAACCGCTAAAAGGGAGGGAGAGCGACGGGGTCGAGGCTTATCTGGAGCTGGTCTGTGACATGTTGTTAACAGGTCCTGGTCAAACAGTTCATTCCTCATTATCTTAATGAGATCGCGACCGCAGAACAAACAAGATGAGACACGCTGGGGTTGGGAGGCATAGATGAAGTAGTCTGAGCACCGAGTGACGGAAAGAGAGGAGGAAATTGATGGTGAGCGTGGTGCAATCAAACTGGTGGATGGAAACAGACAAAAAAAAAAAAAAAAAAAAAGATAATATAATGGAGCGAGAATAAATGTGTGTGAGCGCTTTCCTGTTTGGATGCATTTTATTAGCGACAGTAGATTCAGTGTCTAGCATGCAGTATGTTGTGATATGCTCCAGAAAAGGCAAGCATGATCATATTACAGATCAAGCTGTTGTGTGTGTGTGTGTGTGTGTGAATTTATAGTGAAAGCAATGTGGTGTGTTAGAGACAGATGGAGGGTTGGTAAAACGTGGGTAATTTAAATAATCCTTAGGTTAGATGTCTGTAAAGACAAGGTGTTAGCATCTGTGACAGCAGACTGATAAATTGCAGCCAGAAGGACCATGACTCAACCATTTTTCATATTGGCTGCTTCAAGCCATTATAGTGTATAGGACTCAAGGTTATTATCGTTAACGAAAACTAACGAAATGATGAAAACTAGAATTGAAAAAACATTTTCGTTAACTGAAATAAAAACTCAAAAGAAAAAAAAAAACGATAACTGACTGAAACTGTATCGTGTGCTCACAAAACTAGCTAAAACGGATAAAACTATGGATAAAATTATGGATACAATTATGGATAAAATTCCCTTCGTTTTCGTCTTCATCAATGTCGGATTGATACGAAAGCGATTTATTTCGGTCCAGCAATTTTAGCTGCTGGCACCTCACGACACTTCACGGTCCGTCACTTGTCGTCACTTGTGGTTTAGAGTCGTCTTCTGGTCCCCACGGAGACTGAAGTTGGGAGAAAGCAGCAGAGTCCTGAACGGGATTTATTTGAATACGACGGAGAAGAAGAGAAAAGATATGAAAAAACTAAAACTAAACTAAAACTAAGCATTCGGAAAATAACGAAAACTAATAAAAACTAGCAAACCCGCTCTAAAAACGAATTAAAACCAACTGAATTAGAGAAAAAAGTCAAAACTAAATAAAACTAAACTAGAATGAAAAATCCAAAACTACTATAACCTTGATAGGACTGATATCCAAAATTATCAACAGCAGAGGGAAGTCAAGTACCAGAGCGCAGCCATGGCTAATAAATCTACCAACGAATGAAAGCACAGACTGTATCATTCACTGAATAAAGAGTGAAGCGTGTTTACTCATGTCTACACTATGGTCTCATCTTTTTTTTTTTTTCTTCTTTCGAACATAAAATCAGACATTTGGTCAAATTGTATTCTGTATTTCTGGAGAAAAGATCAGTGGAGGTGTATGGAACCTGGCTAGCATCCACTGTCTGTCAGCAGTATTTATATGCCTTATGACACTTCCGCATTGGATTAACTTTAGAGACATGGTTTTTACCTTTTGGCCATCCCTCATAAACAGATCATTTGCAATAGAAGAGGAAAAATAAAAGCTGGTCTCTGTCTGTCTGTCTGTCTGTCTATCATCAAAATGCTGGAATAAGGAATTGGCGTCAAAACTGATATGCGAACAGACAGCTCCAATATGTGTGTAAATACAGGCTAAAGTTGGCGATTTGAGGGCCAGGTCAGGGTTGGACGGTTGATGAAGGCATATTTTTGGGGTCAGCTGGCGCAAGATTGGCTGCCATAAAAGGTCGGTTGGGAGCGGATATTAAAAAAAGTGAGCCCTTGCATCCGTACTGGTCTGTGGTCAGCGGCCTTTTCACCTCACGGACACGACTTTAGCGAGAGCAGACGGAGAAGGTAAAATAGGGAGAGCCGGAGAGACAGGCACCGCTGGAGAGTAAGAGAGCCGAGTAAAGATGACTGTGGAGAGGGAATAACATGGAGTTATCCCCTGCTGGTGGACTCAATAGTATATTATTCTCACACTCCTTCCCAGTTGCCATTAGCTAGTATGACGAGTGGGAGGTCCCAGCAGGAGGGTTTGTTGTAGAAGTGTTGGGGTGTAGAGGTACTGCTGAACGACTGTGTGTGGGAAATAGACTGTAAATGTTAGGCGTCTAATTTTTTGTTTAAATGGAACAAAAATTAGCCCCACGCACACACACATGCGCGCACACACACACACACACACATATGGGCAGTGGATCAGAGGGGTTATGTATCATATTCATTTAGAAAAAAATTAAACCATTAGGGCAGGGGTGTCAAACTTATTTAGTTCAGGGGCCACATACAGCCTAATATGATATATAGTGGGCCAGAGCAGTAAAATAATAGGATAAAAACTTCTAAATAATATCAACTCCAAAGTTTTCTCTATGTTTTTGTGTGAAAAAACTCACATTTCGTAGTGAAACTGTTTACATCTATGAACTGTACTTGAACATACAGGGGTTGGACAAAATAATGGAAACACCTTAAAACATCAACAAAATATAATTTAATATGGTGTAGGTCCGCCTTTTGCGGCAATTACAGCCTCAATTCTCCGAGGTATTGATTCATACAACTTGTGAATTGTTTCCAAAGGAATTTCAAGCCGTTCTTCAGTTAGAATACCCTCCAACTCTTTTAGAGACAATGGCGGTGGAAATCGACGTCTTACTTGAATCTCTAAAACTGACCATAAATGCTCAATAATGTTGAGGTCTGGGGACTGTGCTGGCCATACGAGATGCTCAACTTCATTAGAATGTTCCTCATGCCATTCCTTAACAATTGTAGCTGTATGGATTGGGGCATTATCATCTTGAGGTGAAGGTGTTTCCATTATTTTGTCCAACCCCTGTAACATAACAAGAAAAGCACTCGGAGAGCGCAGACCTCTGCCAAGACAGATCCGCCCCCCCCCCCCCGATCACCACTAAAATTTCTTCATTTCTTCCTTGTGCCAGTATCAACATTTCCTGAAAATTTCATGAAAATCCATCCATAACTTTTTGAATTATCTTGCTAACAAACAAACATGCACGCGCACAAAGCAAAGCGATTACAATACCTCCTAGCAGAGGTAAAAATATATGAACCTGAACATTCTTAAGAAAAATAAGTGTAATTTTAACAATATTATGCCTTAGTTTATCACTTATACATGTGAATCACAACCTACAGATCACAGTGGATGTAGAAATACACATAACATTTAGGAACAGGCAGAATATTGGGACGATTCCACATACTTCTCTTAAGACATTTCAGGCTGTTCTTATTTGTTCAGGTTATTCACATTTTTTGTAAAAGGCTAGTCTTTAAATGGCAACATTTTTGTGTAATTTTACTTTGTTTACACTGAAACAAAGAGAAAAAAAAAGAAGCTTTTTTCATCATTTATAGGTTATTATGATAGTATTTTACTGGTCTTACCAACTTCAGATTGAATTGACCTAAAATGATTTTAACATCCTTGACTGTTAATATCTTCAGTGTAATTTTTGCTTTTCACAAATTTATCCCACGGGCCGAATTGGACCCTTTGGCGGGCCAGTTTTGGCCCCAGGGCCACATGTTTGACATCTGTGCATTAGGGGTTTGACCAGAAAATTCTACGCCACTTAGCAGCTTTGTAGACAGTCTGGAAGCGACCAACATATCTGTGTAACTCCAATGTCTGTGTACCTTTTTGCTTTATTTATTTATTTTTTAAAAATTAATTTCTTTTTAATCCTCTTTCCCCTAATTTATTTTATTGTATATGAACTTTCAGATATGCGGGTGTGAATATATGTACATATATACACTACAAACAAAAAGTTAAGGATATTTCTTTTTTTTTTTTGTCTTTTTTTTGTCATTTTTGCCAATTGTAAATAAAACTATGTCTGGTCATTAAAAAATTTGTTTCAATTCAATTCACACACAAAAAAGTAGAAAGCGCTGTGCAAGAATCCCAACTGAAAAAAATAGCCCAAAAATTAAAAATATCGTTAACTTTTTATTGGTAGTATATATATGTGTGAATTTTTATTTTTGTAACAATCTTAACTGTCCAATTGAAAGTACATAAAATATAACAATATAGTTATGTACCCCCACTCTAACAGAGTCCCAACCCTGATGCACCTCATACTCTAACAAAATATATCATGCACACATCCAAAATGAATACATAAAATCAAATTAATTAAAATAAAATAAAATATAAAAATAAATGTATAAATATATATACATTTTTCTTTTCTTTTCTTTTCTTTCTTTCTTTTTTTTTTTTTTTTAAATCTATTTGCCTTCCATACTTGTACTCTGCACCACATGGGCGTTTTCTTAAATTTTTTTGTACATACTGTATGTATAATGGCAATTAAAACATTCTATTCTATTCTATTCTATTCTATTCTATTCTATTCTATTCTATTCTATTCTATTCTATTCTATTTCATTATTGCCTGCATTTGCAAGCATGAGAAGAAAACCCACTCAACTCAGGATTTTATTACTTTCAGACATGTAGGGTTGGCCCCTCTATAACACAGCAAATCTGAGTTGAAGCCGTGCAAACCCCCCCCCCACCCCTTTTTTTAAAAATTTTTTTTAATTTTTTTTAGGTAATAACAGTCAAATACTCACAGCTTTGGCACTGGTCCTCTTTGGGTCCCCAACAACGGCCATTACAGGAACGATGGCATTTTTGACCTGCAGAATGGATCATGGAAAAAGATAATCAGCTTCAAAAATCACTTAAAATAAAGTGTAAGTGCTAAACTAGTTCTGAATGTGTGTGCTTTCAAGTACTGACGTGCAAACTGTGTTCCATAGTGACAGCAAGTATGTGTGATTTCCTGAGCAGGATGCATAAATATAGTTGAAGTGCTCTTCTTAAGATGCAAGGTACCATTGTAAGTGCATTTTAAGCACTTTGCGACTGCATAATGATAATTAACATCATCCGTGTATGACATAACAAACAGAAATAGAACTATAGGTACTTGAACACATCAAAGGGCTGATGTAATTATGATTATATGGTGATGTGTTTTAATTGATCTTATGTTAAGTATGAGCCTCTAGCTTTATGATGGCAACATAGATATCATAGAAATACTCATTAAATTGTTTTTTTTTTTTAACCCTGTAAAGCCTGAACCATTAAATCATTGACAGAAAATTCCAGTTCTTTGAAACTGGAGCCTGTATTGGTCCTTCTGAACAACAACCAAAAAATGTTTTCAAATATCAATTTCCATTTATGAGTTTCAATTTTATATCATATTTGATACATGGAGTCTCAATGCTCAAATTTAAAACTTGATAAATAAAAAAGGGAGGTGTTTAGATGAAGATAGGTGATTTTTTTTTTTTTTTAATTATGTTTGTCTTTGAATCTGTGCGCATGCAATGATGTACTGAACTAAGGCGGAGTTTGAGGAATATATCAATGACACTGTTGAACAGGAGTGAGATAAACTACAAATGTGCTCTGCAAAAGTTGAATTCTGAACATTTATGGCTTTATGACACACATCGTTCAGTGGTCTTAACCCTGTAAAGCCTGAACCATTAAATCATGGACAGAAAATTCCAGTTCTTTGAAACTGGAGCCTTTATTGGTCCTTCTGAACAACCCCAACATTTTATTTTAAAATATCAATTTCCATATATGAGTTTCAATTTTGTATCATATTTGATACATCAGGTCTCAATACTTAAATATTATTATTTTTGAACAAACAAAAACATAATATAACACAAACATGTCTAAAAAATTGGTAATTCCTTTTCAAAATTGGCATTTTGGCAAATTTATTTTGACACTCAAGGTATTCATCTGTATTCTTTTTTGCAAAGAAAGCCTTCACATACCAGTCCACAATAATAACAAATGTCACCATTGTGTTCAGTGTAATTCTGTAATTTCTTTGTATCTCTGTAAATGCACCAAAATGTTGATTTATTCTCGATATATTCCGTTCAAACAAATCCCAAAGAGCTTCTTAAACAGTCACCACTTTGAGGTAAAACATATAAGGATATCTTTTGGCTCCAGACAGATTTGTTTTTCTGTTTCTGTCCTAAAATGGCTCTTTAGATAAAAAAGGTTGCCAACCCATCATCTAGAATATCTAATCTAAACGTCAAAATAGTCTAAATTGGATAATTATATATCTGTTCAGTCTTTAACCCTGTAAAGCCTGAACCATTAAATCATTTTTAGAAAATTCCAGTGCTTTGAAACTGAAGCCTTTATCGGTCCTTCTGAACAACCCCAACAATTTGTTTTCAAACATCAGTTTTCAGGTATGAGTTTCAATTTTGTATCATATTTGATTCATTGTTGTCTCAATGCTCAAATATTATTATTTTTGAACAAACAAAAACATAATATAACACAAACATGTCTAACAAATTGGTAATTCCTTTTCAAAATTAGCAAAGTTCTGCCTCCTTCCTCATTAATTTAATCTTGTAGTGTCACTGGAAAGGCCTCTGGTGAATGAATTCCTCCCCCCTGGTGGATTATCTGTGTATTGCCTGTATCGAATTGTATACATCAGGTTTTTCAAGAAAAAAAATATCACACTGATCATGTAGAGGGCTTCAAAACTCATGTATCAGATATGATATGTTTGGCATTATAGGGTTAACTGAAATAATTAATTACCAACTTAAATGGATTTTCATGCAAAACACCACAAATTTGCTGATCTTCCATGGTCTGGAATTATTCCGATAAGCTTTAGTGCTGGAGTTCTAAGAAAAATAAAAATGTTCAAATGCATGAACAAGGAGATGAAAAAAAAATACCCCACTGATCAAGTAGAGGGCTTCAAAACTCATGTATCAAATATGATACTTTGGCATTATAGGGTTAAATAGATGATGAAACTTGCTTTATTTTAGGGGGAAAAACAAGTATCTTCCATGACTGGTACACACTGTTCCAGTCTTAAATCCTACATAACAGGCACAGATTGCTTTGTAGAAATAAGGTATTACTTTTTGTCACTCTATCCTAAATCAGCTTAGTATGAAACCAGCGCACACTAGGTTGAGATAAAAGCAGCAAAGCAGCATCCAACCCTCTGAGCTTTAGCCAGTGCCTTTCTGGGGTTTTTTGAGGACTTAATTGACTGTCTAGTAATTGACTGCGGGGGAAGTGAGCCTAGATAAGTGCAGAAGTGCTGTCCTCTGTCCATCAGCCTCTCCAGATGAGAGCTATTAGCATTGAAACTGACTCTATTCCCCAACATGAGCCTCTCCATCTCCTGCCCTTCGCTTCTTCCTCATATGTGCCCCTCTCCAACAGACATTTCAACTCTCTCATCCTCCGTGCATCCATCACCGACTCATCATTTCGTTGTGGATCTCTGGCGCTCGCCGTCCATTCCTGTCTCACTTCGTCCCATGTTCTTTTAAGGCAGGGATGTCAAACTCACTTTAGTTCAAGGGCAACATTCAACAAGTGGGCCTGACCAGTAAAATAACAACATAATAATATATAAATAATGTTAACTCCAAACTTTTCTCTATGTTTTAGAGTACAGGTGTCAAACATGTGGCCCGGGGGCCAAACCCGGCCCACCAAAGGGGTCAAATCTGGCCAGTAGGATGAATTTATAAAATGCAAAAATTACACTGAATTCAGGTTCTACATACAGACCAATTAGATCTCAACTGGGCCAGACCAGTAAAATAGTATCATAATAACCTATAAATAATGACAACTGCAGATTTTATCTTTGTTTTAGTGTAAAAAAGTAAAATTACATGAAAATGTGTATATTAACAAACTATCCTAGTACAAAAAACATGAATAACCTGAACAAATATAAACAACTTGAAATATCTTCAGAGAAGTAAATGCAATTTCACCAATTTTCTGCCTGTTACTAAATGTTTTGTGTATTTGTAATTGTAATATAAGTTGTAATGCACATGTGTAAATGATAAACTGAGGCAGAATATTGTTTTTGTTAAAATTGCTGTTGTTTTTCTTAAGGCATTTCAAGTTTAAGTTTCAAGTTCATGTTATTCATTTTTTAAGGAAGCGTTGTAGATGTAAATATTATCATAATGCAACTTTACTTTTTTCACTATTATTATTATTTTACTGGTCTGGCCCACTGGAGATCATATTGGGGTGAATGTGGCCCCTGAACTAAAATGACTTTGACACCCCTGTTTTAGAGTGAAAAAGTAAATTTACATTATGAAAAGGTTTATACCTACAAACTATCCTTTCAAAAGATGTGAATTACATGAACAAACTGAAACAATAAGTGTAATTTTAACAATATTATGCCTCAGTTTATCATTTACACATGTACATTTTAACTTACAGATCACAGTGGATCAAATACACAAAACATTTCGTAACAGGCAGAATCTTGTTAAAATTGTACAGGTTGTTCATATTTATCCAGGTTATTCACATTTTTTGCAAAATTAATCTTTGTTTTAGTGAAAATACATGAAAATGTTTACATCGGGGGTGTCAAACATGCGGCCCGGGGGCCAAAACCAGCCCTCCAAAGGTTCCAGGCGGGCCGTGGGATGAATTTGCAAAAATTACACTTCCGAATTTAACAATCAAGGATGTCAAACTCGTTTTAGTTCAGGTTCCACATACAGGATAAAGTAATCTCAACTAAAATGAAAGCATAATAACCTATAAATAACCTATAAGTAATGACTCCAAATTTTCTTAGTTTATTGTGAAAAACATAATATTACATTACACCTATAAATAATGACAACTCCATATTTTGTTTTAGTGTAAAAAGTTACATTAAATTATGAAAACATTAACATTTACAAACGACCCTTTAACAACAAAATCTGAAATTTTGTAAGTAAAATTTTAACACTATACTTCCGGTTATTAAATGTTTTGTGCCTTTGTAGAGTCAATCCATAATATGCATGTATAAATGGTAAGTTGAGGTGTAATATTGTTAAAATTGCACTTATTTGTCTCAAGACATCTCAGTTTTTTCAGGTTATTCAAATCATTTTTGTTTGGATAGTTTTTAAATGTACATATTTTAATAATTTAATTTTGATTGCACTAAAACAAAGAAAAAAATTTGGAGTCGTCATTATTTACAGGTTATTATGCTATTGTTTTACTGGTCCGGCCCACTTGAGATCAATTTGGACTTAATGTGGCCCCTGAGCTAAAATGAGTTTGACACCCCTGGTTTACATTTACAAAGAGAAAAATTTGGAGTTGTCATTATTTCTATGTTATTATGATAGTATTTTACTGAATCTTGCCCACTGGAGACTGAATCAGTCTGAATGTGGAATTGGATTGTTCATATCTTAGTGTAATTTTTGCATTTCACAAGGGCCGGACTAGACCTTTTGGTGGGCCGGATTTAGCCCCCGGGCCACATGTTTGACACCCCTGTTTTAAGGGTCTGTTCTACTCAAAACCAGCACTTTGACCGTGCTTCTGAGATCAGTCAGCGGCATTTACTGAACAAAAAACACGAGACAAAACAGGATAATAATATAAATGTCAGCCGGTTATAAGTGGTTGTCAGCGCAGAACCTTCTTATATCTCTTCTGAGCTCAGTGGCCTGTGAAGTCAAGCCAAGGAGTTTTCATTTAGAGTCCAAGGTCTTCTCTATCTCAACTTATAAATTCTGGACGACCTAGAATAAACCTGTCCCACCCCACTTTCCTGCACCGTAATCTTTTACAACTTGCTTAAAACACCCCCTGAAGGTTAAAATGTTGAGCAACGCCGCAATACAGGATAAAGACAGATGAAGGTTTACATCTGAATAGAGGAGGCATGGATTTCACATTAGCGTCTTGTTTTTGAAAAGAGACCAATAAATACAACTGCCGTGGCAAAAATAGGTCACAAGTAATAACAATGTAAAGCTTCTGTCTCCCCCAAAGAATGAAATGGAGATTATCCTCTCAGTTAAGGATTACAGGTTTGGAGACCCCTTGATCTTTTGGCAGTGCAGAGGACTTGCTCGAGAATCAGGGTCGATCCGGGGGTAAAGGGGCTGCAGGGAAGAGGACTGATTGAGCAGAATACCAATGCTAGGAGCTGTTGATCTGAATTTGAAGCCTTTGGGCGAGCGGTGTGAGAGGAAATCTGAAGACGTACGGAGGGCTTTCAGCTTTGTAATTATAAGGCGTTCATTATGTCACTTAGGAACCAGAGGAGACAGCGCAGAGACAAGCTGCCTAACAACAACAACAACAGACTTAAATGTCAAACAGCTTGAGCACTAAATTAGTGTGTTAGTAGGTTAAGACAGTGGATGAACAGAACAGGGTTAAAGGAGGTGAATTAATGCATCTTTACTTCCCCGACAAGCATCGCCTCCATCACCCCTTTACCCAAATCTAGCAAAGATTAAGTCACACTTTTTTTTTTTTTAGATTAATTCATGTTCATGCTTCACCTTAAAAAAAAAAAAAATCTCATCATAATTCTAAGCATCCAAAACATGTTTTTCAGCCGGCTACACGGTGCCAACAATGTGACCAATGCACTAATTGTAGATTGTTACGGTAAGCACGGTGACAGAATGAGGTCAAGGGGTGATCCTGTGATGAAAACATTCTGTATTATGTTGTTCGCACATGGGCACATATTGAATAGAGACAGACAAAAGGTCAGTTTTCTTTGCTACGTTTTGGTTCAATGTGAGCTACAAAACCATAGATATCAAAGAGATAAATAGAATTAAAAAATGGCCAATTATTTCCTTAAAGTTTTTAAATTATGTTCTTAGGCAAACAACCAGACTTTATAAAAGGACTGTGTAAAAAATATCAGTTGAATATTTTGTTGGTTGCTAGCAAGAAAGTAATCACTAGAAAATGGATGACTGACAAACTACCCACAATAGAATTCTAGATAGAGCTTGTTAAAGAAATTTTCCAGGTGGAGAAACTCACATTTGCTTCGAGACTAGAACATGACAAATTTGAAGAATGCTGGAAACCATGGACGGAATTTATGAACTTTCCAAAGGAACAAATTATGACACCCACCGTTGTTTAGCTACCATATTACTGTTGTTTATATATATATTTTTTATTTTTTTAATTAATGTTTTGCTGTTTAAAGAAAACGGGGAGGGGGGGACAAATCAAGAAGTGAAGACACTGGAGATATACACAGAAAAACAATTGTACAGATAGATTGTTTTGTTCTTTTCTGAAAAAAAAAAAAAAGAAATACAGAAACAAGTGTTCAGAGAATGCAAACCTCCGCCAAGCACCCCGAATGGTGTGCATGTGTGGATCGACTATTTCTTTTTAAACTATGGATGTGCAAAACAAATTTCATAATGATATTTCACAAATTGCATTTTTTATGATTTTTTGAAAATGGTGCATAAAAAAAACCAAAAGTC
Organism: Sphaeramia orbicularis; assembly: GCF_902148855.1. Lineage (NCBI taxonomy): Eukaryota > Metazoa > Chordata > Actinopteri > Kurtiformes > Apogonidae > Sphaeramia > Sphaeramia orbicularis. The sequence goes on from NC_043977.1 coordinate 16,648,482, forward strand.
AACAGAGCGTAACAGAAGAGAAATGGAGCAGAAGTTGAAGCTTGGTACCAGTCATGTGTATGTCAAATAATATTAAATTCCAATCAATGTTCGTTGAGTTATAATGAAAAATGTGTCGTAAATTTAATTTTTAATGTTAAACTGAAATGTCCACAGAGTCCAATTTCCACAGTGGATGTGGACAATTTTGTGCCAGATACACAATATTGTTATAAGCTACAGGTGGATCAAATTGGAGGCTAATCGGAGTCGTTTTGAATTTTTTATGAATTTTCAAAAATTGCTCAATGATGAGCGATAGGGAAATTTGAGATTTTGTGACCTTGCTGTGACCTTGAACTTTGGCCTACTTGGCCCAAAATTCAATGGGTTCGTCCCAGGGCCGAGGCCTATCTGTGGGTAAAATTTAGTAAAGACGGTTATCATAGTTTTCCCATAAAGTTGCTAACAAACAAACACACAAACAAACGAACAAACACACAAAGCAAAGTGATCACAATACCTTCTGGCGGAGGTTAAAATACATTATAAAATGTTATATGTGCATGTGAATGAAAGGGTGTATTCACACCTACTTCATTTGGTCTGTTTAAAACGGACCAGAGTTCGTTTCCCCAGAAAATCCAGACTTTTTTTAGGTGTGAATTCAAACATACAAACTTTGATTCGAATTGAACAAGCGGACTCTGGGCCAGTTCACTTCTGGTGTGAATATTACCGGCCTCGAGCCAAAACAAACCAAGGAATCTTGCGCCTTTTTGTGCTTGACGGGCCACCGTAGCCGCTGGAAGTAGCTGAGGTCCATGAGCGGTCAGAGCTAACAGCAGCAGCCATGAGCCGTGGACAGACGTGGAGCAAAGAGGAGATTGAATGTCTTACTGACATTTGGTCAGATGCACATATTATGAAACTGGCTCCAAATGAGCTGTTCTTGACAGTTAACATTATTTTGTAAATTTGTGTCTGTAAAAATAGAAATACAGATTCCGAAAATGATAACTGAACGGAGGACCTCCTCGTCTGTTTTCATCAACACCAGCTGTCTCTGATTCACCCTGACTTTTCTGTCCCATGCCAGCCCAGTTCCTCACATGCGTGCTTCTCTCTGTGCATTTTGGTCCATTAGCAAAAAGTGTACTGAGAATGCGATCCGACCCAAAGGAAAAAAAAAAAAAAAGGCTGCATTTGATCCGAATCAAATACGTGGACCAAAGGACTTTTCAGGTGTGAATACACCCAAAAACATGTAAATTCTCCATTACAAAATCAAATAAAAATAGGACCAATGGCCCTGTAGCTATCGGCCAAATTAAAAGCTTTGGGAAATGTATTCAGATGCCATTTATTATCACCCAGTTCTGTGCATTTATTATATGACAGAAATAGCCCATGTTTTGGTCATATTCCAATCAGATCTGTAAAAAATTCAAATTCCAACTTGATATCACTGATATTTACTGATTTATTGCATCCATCCACTTCCTATCTCTTATAATGGGGACATTTTTCAAAGTGGCACCAAATCCAGAAACAGATCCGGATCCAAATAATTTCACTAACTGTTGTTGACATCATCATAAAGAAACTGTATACCAAGTTTGAAGTCAATCGGAATTGTAGTTTCGGAGAAGAAGACGATTGAAATTTTTGTAACGGACGACAGACGACGATGACGCCGCCGGACGCCGCATGACGACAATAAAAACTTGAATTATTTAAAAAAGGCAAATTATGAGCTGCATAATGTGGGTGTCTCAGGAGAAAAAAAGTGAGTGATGGTAACAGTAGAGATTCTCCAATCGTTGTGGCTGATGAAGAATAGCTGATACATAAATTCCGTAAAGGTTAAGACGTCTCTTTTGAAGAGCCTGGTTGATAAATGAGTTCCAACTTGTGTGGCAGAAACAGGATAAGCAGGAAGCAAGAGCTAGGCGAAGGGCAACTCTTTCCCATTTTTCAACACAACTTGTGGGATACCCTTGAGCGGAGCCCTGAACTTGCTGCTATTCCTGTCGACCAGCTCATTGACAAACACATCAGGCTACTTGTACCATGCAACATGCAGGTAAATGTGTGTAACCGGTGAGCTGAGTGTTACTGGAAAAAAAAAAAATCAATGCTCTCAGTAAAACTTCACAGTAAATGGAGGCTAAATGTCAAGTCTTTCCGTCTGTGTTTCTCTGGGTTCACTGGGTTACTTACATGTCACACTGCTGTTCGTGGGCACCACCACAGGATGGATTCCTGGGTTTTTCACAATGTCCTGCCAATGGATTGTGTCCGCGTGACACAAGAACTTGTTCTGGTCGACGTAGACACCTCCACTCAGGATCTCTGGGGAGAAAACAGACAAAGTGGTTACACATACTAATCCTAAATGTTTTTTTGCTTTTTGCTGCCAGGCTTCTGATGTGCTTTACCCCCTTTTTTTTGTCTAACACTTAATAAAATTATATGTTGACATGGCCACAGAGTACACAGTGATGTTAAAATTGCTAAAATTCTTGAGAACAATAAATGTTTCTGCTTCCTTTTCATCCAAAGGGGAATAGAGTTGGTAAAAAAAAATGGTCTGTTTGAGGTCTCGAAACACAAGTCTAATGGCTGTGATGAGACAGGACACAGCCATGTCATCTTGCTGTTATTACAACCTCTGATCTTTACCCATTTTGTTGTTTTCCTCATACTTCTCTTCCCACGCTTCAAGCGGACAGAATCAATTATTGCCCACTAACATCGCAATGTTGAATCCTTCTAGGATTTAAACACCAGGTTGGAGGAAAAAAATGTAAACTCCAGCAAGGGACAGCAGCCTTAACAAGTTTATAATTTTATGTTTCATCAAGGTGGAGGGACATGAGCCATGGATCCTAATATGCACTGCCTTGTCCAACCAATGATTATCAGACTTAGAGAAGGGGATTGTTTCCATTTGACACACACACAAACACAAATGCACACACATTAAGTACAATAAATGATTGGATACAGAGGGCGGTTCTGATTATTGTTGTGCATGAATTTAGAGAATGCCTAATCCTGACTTTTCTCTAGGAAAGAAAGAGCGATAAAGAGAAGACAAAACAGGGAGAAAGCCACAGAGAAATGGATGGGGAGAAAGAAAGGCGATGTGAAGCCCAGTAGCTGATTTGCATTATTTACAGAGCTTATGTGTTCTCTATCTTCCTACAAACAGATTACTGACACAGGGCTGAAACTGATGAGACGCATAATCATAGACGAGGCTCCCCGCCAGCACCACACCGAAACAGCCCAATACAATATTGTCCCACAAAGGTCCGATTAAATGATATTCCTCGGATAATAGGTGGTGGTGGTGGTGGTGGTGGTGGTATTACCTTTGCAACCTCCACACATCCCCCCCCCCCCGAACCTCAGCTTTCGTGCTCTATCTTTTAGGATGTGTGGTGGGAGTCAGGGAAAGAAATTAATCCTGCCTCTCACCACAGGAGGGATATCGCTTGGCTAGAAGGAGTCCACGTCTCAAATTCAAATTGTTTGCACAATGTGAAGCTGCTGGCAAAATAGAGCCATCGACAAACCCAACAGTCAAAGCAGTTATTTCGACAAAAATGCCAGCAGGACATCTCAACCCTGGTTAAGCAAGATACATCTACAATGGCCTGGCATCTGCGTTTATCCTGGCTTATCAGTGTAATTGAAGCTAAATGAAGTCTAAACACATTGAAAACATATTTGGGCACATTTGCAATGCGAAACAATGGTAGGCGCATAACACTTTCCCGCAAAAACAAGAGAAAGCTTAATAGATGAAAGATTTCCATGTCACCTATACGGCTAAACCCTCCAACCACTTGTGTCACCACTTCATTCGCCTCAGATGTAAATCAGTGCTCGTATATAGATGCCATTCCTCTGAGCAAGCAACTGGACAAAGACCTGTTTTCACATCAGTGCCCTCAAAACCATTTGGGAAAAGCAGGAAATGAGACCTACTGGTACCATGGATCGAACTGATAGTGATTGGCTTCTCTTAAATGGTCTGGATTCACTCAGAGGACATGTCAAGGCCTAACTGGACCCACAATACTGAGCTAAGTGACAGATGTGGGACTCCCCTTGACCCTTAAGACTTCAGCGCCCCTCCTTACCACTCTCTCTCTGGAACAAAAGATTTTTCATCATAAAAAGAGCCCTTGGCTTTTGTGACTCTTTGTCATTACTTCTTACATTTAAAGCTACCGGAGCTGAAATAAAGGGGAGAGAAACACTAGAGATACTCTACATCATCTGCAGCTCTTTCCTCTTGGTCCAAACCAGAAGACTAATTTTAAGTACAGGGTTATTCAAAAAGAATGAACCAATTTCATGACACATTGCTTCACTTCTCAAGCCTCGTCATGGAATGAGTCAGTGACAGTGGCAGCTGCTTGTCTTTCAGGGAGGGGAAGCTCATTGTCGGCTTACATAAAAAAAAAAAAGTCAAGTTATTTAAACATAAATTCGGCCCTCCGTTCCTTTTTAAGAAAATAGTCAGTGACCTTATTGTACCAAGTAAACAAGAAAACGTTGAAATTATGTTAAATTGAAACAAGGAAGTACAATGAGTGTGTTTTATTTAAAGTGCAAGAAATGAACAAGTAATTTTGTAGTGGTTTCTCTCTTGATTTCACAGCAGAATGCGTGACGGTATTAAACTGAACTCTGTCAAGTGAAGGAGTAGATCTCAAAATAGCTGTCAATCAAACGGGATTCAGCCTTTCGACTGATCCTCCAATCAGCACATGGAAGCCTGGCGTCCAGCCCGGCTGAGCTCCGCCCACAGCTCCATTCACCCCCAGAGACACCAAGCGTCTGGGGGCGGGACAACATTGTGGCATTTATCCAATTACCGTCCAGTTTTGAGGCAATGAAAAAAACTGTTCCACTCAGTCCCATTGAAGTGCATGAACGCTGAGCGTCTACGGGCGATTGCACTGACCATAGATCGTATGAGAAAACAGCGCAACGGGAATGTATGAGAAGTGAACAACATCGAGTCTGTTGATTTGTGATAAAGCTGATTCTGAACAAACTCGTCTGAGAGATGAACGTGTTCTAAGACATTGGTAGTCAATGAAATGTCAACACAACCGTATATATTTAACCATTTAATTTTCGTAATTTTAGGGGAAGCCGGGCTTCCCTTGCAGTCTATGAGAAATCGCCACTGGTCAATGACCATTTGAAAGAGAAGTTTTCTAAGTTTGAGCTTTTTTAATCAAAAAAGTGCCCCAGTGATGGATTGGTCGGAAGGGAGCCCAAGACCTTGCTCTTTGTACTTGGCCTGCAAGATCCCCAGACCTCACCGTGTGTGATTTTTTCTTGTGGGGATACATAAAAGATCACGTTTATGTTCCACCGCTACCCACTAACCTCGATGACCTTAAACAATGAATAACAACAGCGGTCAACTCAGTGGATTGTGATATGCTGACACGCGTCTGGGAGGAATCCTCTTATCGTATTGATGTTGTTCGTGCTGCAGGTGGTGGCCACACTGAACACTTGTAAGACAGGAAATAAAAGTTGATTGTGAGTAGAATACTTGTGACTTGGCTGGAGTTTTCTATTGCTTTTCCTGATTAAAATATTGTGTAATGAAATCGATTCAGTCTTTTTGAATAACCCTGTATATGTGACCTGGAGTGGTTTCATCCTGTTATGGAAATGTGAAGACATGTCTGATGGAACCTGATCAGCTGTTACAGGTGTCAGTTGCCTGTGATTAGTCAAAAATCTGCACCACAGAGTAGATTTTGTACAGCCTGTCATCCTACAGTATCAGACAAAAGGACATAAAACGCCTGAACAAACTGGTGTAAAAAGCTGGATCTGTTTTTGGAGAGACGCTGGATACACTGGGGACTGTGGTGTCGAGATATCCACAGAGTAAAGTGGAAAATCCAGATCATCCTCTTCAAGAAAAGCAGCTGCAGTGGACGACAGACCGCATGAAAATACAGGACTGAGAAGTTTAGAACAGGAGCTGACCGCTGCAGTTTGTCATACTTATGTATTTTTGGTCAAGGAACTGACTACCAAAAACAGCAAGTTGATAGGATCAATATTTTTGGGAGATGTTAGTCATTTTGGAATACAATAGCCTTACGATCACGTTGCTATACCCAGAATGCTTTGGTGGTGACTGCTGGACAAATGTGGTCCAGCATGCAGTGGACCACCAGTTATGGACCCCATGAAAGTGTAATCATTGTGGACCCTATGGTAATTGACTATCTTGTCACTCTATTGGACCAGGGTGGGGTGGGGTTGGGGGGTGCGTTCCATAAACAACGTCACTTATGATAGCGTGAAAACGAAAACAAAACTTAACATACTTCCAACGTTCACCTCCCAACTTCTATACCTCTCTTGTACAGCGGATCTTACACGAAATTTTCACAACTTCAAACCTATATCCACTGGACCCCCTCCACTGCTCCACGCCCCCCCACAAATACTGGGCCCCATGAATTTATCATGTTTACTCCCCCCATATTGGCGACCCAGACAGCATGCACAAATACACAACAGCATAAAAACTACCACATCTAGAACCTGTGTATCCCCAAGGATCAGCGCACTAGCAAAATGCATATTTCTTCAGTTCTTACTAATGTCACTATTTTCTAAATCAATTTGCTTTAACATAACTATTTAAAAAGCTACATTTTCCCAAGTGATCCTGCATGCAGCTAAAGCACAACAGAGTTTGGGAAATATTGCAAAGTAAAATATGAGTGAGTGATGTTGGAAATACATACATATTGTGTATGAGCGACTGAAAAAAAAAAACAGGATTTACGACAGCGACATGACAAGGACTAATCCTCGTTGAAAAGAGTAAAACAACTTATGATGATGGAAACGTTTATCCTTTAACACTGAGGAAAGAGAGGAACTGAACTCGAGGTAAAATACACAAGTTTAACAGAAACAAAAGAGAAAATACCGCTCTGACAGCTAACAGTCTAAATCCCCAAAAGAATACACTCTCAGCACACATTCAGGTAATTCACAAGTAGCTAAACAACTGTCTACAAACAACTTATCACCAGCTAAGAACCTGCTACATATATGAGTTTACTGTCTGTCTGTGGGCAACAAATGAATAAAATTAAGTGGGAGTGGGAGAGTAAAATGCACGATTAAATAAAGAAGTAAAGCTGATAAAGATGACACACAGAAACAGAAAAAGATTATATCTATCACTAGTATTTCTTAATATTACAAGTGATAAAACAGTGTAAATCTCAAGCTATCAAATTCAAGTGTAGTGGTTTGACAAAATAATTTTCTTGAAATATATGTCGATACACATACTAGAGCAGTGTTTTTCAACCTTGGGGTAGGGACTCCATGTGGGGTCACCTGGATTTCAAATGGGGTCGCCTGAAATTTGTAATAGAAATAAATACTTACTGATAAAAAAATATATGGTGAGTTAACAGAGACAATCCCAATACATAAAGATAACTTTTATTATGATTTGGCGCTATATAAATAAAATCTGATTGATTGATTGATTGATAAAAGACATGACAAACTGTGAATCTTGATCTTTCAAATGTTCATTGTGGTCAGTTTCAGATGCTGCAGCTCTTTCATAATTCACAGTTTGAGTTCTTGTTTGTTCAGTATTAATTGTCAGCCTTGTAAATCCAAGCTGGACTGACTGTACATGCCTCTGTCCATAATAACATACATTACATAGACTAAACGTCATCTAAAACTAATGTTTATTTGCAACATAGCATAGCAAACTATTACATGATCAAAAACAATTAATTTTATGAAAAAAAAAAAAAAAAAAGTTTCTGTTTTGAATATCTGGGGTCGCCAGAAATTTGTGATGTTAAAATGGGGTCATGAGCCAAAAAAGATTGGGAGCCACTGCACTAAAGCAGAGCATGATGCTACTAAAGGTGGTCAAAAAAAAAAAAACAATTTCGACCAAAATGCAAAGACGAAAAGGAATAATTAAGTGTTAATGCTAAACAACCTAAAAAATATATTTATACAGTCAATATACACTGATTTTACTCATTACGCAAGCTTCAGAAGTAGCTCGAGGTCTTGGTAAACTATTTTTTGCCATGTTCTTAGTTGAACCTGCTGCATATCTCAAGTTGTAACTTCAGTATAGTTAATCTTCTTTTAATATAAACTTGTAACTCAGCTCACTATTTTGTCCAAGTAGCTTCCAGAACACTGCTTCAGTTAATCTTTGACTTTCTTTGTCCATCAACACCAACTTCACTTGTTTACCTTGGACGGTTCTAGTCTACTGGTGGCCCACTGAGCAGGTCTATCTGCATTCCATAGGCCCACTCTGGCATCTGCATCTCCACTCTGACTTTACTACTACAACTGCATGGACACACAAGTAAGAGTTTTCTTTTTCTGCTGACCAGGCACTCTAAAATTATAGTTGGCTTCTCTCCCTAAACCTAATTCCAAATTTATCACCTCTTTTATCAGCTACTTTCAAGTAACGGTGGGCTGTATTATTTGCTTCATTGGCCTTTTTGCATATTTCTTCTACCTTACTCTGGTTGTCCATCCATTCAACTCTTCACCATAAATTCCGTTATATATGTAGATAAAACCTTTTCTTGTGTCATTGTTGACTTATTATTTGCTGGTGGGAGCAGTAATATGAATTTTACCTCTGAAGTTATTGCCATTGGTTTACTTTTACTTACATCTCAGTCATTAACTTATATGGATTCTTTGCTCTTTTGTTCTTTCAGGTTAATTCTTTCTTAAGGCTATTTAGTTTTCTTAGTACACTTTCTGGTGATACACTAAGAGTGGTGGTTAAGTAATATAATTCTAATTCTATAACTGACACTACATCTGGTTCAACTGGTTAAACTTGATAATGTTGAGTGAGTGTGAAAGTACTGGACTTTTCCCTTAAATAGACATAGGCCCAATCCCATTTTGCCTTATGGCCCTCCCTGCTGCCCCTACACCTCCATTTTGCATGTTCACATGAAGAGGTAGGGGTGTCTTGATTCTCAATGAGTCGGAGGGGAAGGGCTAAGAGGGAGGGCTGTTGGGTCCTTGAAATGGAGATTTTTCAGGACCACACGACAAACGGAGGTGTATGAGAAATTCCCCATAATTCTGATTGAATCTTTGACAAGATGGAGGCAAACTAGGGTTGCGCGATATGACGATATCAGATTGTGAAGGACTAGAACGTATCGATGATCTGACAAACCCGAGAGATCGTGGGGGGAAGGGGGGGGTTCCGTGCAGTACGTACCCCACAATGAGTAGACGCACACCATCTGACTGTACACAGTGAAACTTAAGACTTAGGTCTCCAGCTGTTGCGCAACTCATTGTCCGTTTAATTCTGTTTTAGGGCTATGTATTACACAGGGAAATTGTTTGGTTGCACTCTTCAGAAACTTGCAAATTAGTCTCAAAACTCAATGGAAAGAATTGTGATAAAATCGAGATTGTGATTTTATTTTTTTCTAATTGTGATATGATATTTTTGCCATATCGCCCACCCCTAAGGCAAACACAGCAAAAAAACAGTGCACAGAAACACACAAATGTATGCATTTTCTTCATAAAAAACAATCATTTGATCATCCATTTAATGCTGGTTCACTTGCTTATGACAAATGTAGCAAAAAGTTGAATGCATCTTATTTTCCGAGCATTTCTGCGGTTTGCGGTTGATAGCCACAAAAAGATGCCCAAAATTCATGCAACAGAGATGGTTACAGCTGCTGATGGGATGGTGAATTCTTTCACAAACAAAGTTGTCGCATCTTTTTATAGCACCATCGATGACTGTTGATCTCGCTGCTGATTGGGTTGTGTCATTTCATAGGGGGATATTTCAACTCCGTTTCAAGGCGTGAGGCCAAGTGCAAGGGCCAAGGCCATCCAACTTTCCTTTCCCAGTAATCTCTTCTGACCATTTGTCTTTGTGTGTTGGTTTATTTATCTGCAGATACTCTACCATCTGCCTGTATTTAGTGTTTTCCTCCCATTTTGCTGTGTTAAGGACATCTTTCAATGGCATGTTCCATTGGCAGTGTGTTCCTTCCTCTAGCCAATAACAGAATCACGACAATATTGATAACGATGACAGTACCATGAAAACATTTTTTTGTGTCTCAGCCTTGCAAAACTCTCTGAGTCTTCAAATCTGCTCAAATAATATCTCAGCTGTGTAGCCACCCAGCTCAAACATGACAACAGGCTTGTGCTTCTTCACTCAAAAAAAGCAACATGGGTGTCTGTTGTAACAATATAAGTATAACATGTAGCTTCTATTATATTAATTCATGTTTAGTGGTTAAACATTTTTAAATCATGTAGTTTTAACATGACGTGCAAAATCTTTAAAACTACAAGATTGCTTTATATCAACAATCTAATGGGTTTAGGTAGGAATCCCATCTGCAATACCCCTGCAGAGCAGAAGGTAGCAATCATTTAGTCTAGCTCGGATCTAGCCTTAAATTTGATCCTAAACCTAGGATCAAAGCACCAATGTTATCTAGATCTGTCAGAATAATCAAGCCAAATACTTAATTAGGATTCCCACAGCAGAATGAACAAGGCCACATTGACTCATGATGTTTCAAAATGGCCGACTTAAGAACAGGTGTTCTGGCTGATTCCACCTTCAACCACACTGGTGGAAGATCTTAAACACACCTGTGGAGCCTGATGGATCTGGAAAATTTAAAGTAAGGAACCATTAAAAAATAAATAAATAAATATAGAAGTAAGGAACCGTGACTGAAGGGAAGGTTTGAGAATCTCTAAGGATCTAAGAACAGAGCTACAGATTATAATCTAATAATTAAATATATATTAGTGTTGTTCAGTTAGCATCATTGTACCACTTATAAATATTGCTGTATCTACCCTGTCAAACTAAGTTATCCATAATCATTAAACAGGTTAATGAGACCCAAGACAATTAAGTCTAATCCTTCCTAAGAAAATATGTTGAACCAACTTTTACAAATTAAGTTGAACCCACACATTGCAAATAAGTAATAGTAACTCCAACACTTTATGTTCACTCAACATACTTACAGTTACTTGGTTCAAAAAAATCGTGTCTCGCTAAATGAAAGCATTTTCATTAGGCGGAAATCCTTTCCATAATTTTATTACGTTCATCCAACAGATAATTTTTTTGAGTGCGTACACAACTTCCTCATGAACAGACATTAACCATGTAATGGAAGTTGGAAAAGAAGCAGGAACACTTCAGAATGTAAGTGGCATTCACATAAATGTATGTAACAGATTGAAAAGTCCTTCATTTCACCGTCTTTCCACCCATGGTGCACGTCTATGCTAATTTTGACTTGCTATAACTAAGCTCAAGATGTTGTTGAACAGTTTAATTGGCTCATGGCTGACACTGTCCAGTACAGTAACAGTGTTTCCCATGGCCTCTGTCACTAAGATATGAATAATTCACAGACGCATATTACATAATATCTACAGTAACATGCAAATACTCATGCAGGCTTTGCTTTCATTTCCAGTAAATGCTTGTCTTGCACATTTTCTGGATGTGCAGTCAGTGGCCAGGGGCAGATCAATAGTTAAATCCTGTGGTTGATTGTTTAGTGGGTAGAGAAATTGTCTTAATTAGTTTGTTCACATAGCTAAAGCTCATGTTTCCAAACTGCCCTCTCTGTTCCTGCCTTGTCCCAAGAGCAACTCCGAGCATATCTGAAGGAGCGTACGCCTTGAAAAGACACAGCAGTCTTCAGTGTTATGCTGCATGACCGTTAGAGGAAAACAATATGAAATTCAGGGAGGCAGAACAAATGTATGCAGGCAATTATTTTGATGGTAAGTGCTTGTTGTGATTTCTTTTTTTTCTGTATTGGAGAGTGGGGATAAGTTTGATTAAGAATGGGAGGCAAATAGCAAACCAATGATCAGAAAAAAAAGCCATATTAATGAGTTTGTGAGAGTGAATTAATAAGGGTTGCGTGGATTGTTTAATGAAGAAATATGTAGAACAACAGAAGCAGTATAATGAATGGCTGATTTCCTGCAGTGTTGGGAGGCTTGCCATTAAAGATCCCCACTAGTATATGTACTATAGGCGTAAATGGTATAGTATCTTATAGATTTATTAGTACCATCAACACATACTATACAAGAAAAGATATTTATTCATATATATTGGTATATTCACTCCACAATGGGGGAAAACACGTCAGATTTAACATTTTCCATTTCAAAACACTATAATTCTGTACAATTTCCATAGATGTTATAATAATAATAATACTAATAATAATAATACATTTTATTTGAAGAGCACTTTTCATGAAACTCAAAGAGACTTTACATACAGCACTAAAAACAGAAACCAAACATATTAAAAACAGATAAAAAGCAGGTGCAAAATGCAGGTATATGAATATAAAACAATTAAACATTAAAATTAAACATTAAGACCAATGATCAGAAAAAAAAGCTATATTAATGAGTTTGTGAGAGTGAATTAATAAGGGTTGCGTGGATTGTTAAATGAAGAAATATGTAGAACAACAGAAGCAGTATAATGAATGGCTGATTTCCTGCAGTGTCGGGAGGCTTGCCATTAAAGATCCCCACTAGTATATGTACTATAGGCGTTAATGTAATAGTATCTGATAGATTTATTCGTACCATCAATACATACTATACAAGAAAAAAATATTTATTCGATATTTTAACTGGTACCTCTTCATAAGGTCGGCTAGAGGCTGGTATATTCACACCACAATGGGGGAAAACATGTCAAATTTAGAGATTTTCCATTTCAAAACACTGTAACTATAAAATTTCCATAGATTTTATAATAATAATAATAATAATAATAATAATAATAATAATAATAATAATAATATTTTATTTCTATAGTGCTTTTCATGGAACTCAAAGACACTTTACATACAGCAGATAAAAACAGAAACCAAGCAGGTGCAAAAGGCAGGTATATGAATATAAAACAATTAAACATTAAAACCAATTTTAAATAAATGACTTTTTAAAAGGGATTTAAAGGTGTTGAGGTCGGAGCAGTGTCGGATTGTAGGTGGGAAGGCGTTCCAGAGGGTTGGAGAAGCTCTGTCCCCCCAGGTTCGGTGCTTGGTTTTTAATGGTGGGGTGAGGAGGTGAGCAGAGGAGGATCAGAGGGTGCGGGAGGGGGCATGGGGCTTACCCAACCAGCATGTCCATGTGGGCCCCAGAAGGGTTACATTTGGGCTGTATATAAGGGTCCCATGTGGGTTTGTCTGCAGTTTCCATGGTGGCCCCATATGTGTTTGCCCCGATCAGAATCAAAATCAGAATCAAAAGCAGAATCAGAATCTCTTTAGTGTCACTGTACCAAGTGCAACGAACAGAGCTCTCAGGTTCAGTGCAAGAATTTACAGACAGACAACAAATATCAGTAAAACAACAACAAATATCAATAAAAGGCAAAGTTATTTACATTAAAAAATAAAAAGTAGATGGACATGCTGGCTGGGTATGCAGTGATGAAAGTGTTCCGGTTTTTGCCGGAAATCCGTTTTTGTCTGACAACTGAGCATACGTTCCGGTAAATTAAACATGTCCCGATCATTTCCGTCTGGTTTGGCAACATTTCAGCCAGAAAATTATGCCTAAATTGCTCCGAAAAGTGTAAATTATGTTTATTTGGGTCCATTTGAAGGGTGCGGTCATATTGCTTTCTTCTCCATTCGTCTCAACCTATGAGATGCTCGTTTACAACGTGGAACTTGTATCGACGGCTCTGATTGGTCCGTTGATGACACGTGGTCCGTTTTGCGTCTCTGGACACAAGATGGCGGATTCGCTTTGAGTATTTTACTGCCAATGTATTTCGTCTAAATATTCTGTGAAATCATGTCAGAATTCATCGTCCTTCAGCGTGGGGACGAACTGAAGTGTGAGGCAGGAATCAAAAATAAATTCAAGTGGTCCTGGCTCGAGGAAACTGATAGAAATGGCAATTTTCTGTTGCAGTTTGTCCGGAAGGTCAAGGTCACGGTCAAGGTAAACTTTATTATCCCCGAGGGGCAATTTGTTCTACAGCCAGCAGTTTCACATGGACAACAAACCAACAGTAAATACAATAAATAATCCATTAAAAACAATAGCACCAACATTATAAAGAGTTATTCAGCAGAACAATGGCTGCCGGAACCAAAGAATTCCTCATCCTATTGGTCCTACATTTAGGAATACTGTATCTGCGACCTGATGGAAGCAACCTGAACTCATCATAAAGGGGATGACTGGGATCATCCAGGATTGACTGAGCCTTCTTCAGAGTCCGCCTCTGGTACAACACAGTCAGCAAACCAGGTTTTTCACTCATTGAAGCCATTCAGAAAAGTTCAGGTTTTTTTTTCTTTCCTCACTTTCATCACTGGTATGTATATGTCACAGTAGAGAATGAAATCCAGTAGGATTCCTAATCCTACTAGGACAGATAGTAATTTTAGTTTGTCCTAGGACAAACTGAAATCCAACAAGACATTAGGATCTGAAGATTGGAATTCCAATCTGTCCTAGGAGAATTTGCAATCCTACTAGGACAGATTGTAATTCTATTTGGAAGTGGGATCTGAAAATTGGAATTTCAGTCTGTCCTACGGCAAAAAATTTAAGAATTCTGTCAGGACAATCTCGAATTCTATTAGGAGAATGTCAGATTATATCAAAATGTATGGAAAATAGACTGAATCATTTCACAGCCAAAATTCCAGTCAATTTCAGCATAGGTAAGCATACAATTTCGCCATCACTATTCCAGAATCCTACTAGGACAGATAGGAATTTTAGTTTGTCCTAGGACTAACTACAATTACTATCTGTCCTAGTAGGATTTGTAATCCTACTGTAGGATTTGTAATCCTACTGGATTTCAATCTCTACTGTGACATATACATCTTTTATTTAGCCTCACTGAAATCAAAATATCATTTCCAGGAGTGACCTGGCAAAGAGAGCAGTATAGACCCTAAACTAACAGTCAACGAACTAACAACGTTCATACACTACAAATAATAAAAGGCGATATCTTGGATTGAAAGACATAAAGTACAAATTCAAGAATGATTTCAATGCAAAATTTAGAAGCAACTACATAAATTAAGATTATTATTCTGCAGCACATATGAGAATTTTTATTTGCCAAAAAACTGTGAGAAGACTGTATGTTTTTGTAAGCTGGATCCCTGCTCCAAACACCATGAAAAACACCCTCACTGTGAGATCAGTTTATTCTAATATCGGAATTTCACATTTTGGAAAACAGAAGAGGGGCAATAGCCTGGAAACGCAGATATCTTTCCATATTGCTTTCTTCTTTCTGTGTTTATCAAGGCTTGAAAATTATTAAGATCAAAAGTGCGGTAAGCCGGACTTTAGTGCGAAAGATAAACAAGAGACTCCGAAACTTTCAAACAATTACAATAGATTAAAAAGTAGACAAGAGGAGTATCTCCAGTGGTGGACTGGGGGAAGTTTACCGCAGGTCTTTTGTGCACTGACTCATTGACTCACAGAGCTTCAATTCGGTTTCAGTTTAACGCTGCTAAGAACTCAGCGGAACAGAGGGGAGAAACTCTGCGGGAAGATGAGGATGCATTCTGGGTCAAAGAGGCTAAATGCTGGGGTGCAAAGCCTGCAGAACATCCCAGCAGCATAAGGGGAAAGACTGGAGCTGTTGCTAGGCTACATTGAAGAAAGGCTTACAGAAGTACCAAAATAAGAGATACAGTTGGCACAAAGACGAAAGAACACTGAAAAACCCTGGCACATACTTAGACTCATAGCTCAGGGTTGGCGATAATTAGGCCCTCATTACTATACGTGCCTTGAGCATCAATTAAATTACGAGTTTGCTTTATCAGTGAGCTTGTAACCAGAAGGTCACTAATTTGAATCTCTTCACAAGCCGGGGAAATGTTCTGTAGGTGGGGAGCGTCGGTATTACTTTGTCATCCCTCAATGACTGCTATGAATGGTCGGAGACAGACAGTTTCTCTGAAGCACTTGAAGTATCTCGGAAAAGAGAAAGTGGATAATTAGGAAGCAAGGTACTGCTGGTTTTAGTGTGTTGTTAGCGCGGCGGTTCTGTTGCTAGTTTGTAACAGAATGTTCTCCAGCTTCTGAAAGCGGAGATAATACAAAGCTAAACAGACAATAAACTGACGATAAATGGGTCTAAGACAATGGTTTCCAACCTTTTTTGGCTCGTGACCTCATTTTAACGTCACAAATTTCTGGCGACTCCAGACATTCAAAACAGAGACTTTTTTTTTTTTGTTGCTAAAGTTAATTTGTTTTTGATCATGTAATAGTTTGCTATACTATGTTGCAAATAAACATTTATTTTAGCCGACATTTAGGCTATATAATGTATATTATTATGGACGGAGGCAAAAAAGCCAGGTGTAGATTACTGCACAAAGTGAGAATTTGATTTTCCTTGGTCAGGATATGTACAGTCAGTGCAGCTTGGATTTACAATTAATACTGAACAAACAATAATTCAAACTATGAATTATGAAAGAGCTGCAGCATCTGAAACCGACCACAATGAACAGGGGTCTGCAACCTATGGCTCCTGGGCCAAATGTGGCTCTTTAGCATCTTTCTATGGCTCCTCAGGTCAAAAAACGTAAGGAGCATTTTGAAATGAACTAAATGAACCATTACTTTTTTAACATTGTGATAGGCCTAAATCTATTCTAACATTGTTCATCTGCAAAAATGTGCAGGCTATACACAGAATAAAATCATTTTTTGACAGCATATAAACCAAAATGTATGTCACACTACATTATTTTCCGGCCAAATTTAACCTTTTCATGCATTAATTATGAGAACCTTAGTTAAGATTTTTTTTTTTTATTCCTCCATAGGCATTGGAAAAAAAAACCCCAATGTGATCAAGTTGGATTTTTTTTTCATGGAGTTACAAAAATGTCAATGCATTTAATTTTTGAAGTAAAGAGACATGTTTAAAACCCAATATCAGAAATTGATATTAAAACAATGAAATAAAATCTGATGTTTTCTCACATTTTAATGTATTCTAAGGCTAATTATTACTCTTTTCATGGAGATAATATGCAAAAAAAACCCAAAAAACTTTTTTTTTTTCTAACAAATAATTGATTTACACTGAAACATGTTACTGCAGATCAGGTTTATCAAGAACAGCAAAGTTACAGTAATGGTATGAATTGCAGTCTATTATGGGATGGTGCATAAGCGTCCACTGTGTTGGCTGATATGGAATTAAAACAACAAAACCCATGAATATACAAGAGAACAGCTGGAGAATAAGTGTCCACTGTAGTGACCAGAATGCATGAAAGGGTTAATACAAGATACTCAGTTTGCATTTGTTCATAGTTTGGCTGTTTAAAAATCAGCCCATATACATGAAAGTTGAGTTTTTTGAATCTATTACACAATATCATTTTGTTTTGGAAATAGTGTACATCATTAGAAAATTGTACAAGTCTTGAATGTTTTCTTTATTGTAGTTGTATAATTTCATAAATGCACCAAACACTGCATTATTGTAATGGAAATTCAAAGTTAAATAACAAACTAATCCTACATAGGCTACAGAAGAACAGTCACCTCATAGTAAAATGTAGATGTGTTTAAATATATTTTTTTACGGCTCTAGTCACATTTTTTCTTCTTTTTCGAGTCAAAAATGGCTCTTTAGATTGTAAAGCTTGCAGACGCCTGACAATGAACATTTGAAAGATAAACAGTACCATGGTGCTTCAGTTTCAGCTTCACAGTTTTTCTTTTATGGATTGTGATTGTCTCTCTCGACTCACCATATATTTTTTACTGGTAAATTATTTTTGTTTTTTTTTTATTAATTACTAGAAATTTCAAGCGACCCCTTTTGAATTCCAGGCAACCCCAAGTGGGGTCCTAACCCCAAGGTGGAAAAACACTGGTCTAAGATGTAGTTGTGAATACGTATATGAGGGATTCATTATTTAACCCTTTCATGCATAGTGGTCACTCTAGTGGACAGTTATTCTCCAGCTGTTCTCTTGTATATTCATGGGTTTTGTTGTTTTAGTTCCATATCAGCCAACACAGTGGACACTTATGCATCATCCCAAACACTGACATTCAGACCATTACTGTAACTTTACTGTTCTAGATAAACCTGATCTGCACTAACATGTTTCAGTGTTAATCAATTGTTATTTGTTAGAATTTTTTTTTTTTTTTTTTGCATATGATGTCCATGAAAATAGTAATAACTAGCATTAGAACATGTTAAAATGTGAGAAAACATCAGATTTTATTTTATTTCATTGTTTTCATATCACTCTGATATTGGGTTTTAAACACGTCTTTGTTTCAAAAATTAAATGCATGGACATTTTTGTAGCTCTATGAAAAAAAACAAAAAACAAAAACAAAAACTTGATCACATTGTTTTTTTCATGCCTATGGGAGGAATAAAAACGCTCAAGAAAAGAATCTTAACTAAGGTTCTCATAATTAATGCATGAAAGGGTTAAACATATCTATTCACTTAATAAACCCACACACAGAAAAAATAGCAATATAGCTCTAAATAAAGACATCCTGTGTAGTTTTCACTCATTGCCTGTGTCATCATAAAATGCCGCGTCAATCATGGTACTCCAAGTTGCTAGGTTGCCAAGAGAAGATGAGCGGACAGCGGCTCTCTGGCTTTGCTCTACAAATAGGTGACGTCCCCTCCCATCCATCATCTGCTGTTACAGCACAGTACCATCCTCCCCCTACTGTCCCCACTGTTGCCAAGGAAATACTTTGCAGATACCAGTTATAAAATATCCGTCCATGTTTGTCTAAAGGACATGTAAGAGGCCATGCGAAAGAAAACAAGTCATCTTAATCCATTATTTTGTGTTTTGTTTGAAATATGGGGATTCTGAAACCAATGTTGAGATAATCCCTTATTAACCCATAAAAACCCAAACATCCACCGGAGACCAAACCCTCTACTGAGCTAAACTGTTTAATAACTGTTCGTTCATTAATCCTGTCAATCCATGTAAATAATTGGTGTAAAATGCAGTTTGTCATCTTTTCACGGTCATCAGATATGACCCATTTGGACGTTTAGATCAGGGGTGTCAAACTCATTTTGGTTCAGGGGCCATATTTAGCCCAATTTGATCTGAAGCAGGCCAGACCAGTAAAATAATGACTTAATAACCTATAAATAATGACAAATCCAAGTTTTTCTTTTTGTTTTAGTACAAAAAAACCCAATTAAATTATGAAAATATTTACATTTTACAAAAAGATGTTAATAACCTGAAAAAACTGAAATTTCATTTGAAAAATTAGTGCAAATTTAACAATATTATGCCTCAACTTATTATTTATACATGTACTTTTACACACAGTGTTACATAAACATTTGGTAACAGGCAGGATATTGTTAAAATTTTGGAGTTTGGAACTAAAATTTTAACAATTTCTACAATATTACATCTCTTATTAAAACAACTACAGATCACAGTGGATCTATAAATGTACAAAACATTTTTAACAGGCAGAATATTGTTAAAATTGCAGATTTCGGGTTGTTCATCTTTGTTTTTATTTATGTATTTATTTGCATTTTATTGTGAAAGAATAGTTTTGTAAATGTAAATATTTTCACAGTGTAATGCTTTTTTTCTCTTAAAATTTTCCACATTATTTTTCACACAGAAAATTTGTCGTCATTATTTATAGGTTATTGTGTTGTTATTTTTACTGTAGATCACATTGGTCTGTATGTGGAACCTGAACTAAAATGATTTGGACAACCTGGACTGTTCAGGTTAATTTTTGCACTTTCATCCCGTGGGCCGGAATGGAACCTTTGGCGGGCCGGATTTGGCCCCCGGGCCGCATGTTTGACACCTGTGGTTTAGAGGTTCCGTTGTGAACGTGGAAACACCTTCATCTTCTACAACACAGGTGTCAAACATGTGGCCCGGGGGCCAAATCCAGCCCGCCAAAGGGTCCAATCCGGCCCACGGGATGAATTTGTGAAATACAAAAATTACACTGAAGATATTAACAATAAATGGTGTCAAAATCATTTTAATACATTTCAATTAGATTTAAAATGGGTCAGACCAGTAAAATATTTTCATCATAACCTATAAATAATGACAACCCCAAATTTTCTCTTTGTTTTTTTGGTGAAAAAAGTAAAATTACATGAAAATGTTTACATTACCAAACTATACATTTACAAAAAATGTAAATAACCTGAACAAATATGAACAATCAGAAATGTTTTTAGAAAAGTAAATCCAATATAACCAATATTCTGCCTGTTACTAAATGTTTTGTACAATTGTAATGCACATGTGTAAATGATAAACTGATAAACCGAGGCATAATATTGTTAAAATTGCACTTGTTTTTCTTAAGACAATTCGAGTTCATGTTGTTCAGATTTTTAAGGACACTTTATAGATGTAAACCTGATCAGAATATAATTTTACTTTTTTCACAGTTATCATTCTACTGTCCCACTTGAGATTAAATTGGGCTGAATGTGGCCCCTGAACTAAAATGAGTTTGACACCCCTGTTCTACAACATTGATTCACCAGTAAAACCCATGGAGTTGGGTCAGTGACAGTGGATGGACACACTTGGTTTAAGTTCAATTAATGGTAGATTTTATTGAAAAAGTCACTTTTTGGTAGCCCATAAAAACCTGAACAGCAACTGGTGACTAAAAACATCTACTGATCTGAAATGTTTAATAACTTCTTTGTTTAGGTTAATGGTGAAATGAGTGTTTAACTGATTCCTACCATAGTAGTGACTGTTTCAACCCTGATTAACCCATAAAGACCCAAATATCCACCAGTGACCAAAAACATCTACTGATCTAACATGTTTAATAACTTTAGACTCACTAATCCTATTAATACATGTAAGTAATTGGTGTAAAATGCAGTTTGTCGTCTTTTCATGGTCGTCAGATATGACCCATTTGGATGTTCAGAGGCTCCGTAGTTACCGTGGAAACACTGCCATCTTCTACAACATTGATTCACCAGTAAAACCCATGGAGTTGGATCAATAACATTGGACGGACACACTTGGTTTATGTTCAGTTAATGATAGATTTTGCTGAAAAACTCACTTTTTCTTCAGGTTTTTTTTTTGGGGGGGGGATAAATTTTTTATTTGTTTTCATTGTGCATCTCAGAAGTACAATACAAAAGAAAATGAAATGTTTTTTTTTTCTGTTTTTGATATAATAACCCTCAATTTTAATCTGAGCTTTGATAAACACCTAAATGATCAGTGAATTAAATATAGGAAAATAGATGATTTTCACTGATAATATTATAAGAAAATGGTGATAACTCATTTTGGAAAGGTTAAAATAGAGAGAAAAAATAATTTGGGAACGAACACAAAAGTCACACTGGATCTTTATGGGTTAATCTCCATACACAGGACCATCAGGTTGCATGTATGCTGATGATACACACTTTATGAGGCTATGTCCCCAACAACACAGGACCCATTGATGCTGGTTTTGATACAATTTGTTTCAGCTTTATAGTAAAACTGCTATTAGTTATGGGTATGTTGACACCTCAGCTGACAAAAGTGTCTCTAATCTAATCTTTTCAGCCATATGCGACTGATTTTTTTCATGACAGCGTGAATAACACATAGCACATGGAATCTGATCATTTCAATTCTGATCCAAACCACCTCCATATGTGGCCCTGCATCTAATACAGATCTAATCACTTAGAGAGATGGAGATTCGTCGCAATTCTGCACTGGAGGGAGTCACTCACATACTCCTAAGTAGTTCAAACACAACATACAGATTAATGCAGCAGGAAAATTAATCCAAATCATCATATATACAGTAGTAGTAACAAAGCAGTAATATTGAAACACAGACAGGGACATTTTCATCAAATAATGAATATTGATAACACTTAGGTTAGTTTTGAATGCACAACCTTTACTTATAAAGAGTATTTTCACTCAGTAGATTAGTACTTTTAAAAGAAGTGATCTGAAGAGTGGTGGATCTACAATATTTTGCATGAGGGTTGAGTCTTTGCAGGGTGGTATGGGAGGATAGTACAGGAAAAAAATATTAGACCACCCTAGTTTTCTTCAATTTCTTGTTCATTTTAATGCCTGGTACTGTCACATCAGCCTCCAGATGTTAGTCTGGTTTTGTCTGTCATTTCCTGTCTTATTTATTAAGTCCTCCTCATGTGTCATGTCTGGTGTCTTTGCTTCCTGTTCCCCATTACTCCCACCTGTGTGATTACCTTTCCCCGCCCTGATTTGCTATACCTGTGTCTCGTTTTCTCCTCCCCCTCTTGTGTATTTAAGCCCTGTGTTTCCCTTTGTCCTGTGCCAGTTCGTATTCTACCTTTGTGTGATACTTACCAGTGTTTTTGGATCCTGTTTGTCTGTTTTTTGACCTGGATTGCCTTTTTTGACTCCTGCCTTTTGCCCAACCCTTGTCTGTGCCTCTGCCTCCAACTGATTCCACGTGTGTTTGACCTTTCGCCTAAATTACTGTCGGGTTACCAACGCGTGTTACCGGTCCGGGCGGTGAAGCCCAATCTCCGGTCCTGTCTCTGGATCCTGTGAAGAGTCTGGGACCCATTGCCTTCAAGGATCTGCTTATTAGTATTGTCTATGAATTGTCATTTATTATTGTGTTTAATAAACACAGTGAACTATTACGTCTGTCTCCGGGTCTTGCAATTGGGTTCAGTTCCCGTCCTGTATCTGACCATTACAGTTACAACTAAAGGTACATTTGTTTGGACAAATATAATGGTAACAACAAAAATATCTCATAAGAGTTTAATTTTATAGCTGATATCTATCCATTTTCCATAGTTTCCTTGATAATAACCAAAATCACTTCAGTTCTTACATCAATATCTATGGCATTGTATTGACAAAAACAGTGCTTTTAGGCATTCCATGTTTTCTTTTTCTGTCTGTTTTAGTCACATGATACACACAGGAGTTAGTACTGGATTGCATAACCATTGTTTTTGATGACTTTTGATGGTCTAATAATTTTTTCTGCGACTGTATATGGGAGTAACCACGTATATGTAAATTTAATCAATAAAATATCCACAAAAATAGATTTTTTAAAACACTTTTTACTGTTATATCATGCTTTGAATCAATACTCTACCACAATAATGTACAACAGGAGCAAGATCAGTGTTCAAAGGAAACTCTGCAGTGCTTAAAAACAAAACAGAAAATATTCCTTCTGCTTAGTTCTGCTTTGTATAAAATTACTGTAACTGCGTCTAAGATGTAGTGGAATAGAAGAGTAAAATACTGCTTAAACAGCCTTTGGTTAATTTATTGTTTGATTCAACGCTTTGAGAGGCTTATCATCATAGCTGTGCTTTGCTTCTACAACTACAGTTCTAAAAATGCAAAGTTTTAGGGGTGGGAGGGTGGGGGTGGGGGTGGGGCAAGGGGGCAATACTCCACAGTCATGAGCAGTGACTCCCTTGCTTTTGTGCATGTGGGTCAGGTCATGACTACGACTAGTTCACAACAGAATCAGATATTGGTACATTTTAAAAAATAATGTGAAGAGACAAAGAAAAGAAATCAGATCTGAGTAATAAATCAGAAATGAGCACTAAGGCTGGGAGTGCACATATAGAAGACTAACCAAGAGGAAATGGCAACAAAATCAAGTTTTCTAAGACTCTTTGCCATAATACCTTTAAAGTGACATGTCTGATTTGGAGATACTGTGCATATGAATACTTATTTTTTATTTGTTTAAATTTTATTAGTTTATTTAAGAGGGACCATGCATATTTATGAACATTGCTGTATAAGAAATACACCCATGTAAATATGCCAGAATTTGTAAAAAATAACTTCTTTTCATCTGCAGGCAGGTGACAGAAACAAGACATAAAACAGCCAACATGAATACATCAGTCGTTCGCTATAAATTAAAAATGCCTGTACATTCACCTCAATACTTACATATAACTTAAAAGAGAAAAGGGTACGAGTGATGAAATGTATGTCAATAAAAGTGAGTGCACCTGTGGTTTTCTAGGAGCCACTGTTTTAAGAACTAGAACTAAACATGGAGAATCAGCATTCAGTTTCTATGCTCCGTATATCTGGAACAAACTACCAGAAAATATCAGGTCTGCTGAGAGTCTGAGTTCTATTAAATCAAGGTTAAAGACTCACCTGTTCACTGCTGCCTTTGACTAAAAGGCTTTTTACTTTTTACATTTTATATTCTCTTTTGAAACCTCTGCACTGCAACCCTTACTTTAATATGTTTGTGTTTTTATATTTTTGGATTTTATGTGTTGTTTTCTTACTTGCTGTTTTTAATCACCTTTGACATGTTTCTTTTATAATGTTTTAAATGTGTTTCTTTTTTGCTGTCATTGTATTTCAATGTCCTGTGTGAAGCACCTTGAATTGCCTTGTTGCTGAAATGTGCTATACAAATAAACTTGCCTTGCCTTAAGTGAGTTTTAAAAGCATTGTACAGGGGTTGGACAAAATAATGGAAACACCTTCACCTCAAGATGATAATGCCCCAATCCATACAGCTAGAATTGTTAAAGAATGGCATGAGGAACATTCTAATGAAGTTGAGCATCTCGTATGGCCGGCACAGTCCCCAGACCTCAACATTATTGAGCATTTATGGTCAATTTTTGAGATTCAAGTAAGACGTCGATTTCCACCGCCATCGTCTCTAAAAGAGTTGGAGGGTATTCTAACTGAAGAATGGCTTAAAATTCCTTTGGAAACAATTCACAAGTTGTATGAATCAATACCTCGGAGAACTGAGGCTGTAATTGCCGCAAAAGGCGGAGCTACACCATATTAAATTATATTTTGTTGATGTTTTAAGGTGTTTCCATTATTTTGTCCAACCCCTGTATGTTGGACACTCTTATTGGGAGGGGCAGGCTATTTCAAAGTTTACCTCCAATACTGACAGTACGTTTTGACCAAAAGTGGTGCGTCTGAATGGTATCACACAATTCCCATTTACAGAGGCCTACCTCATGTATTACCTCCATTTTCAAGTCTTTAAAAGAAGTCATGAAGTGGGGGAGGGGCAAGGTTATGTTACCACCAAACTATACTCATATCCAACAAGCCCATCTAGTTCCAGTGGCGGCCGCTTGTTTTTCAGCGAGGGGAAGCTCATTGTCGGCTTACATAAAAAAGAATGGTCAAGTTATTCAAACATAAATTCGGCTCTCCGTTCTTTTTTAAGAAAATGGTCGGTGACCTTATCATACCAAGTAAACAAGAAAACGCTGAAATTGTGTTAAATTGAAACAAGTAAGTACAATGAGTGTGTTTGATTTACAGTGCAACAAATGAACGAGTAATTTCGTAGTGGTTTCTCTCTCGATTTCACAGCAGAATGCACGACGGTATTAACCCTTTCATGCATGAATTATGAGAACCTTAATCAAAAAATTTTTTCCTGAGTGTTTTTATTCCTCTTTAGGCATGAAAAAAAACCCAATGTGATTGATTTTTTTTTTTTTTTAAATCAACCTATTTTTCATGGAGTTACAAAAATGTCCACTCAGCTACACCGTGAATTTTGTTCTTGAAGCAAAGAAACATGTATTTAAAACCCAATATCATAAAGTGATATGAAAACAGTGAAATGAAACCATGTTTAATGCAGCTAATCTGATGTTTTCTCACATTTTAACATATTCTAATACTAGTTATTACTCACTTCATGGAGATAATATGCAAAAAATAAATATTAACAATTGATTTCCACTCAAGAATCAACCCAGAACAGCAAAGTTACAATAATGGTATGAATTGCAGTTTACGAGATGATGCATAAGTGTCCACTGTGTTGGTTGATATGGAACTAAAACAACAAAACCCATGAATATACAAGAGTAAAGCTGTAGAGTAACTGTCCACTGTAGTGACCACTATGCATGAAAGGGTTAAACTGAACTGTGTCAGTGAAGGAGTATGCCTCAAAATAATTGTCAATCAAACGGGATTCAGCCTTTCAACTGATCCTCCAATCAGCATGTGGAAGCCTGGCGTCCAGCCTAGCCGAGCTCCGCCCACAGCTCCATTCACCCCCAGAGATGCCGAGTGTCCGGGGGCGGGACAACATCGTGGCATTTATCCAATTACCGTCCAGTTTTGAAAAATGAAATGAAATGAAAAAAACTGTTCCACTCAGTCCCATTGAAGTGCATGGACACTGAGCATCTACGGACAAATGCACTGAGCAGAGATCGAATGAGAAAACAGCGCAACAGGAATGTATGAGAAGTGAACAACATCGAGTCTGTTGGTTTGTCATAAAGCTGATTCTGAACGAACTCGTCTGTGAGATGAACGTGTTCTAACACATTTGTAGTCAATGAAATGTCAGCACAACCGAACATATTTAACCATTTAATTTTCATAATTTTAGGGGAAGCCGGGCTTCCCTTGCAGTCTGTGAGAAATCGCCACTGTCTAGTTATATTTCTTCTATCTGTACTTCCTTTACAATCCTAACAAATACATTGAGTCTATTTCTACTGCTCTAATAGCTAATGTATTCCTTAATGTAAGTTCTGTAATGTGCTATGCATCATAGCATGCATCACAAACTTCATCAACACTCTGATCTGAGCTCCTAAAAGGCCAACGGATGGAGCACCTCCCACAGGAACAGCATGCAATTTTAACACAGTTAACACAGTCCCAAAGCGAAATGGTGGTACTGATTAAAATGCAATTGCACTTTTATGTGTTTAACTATTGACCTGAAAAGAACAACTGCATTAATTCTTCTACATAAAAGCGCCTCATGAGAGAAATCGCAGCTCTGGGATTTGACTTGTCTATGAACACGTTGCGGTCAGGAGCAGCAGCGTGGGCAGTGAGTGTGTGCGGCCCTGTTGAAGAAAAAAGACGAGCAGGCAAAGGTTTATGGACGGGGAAATATCTTAAGACACCATGTTGCAAAATTGAAGAGAATGAAGGACATTAAAGATTAAAAACCAAAGCAAAAGATGAAGCTTTTCTAGGTTTATAGCAGGGGTTTCAAACATGCGGCCTGGGGGCCAAATGCGGCCCGCCAAAGGGTCCAATCTGGCCCGTGGGATGAATTTGCAAAGTGCTGTCAAACTAATTTTAGTTCCGGTTCCACATACAGACCAAAATGATCTACAGTAAAATAATAATAGCATAATAACTTACAAAAAATAATGACGCCATATTTTCTTCTCGATTTGACGTGGCAAAAATAACTACATTATGTCTGTAAATAATGACAACTTCAAATGTTTGTCTTTGTTTTAGTGCAAAAAATAACATTAAATTAGGAAAATATTTACATTTACAAACTATCCTGTAACAATAAAATGTGAATAACCTGAACAAATATGAACAACCTGAAATGTCTAAAGAAAATTAAGCACATTTTTAACTATTTTCTGCCCGTTACTGTTTAGTGTCTTTGTAGATCCGATCCATAATGCACATGTAAAAATGATAAGTTGAGGCATAATATTGTTAAAATTGCACTTATTTTTCTTAAAAAATGTCATTTTTTTCAGGTTATTCACATATTTTTTGTTTGAATAGTTTATAAAAGTAAGTATTTTCATAATTTTATGGGGGGTTTTTTGCACTAAAAGACAAAAATTTGGAGTTGTCATTATTTACACGTTATTATGCGAGGTGATACAATGTGTTAATCACTGACACACACAGTACAGGGAGGGCAGCCTTTTTTGGAACTCGCTAATGTAGATCACAGGTGTCAAACATGCGGCCTGGGGGCCAAATCCAGCCCGCCAAAGGGTCCAATCTGGCCCGCAGAATGAATTTGTGAAAGGTGAAAATTACACTGAAGATATTAACAATCAATGGTGTCAAAATCATTTTAATTCAGGTTCCACATACAGACACATACAATCCAATTAGATTTCAAGTGGGTCAGACCAGTAAAATATTATCATAATAACCTTTAAATAATGACAACCCCAAATTTTCTTTGTTTTTTTGGTGTAAAAAAGTAAAATTACATGAAAATGTTTACATTACCAAACTATACTTTTACAAAAAATGTGAATAACCTGAACAAATATGAACAAACGGAAATGTCTTTAGAAAAGTAAATGCAATTTTACCAACATTCTGCCTGTTACTAAATGTTTTGTGCGATTTAATGCACATGTGTAAATGATAAACCGAGGCAGAATATTCTTAAAATTGCACTTATTTTTCTTGAGAAATTTCAGTTTTTTTCAGGTTATTCACATCTTTTTTGTTTGAATAGTTTATAAAAGTAAGTATTTTCATAATAAAAATATTAAATTAAATATAAAAATATAAAATATAAATTAAAATTGCACTTATTTTTCTAAAGACAATTCAAGTTGTTTGTGTTATTCAGATTTTTAAGGAAACTTTGTAGATGCCAACCTGATCATAATATAATTTTACTTTTTTTCACTGTTATTATTTTACTGGTCCGGCCCACTGGAGATCAAATCAGGCTGAATGTGGCCCCCGAACTAAAACGAGTTTGAGAGCCCTGGTTTATAGTTAGTGTCTTCCTCTCATGTGCATATGCATGTGAAGGGTCCTTATACATTAAATCCACATTTAATTTTAACAGAGTGACATTCACAGTTGAGTGACCACGGTAACAGAATAACGTGCACAGCATCATAGGATGCAATGTTTTTTTTTTTTTTTTCTTTTTTTTTAGGGGAGCGGGGGGGGGGCGGTTAATGAGAAACCTCTTCCATTTCATTGCAATAACCTCTGAAACAATAAGTCTCACTAAGGCCTATTTTTCTCTGCCTGGCTGTGTAGAGTGTTGGTTAGAAAACAAGCCGCAGAGCACCCTATAAAGGCAGTTGAAAATAAGTGACATTGAGGATAAATAAAAGACGGTGGTGGAGAAGACATAAATTGCCTTGCGAGGTGTTAGGGCTATGGATAAAACAGTAACAACAAATGGAAGAGTAGCAGATGAAAGAAATGGCTGCCTTTCAGGAGACAGAGGGAGAAATGATGCTCTGCAGTCACTGGCCATGATTAATAAAAATGGTTTTGGGTAAAAAAAAAACAAAAACAGACTCACACAGCAAACTGCTAACATTTAAAATAGACACTTTAACCCTTTCATGCATACTGGTCAGTACAGTGGACATCTATTCAAGGCTCTTCTCTTGTATATTTATGGATTTTGTTGTTTTAGTTCCATATCAACCAACACAGTGGATGATTATGCTTCATCCATTACACTGCAATTCATACCATTACTGTAACTTTGCTGTTCAATATAAACCTGATCTGCAGTAACATGTTTGAGTGTTGAAGGGGTGGGATTAAATAAATTACACTTCCTCTCACTCCTTTTCGAATGTGCAAATGAAGTCATGTACATGTATAAGTTTTGTTTTTTTGTTTTCTTCCATGACCTCTTACTACCTGTTTTATTTCTAAAGACTAAGATTTCTTTGTCTTGTTGCATATTTGAAATAAACTAAAAAAAAACAAACAAAAAAAAAAAACAAAAAAAAATCAATTGCTTGTTATTGTTACTGAACTGCAATTACCATACCATACCATACCATACCATACCATACCATACCATACCACACCATACCATACCATACCATACCACACCATACCAACTTTATTTATAAAGCACTTTAAGAACTGTACAGCTGGTCAAAGTGCCGTAAACCAAACATAAAACAAGGGATTAAATAAGTAAATAAAACTAGTGATAACACAGGGTGTTAAGCGGGCTAAGAACAACAAAATACAACCATCATACAAACAAGACAAATTAAAATCTGTTAAAAAAGATAAAATCAGCTAAAAAAAACCAAACAAAAAAACAGACATGTCACTCATTGATTAAAAGCCAATAAGAAAAATTAAAAAATGTTTGGGAAGGAATGCTTCTCGGACCAAAAAAAGAGTTTGTTCGAGGTGCTCTTTGGAAAAAGGGATTCAAAGAGTATGTATCACACTGGAAGAAAAATCCAAGGTACTCTCTTTCAACATTAAAATGCCTTTATTATCATGGCATGGTCATATCTAGTCCTAAAAAAACTTCAGCGCGTTTCGGCTTCAAGCCTTCATCAGGAAGAAAAATTAACTGTTAACAATTAACTGTTTTGTTTTTGTGTTTTTTAACAAAAAAGGTTTTTTTTTTTTTTTGTTTTTTTTTTTGCATATTATCTCCATGAAGTGAGTAATTACTAGTATTAGAGTATGTTAAAATGTGAGAAAACTGCAGATAAGCAGCATTAAAAAGGTTTTTATTTCATAGTTTTCACATGATATATCATTAAATCCATGTTTCTTTGCTTCAAAAATTAAACGCATAGTGGCAAGCTGACATTTTTGGAACTCCATGAAAAATAGGTTCATAAGAAAATTCTCAGTCGCATTGTTTTTTTCATGCCTAAAGAGGGATAAAAACACTCGGGAAATATATGTTGATTAACCCTTTCATGCATGAATTATGAGAACCTTAGTCAATATTTTTTTCTTGAGTGTTTTTGTTCCGCTTTAGGCATGAAAAAAACAATGCAATTGATTTTTTATTTTTTATTTTTTTTTTTTATGAACGTATTTTTCATCGAGTTACAAAAACGTCCACTCGGCTGGACACCATGCATTTAAGTTTTGAAGCAAAGAAACATTTATTTAAAAATCATTAACAGAAAGTGATCTATTTTGTGAAAACTATTAAATAAAAGCATTTTTAATGCCGCTAATTGCTAAATTGCTACTGTTTTCTCACATTTTATCATACTCTAATATTAGGTATTACTCATTTCATGGAGATAATATCCTCCTGAGACCCAGGAAATGGACAGTTTTAGCTTTTTTACACTAAAAAATTGTCTTGATTGGAAACAGCATCATGCAACAGTTTTTTCAGATACATTTTTAAAACTATTTTTATTCATTGATTTTTTTTTTTGATGGAATGTCCTTTGCAACGGACAGCATTTTTAAAGTAAAAGTGTTAAACTTTTGTCCCCTACAGAGGACAAAATGCATTGCTGGGTCTCAGGAGGATAAGCACAAAAAAAAATAAAAAAATAAAAAAATAAAATAAAAAGTTAATTATAGTCTAATAAGAATTAGCAATTGATTTACACTAAAATATGTTAGTGCAGATCAGGTTTATCAAGAACAGCAAAGTTACTGTAATTGTATGTATTGCAGTGTTTTGGATGATGCATAAGAGTCCTGATATGGAACTAAAACAACAAAACCAATGAATATACAAGAGAACAGCTGTGGAATATCTGTCCATTGTAGTGACCAGTATGCATGAAAGGGTTAAGGTTCTCATAATTCATGCATGAAAGGGTTAATTGAAATAAAAACTTGAATCTATCATGAGAAATATTTCCGTTTTTGTGTAAAATGCCAGTTTTTTTTGTACTTACACCGGTATAATATAAGCCTGAACATAACTCATATCAGTGTGGTTGAGATCTCTGCAGAGCTATGGTAGATGGCATGGGGGCGTCGGCCACGGCCCCCTTCCCCCAAAACATACGCCTTTCCTCCACCAAGATAATTGCATTCACAGGCTGCTGATTAAATTTGGCCCAACCCTCACGCAATTGTTTCCTATGAGTCTTCATGAAAAATGGTTGAGATTTAGGGATTATGGAATTAGAGCCGAGCAAGGCAAAGCAGCTGCTTAAAGATGAGAAGAGGAAAAAAAATAAAATCATGACAGGGTGGTTATTACGGTGGGTGGGGTATAGCATCTTTGCTTATTTTCAACTTAAACTGTGATAAAACCCTGGTAATCTGAGCTTTATGGATAGAGGAGGAGGCAAAAAATCATATTACAATACCTTGAGATAAGACAAATCTACTGGCAAGACAGAAAAGCTAAAGAAAACAAATGAAGAAAGAGACCAAAAAAAAAGAAAGACAGAAAGATTATCAAGGGGACAAACAAGTGAGTGATTAGAAAAAAGAGTAAAAGGACCTTCAATTGCTGCTGCTGAGGGCCACTTAGCTTATCAAGGCTGATGTGTGATCAGCCTGCTGGCAGAATTAAAATGAGCTACACTCCCTAGAATGTGCAAAAACAAAACAGAGACCGAAAGAAATGGTAAAAAACAGAAGGAAAGATGGAGAGACTGAGCAAGCATATCTTACCACATGCATACCAAGTGTGTTGGTTTTACCACAGAGGAGGCTGACTGCAGTCGGTGTGTGGTTTGCTAAGGCAACAACATGTCACTGAGGTCTTGTTTTTCCAGACCTAGTGTGACATATTCAGTAACATACAACAGACTGCAGTTCTGACTTTGTTCATGTGTACCATGTGTCGGCCGGAGTGGGAAAGTCTGAAGGTAGGAGACTGGGAATCATCAAAAAATAGTATTCAGATAATGTGCAGCAGTGGTTCTCAATCTTTTTCTGTCGGGCCCCACGTTTGGAGGACGAAAAATTTCCAGGCCCCCCTCAACCTTAAAGGTAGGGTAGGAGATCCTGGAAAAACGATTCGAGCAAAGTGCATTTTGGAAATACACAATTCAAAAGTCCAAACCTCTTTCTTCAGACTTCCCCCCGAAGCCCCCACCCCCTTACAATTCAGCCCCTGATTTAGGGTTCTGTGTGTACCTCTGAATTCAGGTCTGTATATCAGTACAGGGTGGGGAAGCAAAATTTACAATGAACATTTAGTTGTTTTTTCTCAGCAGGCACTACGTCAGTTGTTTTGAAACCAAACATATATTGATGTCATAATCATACCTAACACTATTATCCATAACTTTTCAGAAACTTTTGCCCATATGAGTAATCAGGAAAGCAAACGTCAAAGAGTGTGTGATTTGCTGAATGCACTCGTCACACCAAAGGAGATTTCAAAAATAGTTGGAGTGTCCATAAAGACTATTTATAATGGAAAGAAGAGAATGACTATGAGCAAAACTATTACGAGAAAGTCTGGAAGATACTATTAAAGAAGAATGGGAGAAGTTGTCACCTGAATATTTGAGGAACACTTGCACAAGTTTCAGGAAGCGTGTGAAGGCAGTTATTGAGAAAGAAGGAGGACACATAGAATAAAAACATTTTCTATTATGTCAATTTTCTTGTGGCAAATAAATTGTCATGACTTTCAATAAACTAATTGGTCATACACTGTCTTTCAATTCCTGCCTCAAAATATTGTAAATTTTGCTTCCCCACCCTGTATATTACATTACAGCAGTATTTGTCAACCTTGGGGTCGGGACCCCACGTGGGGTCGCCTGGAATTCAAATCGGGTTGCCTGAAATTTCTAGTAATTTATTAAAAAAAAAAAACCTCACTAAAAATATATATATATGAGTTGACAGAGACAAAATTAACATTTATTTATGTATAATTAATTTTAGCAACAAAAATTGTCTCAATTTTGAATGTCTGGGGTCACCAGAAATTTGTGATGTTAAAATGGGGTCACGAGCCAAAAAAGGTTGGGAACCACTGCATGAGAAGTTGGACTAATCTGTAATCTGTGCATTTCACCCTTATGTTTGTCGGCAGAACAGCCCCAGTTCATACCTATCTGGCTAACGTTGCATTTCCTAGTGATTTTGGTTCATGACAAAACAGTTTGCTGGTGAACTTTCCATCCTAATGTAGTTAATATAGCCAAGCTCTGGTTCTGGCTTCGTTTCCTGTACAAGTACTCCAAATCTCTGAGAACGCACGATTCATCCACAAAGAGGGGTACGTGCAGAGGGGGGAGGGACAAATGGCAGTTGAATTTGATAGACACGTCACTATTCAATCATTTCGATGGGCCGGTTAAAATGATTGGATGGTATTTTTTCAGTCCTGTCCATTCCACAGGTGCCTAAAATGTTCTATTTTTGTGTTAGAGCATTTAATTAAGCGGTTGCAAACATGGTGTGAAGGGGATTTTAAGAAATATAGTAAAAAATGCTCCAGGAAAACATCTACCCTACTTTTAACATTGTAACAGTGGTGCTATTGTAAAGTTTATTTAGAGAAACATCAATATTGTAACAATACTTTTTGCTTTTCCTTGAATAATTCATTGGGCAAATTAGAAATACAGTCACAGAAAAAAATAATTAAGTGTATGTTCACATTTGTGCATATAAAAACATTTAAATATGAAAAAAAAAAAATCTAAAAATTAATGTTTTTATGCTCAGATCTCACTCAGGTTGTTATTACATGAAACAGTCCATTGAAGTAGCAAAGCTTGAAACTTCAATTTAAATTGACTTCATGTCAAAATAAATTAATTCATTTTAAATCCCACTATTTTATGATGAATCAAACATCAAATGGCAGGAGCTTGATAAGTATTAATTACTGTTTCTGTCTGAGCTACAGCTATTTCGGTGAAATGGACAGTTAAAATATGCAGGATCTACTAATGCTTTTCTTCACGAACAGACTCTGAATATTTACATAATAGTAGCAAATGAAAACACACAGAAATTCTCCTTTTCTTTTGCTGATTTTCTGAAAGTTCGGTTTGTTTAAAAAACACATTTCAATGAAAACCTCATTACAGTCTGATTGAAGTTATGTATCCAGCACCCTTTCACCACAATGCCACATACACGGAATTCATCTAATTTCAACAGCTACAAATAAGCATAATGTGCTTGAAAATACAATATATGTTCAAGTATTATTCAGAAACTGGTAATAAAACAATAGTAAGTAATTTAGTGCAACAAATATTACTATTTTGATGTTCCTTTTCATGTCTTCGGGGTTTAATTTGTTTCGATTGTCACTAAAACACAATGTTTCACCGTTTTCATCTCTTTATATGAAACCACAGATTGCACTCATTTTAATTATTTTGATTTAATTTAGTTTTAATAAGTAAAACGGGTAAATAAGCACTGAATCACTTTTGTTTTGTTGTATCTTCTACTTTGTTTTTAACTTTTTATGATTTTACACCACTTTAATCTTCTAGCATCTTATACTGTCTGAAACATCATTTCCTTCTTTTAAAATCATTCTTTTTTTGCCTTCTTTTATATTTTTTCCCTTCTTGTTGTGTATTCTTATCTTTTCGCTGGCATAAAATTTTCATCTGGGGCAGTCTTTGATGGGGTTAGGATGCTATTTCTTATATAAAGAACAAAAACATAACCATCTGGTTTCTTCCACTGTCTCTCAGAACCAAAAAACAGACTTTAAACTGGAAATAAATACAAATATGTTACGAAGTAATGATCAGTATCAAGTAATACAAACATTTTCACCATGTTCACAATTTTGAGCCCAATCCCAATATACCCTTGACCCCTACCCCTCCATTTTTGCATGAAGGGGTAGGGGTATCCTGATACTCGATGAGTCAGAGGGGAAGGGCTGTTTGTCCCTCGAAACGGAGATTTTTCAGGACACCACAACAAACAGAGGGGTATGAGAAATCTAACATAATTCTGTTCGAATCATCGGCAAGATGGAGATAAACACAGCAAAAAAGTGCAGCAGTGTGACGAAAGAAACACACAAATGCATGTATTTTTTCGTAAACAACTTCATCATTTGATCGTCCGTTTAATGCCTTTTCAATGTGTTATAGATCGCATTTCTGATCTCCGCAAACAGATGACCGAAGCCCATGTAACAGAGATGGTTACAGCTGCTGACGGCATGGGGAATTATTTCGGAAACAAAATTATCGCATCTGTTTATAGCGGCATTGATGACTGTTGATGACATAACAGGTCTCAAAAGGTTGTCCCATTTCGTAGGGGAATGTTTCAACCCCTAACCTTTGCAGCTTCATTTCAAGGGGTAGTGCCAAGTGCAAGGGCCAAGGGGTAGGGGTAGGGGTAAGGGGGAGGACCAAGGGGTGAATTGGGATTGGGCCTTGGTCATATCATCAACAGCCCTGAATGCAATGAATTTTGTAAAGCAATACAAACATTTCATGCAGGACAACTACCATTATACTATAGACCAGGGGTGTCAAACTCATATTAGTTCAGGGTCCAGATTCAGCTAAATTTGATCTGAAATGGGCCGGACCAGTAAAATCATAACATAATAATATGTAAATAATGTCAACTCCAAACTTTTCTCTATGTTTGAAAGGAAAACAAGGAAATTT
Organism: Sphaeramia orbicularis; assembly: GCF_902148855.1. Classification (NCBI taxonomy): domain Eukaryota; kingdom Metazoa; phylum Chordata; class Actinopteri; order Kurtiformes; family Apogonidae; genus Sphaeramia; species Sphaeramia orbicularis. The sequence goes on from NC_043977.1 coordinate 16,684,750, forward strand.
ACATTATGAAAAAGGTTTACATCTACAAACTTTTTTTTTTTCAAACATGCAAAGAAAATAAAACAAAACAAAGCAAATTAAGACAAAAACAAAATAACATTTAAATGGACAGAATCTATCTTCAAGCACATACAAGTCTGAATTTTGCATGGTCGAAAAGGAGTAGGAAGAAGTATAAACTTATTTAATCCTACCCCTCAGTGCTTTTACACCTTTATCGTTAACTTTATACAGCAATCAGCCTATACTATTTCCCTAATTTTAGCATCTAATCCTTTCAAAAGATGTGAATAACATGAACAAACTGAAAAAAATAAGTGTAATTTTAACAATATTCTGCCTCAGTTTATCATTTACACACGTACATTATAATTTACAGATCACAGTGGATCTACAAACACACAAAACATTGAGTAACAGACAGAATATTGTTAAAACTGTGCTTGCTTCTCTTAAGACATTTCAGGTTATTCACATTTTTTGCAAAATTATACTTTGTTTTAGTGTAAATACATGAAAATATTTACATTTACATAGAGAAACACTTGGAGTTATCATTATTTTTATGTTATCATGGTAGTATTTTAGTGGTCTGACCCACTTGAGATTGAATTGGTCTGAATGTTGAACCTGAACTAAAAGGATTTAGGAGGGAATTCTTTTGGAAGCATAGTTATCACATCTGTTTATAGCGCCATTAATGACTGTGGATGACGTAACAGGTCTCGAAGGGTCGTCTCATTTCGTAGGGGAATATTTCAACCCCTACCCCTTGCAGCTCCGTTTCAAGGGGTTGTGCCAAGTGCAAGGGCCAAGGGGTAGGGGTAAGGGGGAGGGCCAAGGGGTGAATTGGAATTGGGCCTTGGTCATATCACCAGTCCCGAAAGCACTGAATTTTGTAAAGCAATACAAACATTTCATGCAGGACAACTACCATTAAACTGTACTCTATTAGACTGATCCAAGGTTTTAATGCAGTCTTCATCTACAACAGGGGTGTCCAACTCATTTTCGTTCAGGGGCCACATTCAGCCCAATTTGATCTCCAGTGGGCCGGACCAGTTAAATAATAACAGTGAAAAAAAGTAAAATTCTACTATGATCAGGTTTACATCTACAAAGTTTCCTTAAAAATCTGAATAACATAAACGACTTGAATTGTCTTAAGAAAAATAATTGCAATTTTAACAATATTATGCCTCGGTTTTTGAGTTTGTCATTTACACGTGTTTGTTACAATCGCACAAAACATTTAGTAACAGGCAGAATGTTGGTAAAATTGCATCTATTTTTCTAAAGACATTTCCGTTTGGTCATATTTGTTCAGGTTATTCACATTTTTTGTGAAAGTATAGTTTGGTAATGTAAATATTTTCATGTAATTTTACTTTTTTACACCAGAAAAATAAAGAAAATTTGGGGTTTTCACTATTTATAGGTTATGATGATAATATTTTACTGGTCTGACCCACTTGAAATCTAACTGGACTGTATATATCTGTATATGGAACCTGAATTAAAATGATTTAGAAACCATTGATTGTTAATATCTTCAGTGTAATTTTTGCATTTCACAAATTCATCCTGCGGGCCGGATTGGACCCTTTGGTGGGCCGGATTTGGCCCCTGGGCCTCATGTTCGACACCTGTGATCTACATCAGTGAGTTCCAAGAAAAGGCTGCCTTCCCTGTACTGTGTGTGTCAGTGATTAACAAATTGTATCACCTCACACAAACTAAGCAAATACCCTTGACACACAAACTGTCAGAGAATCCAACGTAGCATAGCGAATTCTTTCAACCCTAATCTATGACCAAACAGACTTCAGTGTGGGCAACAGAACAGTCCCTCCAGCTTGGCTCTTGCACTAACTGACCATCATATAAACTGATTATGACATAATAAAGAGGGACCACCTGGTAAATATGAGCTTCAGAAAAATAGCGTTGACAAAGCCAGATCAGCAAAAGCCACATAACAAATAAATGTAGCGTGAAAAAGTGGCACAGACATCAAGGAATGCTTTTTTCCTCATTTCATTTGGTAAAGTCATGCCTGGTGTGGCATGTAGTAACACCCACCAGATCTCTACGGAGACCTGAGATGAACATAGAAGTCCTTTTCATGTTCCATTACCCATCACTGCCTCCATCAATAGCTGCTCCACTTACCCAAGGCTTTGGCCTAAGAGGCAAAAAATAAGCATATTAATTATTAAGTTGCCAAGGGAGACATAGGGTTGGAGGGTAATGTGTGTGTTTATGCATGTGTCGGTGTGAGCAGGGTTATTAAATTGGTTTTGGGAGCGCTGCTTCTTTCAAACTCATAAAAAGCGAGGCTTAACTGGGTGATTATAACCGGAAATGTCGGCATTTTACACCGCTGTTTATCTTGTCTGTACTTTTTAATAGACGTACTGAAAATATATTGATCAGGAGCAGAAACTGTGCAACATAAAAAAACAAACGAAAAAAAAAAAAAAAAAAATAGAAAAGCACTCAGACCTCCAACAAGGCAGATCAGCCCCCCCCACCCCAATCACCACACCAAAATGTAATCCTTTGTTCTGTGTGCCAGAATCAATATTTCCTGAAAATTTCATCCAAATCTATCCATAACTTTTTGAATTATCTTGCTAACAGACAAACAGACAGACAAACCAAAAAAAAATCACCCCCCCGATCATCACCAATTTTATTTATTTATTTATATTTTTTTGTTCCATTTTTTCTATTTTTTTTTTCCTAAAATTTAATCATTTGTTCCTTGTGCCAGTATGAACATTTCCTGAAAATTTCATCCAAATCCGTCCATAACTTTTTGAGTTATCTTGCTAACAGACAGACGAACAATGCCCCCCCACCCCACCCCCCATCACCACCAATTTTGTTTATTTTTTTATTTTTTTTCTCTAAAATTTAATCATTTGTTCCTTGTGCCAGAATCAACATTTCCTGAAAATTTCCTGAAAATCCGTCCATAACTTTCTGAGTTATCTTGCTAACAGACAGACGAACAAACAAAAAATCCGCCCCCCCCCCCCCCCCCCCATCACCACCAATTTTATTTATTTATTTTTTCTATTTTTTGTTCCATTTTTTCTTTTTTTTTCTCTAAAATTTAATCATTTGTTCCTTGTGCCAGTATCAACCTTTCCTGAAAATTTCATCCAAATCCGTCCATAACTTCTTGAGTTATCTTGCTAACAGAGAGACAAACCCCCCTACCACCACCACCACCCCCCTGATCACCACCAATTTTTTTTTCTATTTTTTTTTTTTTTTTTTTTTTATTTTATCATTTCTTCCTTGTGGCAGTATCAACATTTCCTGAAAATTTCATGAAAATCCATTCATAACTTCTTGAGTTACCTTGCTAACAGACGGACGAACTAACAAAAAATCGCCGCCCCCCTGATCACCACCAATTTTCTTTCTTTCTTTCTTTCTTTCTTTCTTTCTTTTTCTAATTTTTCTTTTTTTTCTCTAAAATTTAATATATTCCTTGTGCCAGTATCAACATTTCCTAAAAATTTCATGAAAATCCATCCATAACTTTTTGAGTTATCTTGCTAACAGACAAACAGACAGACATGCAGACAAACCCTGATGAAAACATAACCTCCTCCGTTTCACTTGGCGGAGGTAAAAAAAAAAAAAAAAAACACCACAAATAGTGGCACCTGCCCACTGAATCCAGAACTCATGCATATTAACGTTAAACATCCCATCATGTCTTGAACAGTAAAACTCTTCCACCACGTCCACAGGTGTCCATTTACCTCCAAATTGATAGAAAGTGACATTTTCCTCAGTGGCTTTTTGAGACCCACCGAGCTGCCAGTCAGCTCCTATCTTATTTGCTTTTCCTACTCATTTTGCTCGTCCTCTGAGATGAGCACTGAGCGTCTGCGACATCAAAGACCTGTCTGAAACACAGCCTTGGCCTTCGGAATCAAAGTAAGAAGTGCATGTCAGGGCTGCAGAGCCATGCACTGACGTTGTGAAGCTGCAATGACAGGCAGTCAGTGACATAAACTGAACATGACAATCACAGTGTGTGCTTTTTCACCATCTGCAATTGTATGTGGCAGACTTCACACAAAAAAAAAAAGACTAATGAGTGGAGGAATAGGAGATAGGAGGCTGTACACTGGACAGCACTGGGAGTTGTTATAATGCTTAAAACAACCTATATATGTGAATGTTTTCCTCATAAATGATGCATCCATGCAAATAATGCCTCATAATTCAGTCATCTCAGTATAACAGCATACAGCGCTACTGCGGCACGATAAATCTGTTAGGAAGGTAACGTCTGGGAGGAAGGGTGACAATTTAAGTTTTTTGGGGAGTATTTACAACCAGCAGTTACAGTTTGCTGTATTAATCATATCAGCAAGTAGGGGTGTGTATTTGGAAGAATCTGGTGATATGATACAAATAACAATACTATAGGATCACGATACAGTATATTGAAATATATCACGATACTGTTAACAAGGCGATATTTTTACCCTGCCCCCCGAAGTGGAGGCAAGGGGTATTGTTTTTGGTTCAGTTTGTTTCTTTGTTTGTTTATTTGATTGTTTACACTCTAGTAGCCAAAATATTGGTTGAATTCATACCTAATTTTGTTTATAGGTTACCAGTGACCCACAATAGATCTCATTACATTTTGGGAAAAGCACGTCAAAGTTTCAATTTTTTATGAATTTTTAAAATCTTTTTTTTTTCCCCCATTTACTTATAATGGGGCAAAATTTCAAATGTCTGTAGAAGCAAAACTGTTGATTGAATTCATACCAAATTGGGTTTATAGATTGTGCCAGTGATCCAGAATAGATCTGATTACATTTTGGGAAAAGTAGGTCAAAGTTTACATTTTTTTATGAATTTTTAAAATCATTATTTTTCCCATTTGCTTATAATGGGGCAAAATTTCAAATGTCTGTACCAGCAAAACTATTGGGTTAATTTATAAGAAACTGGGTTTATAGATTGTCAGTGATCCAGAATAGATCTCATTATATTTTGGGAAAAGTAGGTTAAAGTTTAAATTTTTTATGAAATTTTTTTAAAATCTTTTTTTTCCCCATTTACTTATAATGGGTGAAATTTCAAATGTCTGTAGCAGTAAAATCGTTGGTTCAATTCATACCAAATTTTGTTTATAGACTGCCAGCAATCCAGAATAGATCTCATTATATTTTGGGAAAAGTTGGTCGAAGTATACATTTTTTTATGAAGTTTTATTATCTATTTTTTTTTTTTTTCTACATTTACTTATAATGGGGCAAAAATTAAAATGTCTTGCAGCAAAATTATTGTTTGAATTCATACCAAATTGGGTTTATAGATTGCCAGTGACCCTGAATAGATCTCATTATATTTTGGGAAAAGTACGTCAAAGATAAAATTTTTTATGAGTTTTTAAAATCTCTTTTTTTCCCCATTTACTTATAACAGGGCAAAAATTAAAATGTCTGTTGCAGCAAAATTATTGGTTGAATTCATACCAAATTTGGTTTATAGATATCCAGTGATGCAGGATAGATAGGATCTCATTACATTTTGGGAAAAGTAGGTCAAAGTTTTGATTTTTTATGAATTTTTAAAATCTTTTTTTTTTTTTTTCCCGATTTACTTATATGGGGTGAAATTTCAAATGTCTGTAGCAGCAAAACTATCAGGTTAATTCATATCAAATTAGGTTTATAGAGTGCCAGTGACCCATAATAGATGTCATTACATTTTGGGAAAAGTTGGTCAAAGTTTCAATTTTTTATGAATTTTTAAAATCTTTTTTTCCCCCCATTAAAAAAGGACAGTGGATGGACACACTTGGTTTATGTTCAGTTATTGATACATTGTAATTTTCAGTCACTTTTTCTTCATTTTTTTCTGTTTTGACATAATAACCTTTGACTTTACGCCGAGCTTTTACGAACATCTACATGATCAGTGAATTAAACATAGGAAAACAGAGCATTTTCACTGGAAAAAATGCAAAATTCAGAGGATAATATGATAATATATGTTGATAAATCTCTACCGAAAGGTTAAATAGAGAGAAAAATTCATGGGGGAACTGACACAAAAGTCACACTGGGTCCTTATTGGCTAAGAAAGGTAACTAAGTATTTATACTTCATTACTTGACACTTCTGATCTTACTGTGACACAAACCTCAGTATTTTAAAACAAATTAAAAATCATTGCCGCTGCTAAATAGAGCGTTTGATTCTGCTTATTAGTAGTAGGAACACATCTAAAGCATTACACATAATTAATACTAACAGCGTCCATACGGCGTAGTGCCAGTACATGTGATTTCCATACTTTTAGCAGTCACTTAAAGTATCCCCCCGCTTCAACAGAGGGTAAAATTCAGACAAGGCTTAAACTAAGTGAGCAGCATCCTATTGGTTTTTAAATGAGTTTTATATCTACATCATGGCAGATCTTAGTCTGATCTAAGCCATAGCCCAAGGGGATGGAAAAGCTGGAGAAAGAGAGGAAAGGACTGTGTTTTGATTATTAATTGGCATTAAAATTCCTTTCACGCTTGTTTTAACTTTTAATGAGGTGAAAGTCAGCTCTCACTTCCAGCGGGCAGTCGAGGTTCAGTTTGGAAGGCAAATTGGTAATAAAGGCTACGTGGTCATGCTTGGGCTGGAGAAAGGTGAGACAGAGGAGGACGCTTGGGCTGGACAATATCTCTAATCAGTGTGAAGAGTTATTCTCCTCTTTGGTGGCTTTGAATACAATCCCAGGCTTAGGATGTGAATTATTTACCAGGAACAGACACATACGACACGCATGAGCACTATAGTAATTATGTAGTTGCACACTAGAAAAGGTGCATGCATGAGAAAACAACGACATAAATGGCCCCCAGAATAGAAAAAAAGCACAACCAGTACTTTATTTCTGCTTGACTGATCTGATCCTTAAATACAGTGCTTCTCCATCCCATGCATTCCAAATGTATGGGATGAAATCAGTCTGATTAAATCTATGAATTCATTTCTCCAGAACACTTCTGCACTGTAAGCTCAGACTTTGTATTTACTAAAATGCTTTAATTACAATGTACTTCAAAGATTTAGGTTTTATTACATTACTATAAAATGTTAAGTATATTCTACTAATTTGTAGACATAGTCGAAAGTACGAAAAACTTTAAGTTGAATGGATTTAAATCACTAAGTTTTAGTCATGACCACACCTTTTTATTACCTCCACCAAGGAGGTTATGTTTTTGCCAGGGTTTGTTTGTTTGTTTGTCTGTTTGTTTGTTTGTTTGTTTGTCTGTCTGTGCAACATAACTCAAAAAGTTATGGACAGATTTGGATGAAATTTTCAGGGTTTGTTGGAAATGGGATAAGGAAGAAATGATTAACTTTTGGGGGTGATCGGGGGTGGGGGGGCCCACGGGGGGGCCCACTGATCAGCCTTGGCGGAGGTCTGCGCTCTCCGAGTGCTTCTAGTCTCTGCATTGCATTGTGGGTATTGGGCATGTTGTTGAAAATGTGTTATTTTTCTGTGCAGGGGTTCAGTGGGGTTGTGGTGTTAGTGTTAATTTGGATTTAATGTGTGTATGGCAGTGTTTATTGGCCTTTTTGTGTTTGTTTTTGTATTTTTGTAGAGCTGCACCATGAGTCAGAGCCAGAGGAAGAACAATGGCTTTAATGTTCATCTGAGACCATTATTGTACAGTTGAAATCTTAATGACTTGTCAAATTTAAAATACTTCCTGTACTAGCAAATTACAATGAGTTAACTTCCATTCATGCTACAATATATTAAGTTGAATAATTTCATAACTATTTTGGCCAGGAGTAGGATTTTGAGTTTGATTATCTTTAAAAAAAAAAGTTGTTTAATCAATGATAAATTAATCTGGCTGCAATTGAGAAAATTAGTCAGTGTAACCTAAAATGCTGAGTTGAATGGTTGGATAGTGGGATTGATTTTACAACAGATTTAAAGTACAAATAACTTGTCTTTTAGTGTTTTCTACTTAATAGTTTATGTTCAATACTTTTAGCATTAAAGTTGCACCTACTTAAACCAATTGATTAGTCGATCATTACTCAAATCATTTAAGTGCAATCACGTGCCTCAAATTTTTTGAGTAAACTCTACTTATCCGGGCTTACAGTGTGCACTGTAAGCTCAGACTTTGTATTTACTAAAATGCTTTAATTACAATGTACTTCAATGATTTAGGTTTTGTTACATTACTATAAAATGTTAAGTATATTCTACTAATTTGTAGACATAGTCAAAAGTACGAGAAAGTTTAAGTTGAATGGATTTAAATCACTAAGTTTTAGTCATGACCACACCTTTTTATCTCCGCATTGCATTGTGGGTATTGGGCATGTTGTTGAAAATGTGTTGTTTTTATGTGCAGGGGTTCAGCGGGGTTGTGGTGTTAGTGTTAATTTGGACTAAATGTGTGTACGGCAATGTTTATTGGGCTTTTTGTGTTTGTGTTTTATACGTACATACAAGTATAAATCTAAAAAAAAAAACAAAAAAACAACACAAAAGGGTGGAGGAGAAGTTGCAGGAGAAGGGTTGACTTCTACATGAATAACATTAATAACATTCATCTTGTAATAACATTACAATATGAATGAAAAATGAAAAGGGCACGTCAAATTGGCCGATCCGATCAGCTGTGGAATAAGTGAAACTAAAGTATCACAGTCAAAATTAGGGATGCACCGATACCGATACGAGTATCGGCATCGGCTCCGATACTCAGTGTGTGTACTCGTACTCGTAAAAGACATCCGATACAAATGCACCGATACCACTTATGGCCGTGTGACATTGACAGTTCAGTGCAGCAGATACGAGGAGGAGGAATAATGTGTGGGGAGTGTGAAGAGTGTGGAGATTTTTCAAAATAAATGACGGTGATAAAAGTAACGCTGACTGCAAGTAACGTTAAAGACACAGACAGATACGGACACAGCGTTCTGTCCGTCCTCTGCGTACATTCCATCCGTTTACCAGGTGCTCGCGGATGCGTAAACTGATTGAGAATACCAGCGGGTGTACGGAGTGGTGCAGACCGCCGCCAACAGAAGTGAAAATGAAACATCACTCATTTCTCTTTTCTCTTCCTGCTGAAGCTAAACTTTTAAACCTTACCAGTGAAAACGCTGCAATATTAGTATCACATTAGTGTTGCCTCTGTCGTCTCCATGTTTGTTATTACTGACTTTCTTCTTCTTCTTCTCAAAAAGCTTTACTCTTCTTCGTGGTATTTGTCCAGTATGGATAACTCAGAGCAGCGCCCCCTGGTGGATTAATTGACAAACGCTCATTCTAACACATTAAATGTCAGTAGCAGCACTTTGTTCCAGTCAGACTAATGACAACGACAATAAAGCACATTTACAAAAGGAACTAAGAACTGGACTGGGATTATTAAGTACTCGTATCGGTACTCGGTATCGGCAAGTACTCAAATGTAAGTACTCATACTCGTACTCGGTCTGGAAAAAAGTGGTATTGGTGCATCCCTAGTCAAAATGCTATATTGTTTTTGTATTTTTGTAGAGTTGCACCATGAGTGAGAGCCATAGGCCGAACAATGGCTTTAATGTTCATCTGTAATTACTCTTGTTCTAAGTAAATCTTTATGTCTTGCCAATTTCAAAGCACTTCCTGTACTGGCAAATTACACTAAGCTAACTTAAGGAAGTACGACCATATTAGTCCTGTGCTCAGATCTCTGCACTGGCTTCCTGTGGCTCAGAAAACAGACTTTAAAACAGCTCTGCTGGTTTATAAGTCTGTCCATGGTCTAGCACCAAAGTACATCTGTGACATGTTGGTCCCATATGAACCATCTCGGACCCTCCAGAACCTCAGGGACTGGTCTTCTGCTGGTGCTCAGAGTCAGGACTAAACAGGTGAAGCTGCGTCTCAGTTCTATGCAGCTAAACTCTGGAACAGTCTTCCTGATGATGTGAGACAGACCTGTACTGTGACAATGTTTAAGTCCAGGCTGAAAACACCTCTGTTAAGCTGTGCATAGAACAACTGAAAGGGTTCTATCTGCACTCTGCTCTTTCACTTTGTTTTAATTGATTATTATTTATGTTTTACTAATTATGTTTTAATTGTAATTGTGTGTTTTTAACCTGTCTCTTTTTCATTTTTGTAAAGCACTGTGAAATGCCCTGTGTATGAATTGTTCTATACAAATAAATCTGCCTTGCCTCGCCTAACTTCCTGCGTAATATCCATCCATGCTACAAAATATTAAGTTGAAAAATTATACAAAGCAATTCATTTTGCAAAAGATTTTAATTTAAATCAACTTGGAATTGAGTACAATGAACTGATGATATTAAGTCTAATGATGATACAAAGCAACTGACATTGCAACAAATTTAACTTAAATTAACCTGGCATTCAGTGTGTTGTACTTAAAATAGTAATTCCATTCAAATCAAGCATTTAAGATTAATACACTTAAGTTTTCATTACTCATTACTTACATTTTTTAAGGCAACCGGTTTACTCAAATTTTTTTAAGTAAACTCAACTTATCCGGTCTTACAGTGTGTCCTGTGTTTTGTTTTGTTTTTTTAAATATTTTTATGTGATAGGTTGTCTTTTAATTTTACTTTCTTTTTAATCTAACTACATCCTAGCTACTTATACTGTGCATTTATTTATTTATTTATTGTTGATGTGGTGTGACTGTTTCTGTGGAGCGGTTACTGTATTTTGAATTTCCCCTAGGGGATTAATAAAGTAAATCTAAATCTAAAATCTAAATTTTTCCTTAGAAAACGAACATTTTATAGAATAGAAACTGAAGTTTAAGGAGATTTCTTTTCTTCCATGATGTGAGTGTAAAACAGAGTTTTTGTTTTATTTTTTAATGTTAAGGTTTATTTCAAGTGCTTCCTGTTGTTAAGTTTTTAGTTTATAAAGTCATTAAAAGTCTAGCAATGTAAAATATTTACCAACTTTTGAACCACTGATTTAAATATGTTTAAATACTTGAGGTAAAATGCAGTTTCTCAACTTTTCAGCACTATCATGTGTCTATTTGGACATTCACAGACTCCAAAGTAAACATGAAAACACAGTCATTTTCTGCTATGCTGATTCAATTGTCAAACTCATGTATTATGATGAGTTTTTACGCTCAATTAATTATAAATCTTGTTGAAAAAGTCAGTTTTACTTCATTTTTTCCTCTAATCTGATATAACATTGTGTTTGTATTTATCTGTTTGTCTTTTGTTTGGATCACGAGTCTGTAATAAAGCTTATCTCTAATAACCTTAGAATTTACTACAAGCTTTAATGAATACATGAGTAGTGAATTAAGTATAAGACAGAACCAGACCTTCACTAAAATATGTGAAATGGAGAGGGTTATATTATAATAACTGGTTATATATCACTTAGGAAAGGTTAAATTTTGAGGAAAAAATCCATTTGGAAGTTGCCATAAAAATACACTGTTGCCTGTAATTTAGTTTTCAGACACATTCCTCTGTTTTTTTCCTATTTATACACATCAGTAATCACCTCTGGCCAGGTGTAATGATTACATACTGAGTCCCAGTTACACTTTATCTATCAAGAATAAATAACATTTCCACAGTCATTGCATGAGAGGAGGCTTCATGGGCAACAGTGTAGATCTAGGTCTGCAGGATTAAATTGCTAAAAATGTCACAAATAGCATCATGAAGACAGGAAAATTGGTAAATGTTGAGAAGAAACATACAGGTATAAAACATGTTAGGTTTAAATAAATGCTTTTGGTATCAAATATACAATCGCGGAAAAAAAATATTAGACCAAACATATTTTCATATTCAATTTCTAGTTCATTTTAATGCCTGGTACAACTAAAGGTACATTTGTTTGGACAAATATAATGATAACAACAAAAATAGTTCATAAGAGTTTAATTTCAGAGCTGATATCTAGACATTTTCCATGTTTTCTTGATAATAACCAAAATCACTTCAGTTCTTACATCAATATCTATGTCATTGTACTGACAAAAACAGTGCTTTTAGGCATTCCATGTTTTCTTTTCTGTCTGTTTTAGTCACATGACACACACAGGCGTTAGTACTGGATTGCATAACCATTGTTTCTGATGACTATTGATGGTCTAATAATTTTTTCCGCAACTGTATTTTATTTGGATTCATTGGATCACATGACCAGAGCAGAGGAATGGGCATTTACCCATAAAGACCCAAATACACACCAGTGTCTGAAAGCATCTACTGATCTAAAAAGTTTAAAACCTGTTAATTCATTAATCCTATCAACACATGTAAATAATTGGTGTAAAATACAGTTTGTCATCTTTTCATGGTCATCAGATATGACCCATTTGGACGTTCAGAGGCTCCGTAGTTACCATGGAAACATCGTCATCTACTGCAACGTTGATTCACCAGTAAAACCCATGGAGTTGGATCAATGACAGTGGATGGAGACACTGGGTTTATGTTCAGTCAATGATAGATTTTAGTGAAAAAGTCACATTTTCTCAAGTTTTCTCTGTTTTTGGTATGATAACCCTCAAGCGTAATCTCAGCATGATGATTAAAGGAGTGATATTTAGCTGTTTTAAATGGAATTATGCATTTTCAAACATTTCCCTGTGGTCTACATAAACTGTAAATGCTATGCTTGGGTCTGAATTCTTCATTAATTCAACTCCACAGGTCCATCTTCAACCCTATTTCTGAGTAATGACACCAGAAAGGTCGTATTGAGCACTGGCCCTTTAAATGCAAATGAATCACTTCACGCCCCGCCCCCTCCAGGTTGTTGACTGTGCTTTCTGTCCCATTCAACCACTTGTGTTCGTTAATACAACCAACAACTGAACATTTTAGGTAATCGGCTCGAAGTTTGGGCATATTTTCAGTTTTTACTACAACCGCTGCTGCTGATAAACAATTATGTTGTAATCGGAGAAATGTTCGTCGGAAGTCTTGACCTTATATATGCAAATGTCATGACGTAACTCATTATAAAACGTAACAAATTAAGAAGGAATTGAAACAGCTTGTAGAAATCCACTTGATTTTTGCCGGAATTAATATAAAGATAGCTTTGCAGCACCTGGAGGGTTCAAATTCAAACTTTTGGAACTATTAGGGTCCAAATACACAAATAAATGAACCAAAGACTAATAAAAGCGGGTTTAGCAAAATATGACCCCTTTAACCCTTTCATGCTTAGTGGTCACTACAGCTGTTCTCTTGTATATTTATGGATTTTGTTGTTCTTTTCATTGTTTTTTGTTTTTGTTTTGTTTTGTTTTTACACATATCTTTATTAAAGTTTTAAGACACTACATGTCTTTTCTGACATGAACTGGTAACATTACGTAGATCTCTCCTGAGGATAAACCCCAGAATCACAAGCCTTCCCCATAGTTTTCACACAATTTAGCAGTAAATACATGTTTCTGTGTGTCAAAAATTAAATGTGTGGTGTCCAGCTGAGTGGATATTTTTGCAACTTCATGAAAAATACAGGGTGGGGAAGCAAAATTTACAATATTTTGAGGCACGGATTGAAAGACCGTGTATGACCAATTAGTTTACTGAAAGTCATGAGAATTTATTTGCCACAAGAAAATGTACATAATAGAAAATGTTTTTATTCTATGTGTCCTCCTTCTTTCTCAATAACTGCCTTCACACGCTTCCTGAAACTTGCGCAAGTGTTCCTCAAATATTCGGGTGACAACTTCTCCCATACTTCTTTAATAGTATCTTCCAGACGTTCTCGTAATAGTTTTGCTCATAGTCATTCTCTTCTTTCCATTATAAACAGTCTTTATGGACACTCCAACTATTTTTGAAATCTCCTTTGGTGTGACGAGTGCATTCAGCAAATCACACACTCTTTGACGTTTGCTTTCCTGATTACTCATATGGGCAAAAGTTTCTGAAAAGGTATGGATAATAGTGTTAGGTATGATTATGACATCAATATGTTTGGTTTCAAAACAACTGACACAGTGCCTGCTGAGAAAAAACAACTAAATGTTCATTGTAAATTTTGCTTCCCCACCCTGTAGGTTTATAAAAAATTTTTTGTCATTATTACTTTTTTTTTTTTAATGTATTAAAAAAAAAAATCATTATTTTTATTTTATTTATTTTATTTTTTTAAATTTATTTTTCAGAAGAAAATTTTCTATCACATTGTTTTTTTCATGCCTAAAGAGGAATAAAAACACTCAGGAAAAAATTCTGATTAAGGTTCTCATAATTCATGCATGAAAGGGTTAAAGTACATGATCAGTAAAATAAATACAGGAAAATACCAGATTTTCACTGTAAAAAATGCAAAACGGAAAGAATATTATGATAAATGGTGATAAATCATACAGAGAAAAATGTATTTGGGAACTACCACAAAAGTAGCACTGGTTCTTTATGGGTTAAGGCATTATGGGTACAGTCAGAAACACAACAGCTCCAGGTCAATGTAAATACTGCACTTTGTTCAAGAGGCCAAAGACAATAAATTATGTATATTGTTTATGTTGTATCTAATATTTCTTTAAGTACATGTTTGGACATTGTGGTGCATTTCAGACACTTTATTAAACATTTATAGACTGCATGTTGCACCTGTTTATAGATTTACATTAACTAAAGGGACTTTCAAAGAAGTATTCCTTATTTCTAATGCATTTCTTAGAGTCTTTCAATAGTATCGATGACAGCATTTCAGAGACTGAATAGATGGAGACTGAATGCATCACTATTATCCAATGAGGCTCTTAACCAACTATTAAAAGAAGAATTGCAGTCATTTTTTGAAATAAACCGACAGGAAATCAACAGAATGGGAAGCATCTAAAGCTTATATTCGAGGGGAGATTATAGCATATGCATCTAAAAAGAAAAGGGAAGATATGAGTAAGATAAAAGAATTGGAATCTAAAATTAGGACACATGAAAGGGATATAGCAGACAATTTTTCAAATTTTTGTCTTAAATTCGAACTTCAGGAAATATATAATAAAAAAGTAGAACACGCATTGTTCAGGTTGGGGACATCCTTTTATGAGGAAGGGGAAAAAACAGGCAAGTTGCTGGCCAATCAGTTAAAGCAGCGTAACTCCTGTAATCTAATACCAGCCATTAGAAAAGGGAATATAACAGTGACTGACACTAAACAAATTCATGAGGTGTTCCAAAAATATTATGAGGCACTTTATACTCCTGATATATACCCCGATCTTAAAGCATTAACAGACTTCTTTACTAATATGGACCTGCCTAAGCTGTCTTTTGATCAGGTAAAACTGTTAGATGGTCCTGTGACAGAAACAGAAATACGAAACAAAGTTATAATAGTTTTGGATTTCTAATTATAGTTTAGTTTTAATTAGTTTTGACTTTTTTTTTCTCTAATTCAGTTAGTTTTAATTAGTTTTTAGAGCAGGTTTGCTAGTTTGCATTAGTTATCGTTTTTTTCTGAATGCTTAGTTTTAGTTTAGTTTATTTTTAGTAGTTTTAGTTATTTCATATATTTTATCTTCCTCACCATCCTATTCAAAGAAATTAGTGAGGTACGAATCAGCGGGTTACTCTGGACACTTTATTTGGGGGTGGGGTTTGGACGGCTCATTGACTGAGCAGAGACACAAACACATGTTCATTATGATGTATAAATTCCCTATAGCAGGCTGGGGGTGGTGATCCATACACAACGACACTTACGTGAAAACAGTGCGAAGATGAGCAAAGCGTGAGAGGAGATGCACAAAGCAGCCAGCAGTAAACCAGATAGAAACATATATAAACCGGCTAACCAGCAGTTAAACCGCACAGAAACCTATATAAACCATAAAGAAACATATATAAACCTTTATAAACATATATAACCCAGTTCAGCAGCAGGAAACCACACCTTAGCAGATCTCTCATCTCTTAATCATCTACAGTTCCATTATTAGCTAACTTTGCTTCATTTCAGTTCAGCTAGCTGTAGCTAGTAGCATCAAACGTTTTTTAACATTCTAACAGGTTCCATACCTCTGTAATTGGATTAGTTTTCATCCTCCTCTGCTCTCCTCTTCTAAACTGTGCAGTTCAGACCTTGGAAGGCCTTTTCATGGTGATAAACTGTCCAGTTTTTACCTGGATGCTAGTTCAACACTGACGCTGTCCTTTAGCTCCGCTCTGTTTCTGTCACTCAGGCACACAGTGAGCAAAAAAAAAAACAAAAACAAAAAACGACCCCACTCATCACTAAAGTAAATCTCAGACAGGACTGTGCTGCTGTGTCCCAGCTTTAGTCTGTGTGTTCCAGGTAGAGTTAGGACCAGAAGACGACTGGAAACCACCAGTGACCAGACATGACAGACTGTGAAGTGTCGTATGGTTCTGCTAGCTAAAATTGCTGGAGCCAAATAAATCAATTTGATATCAATCCGACATTGACAAAGACAAAAACGAAGGGGATTTTATCCATAATTTTTATCCGTTTTAGTTAATTTTGTAAGCTCACAATACAGTTTCAGTTAGTTATCGTTTTTTTCTTTTAATTAGAGTTTTTATTTGTTTCAGTTAACGAAAATGTTTTTACAATTTTAGTTTTCGTCATTTCGTTCGTTTTCGTTAACGATTATATCCTTGATACGAAAATCTATTGTAGGCATGAAAAACGGGAAATCTCCTGGGTTAGATATAGAATACTGTAAACAGTTAATAGATATCCTAGCCCCAGTTTTAGAAGAAGTATACAATGAAGCATTTGTTTTACAATCTCTTCCACCAACTTTCGATGAGGCTTTAATAACAGTCATCCCAAAAAAAGGATAGGGATCCATTACAACCCTCAAATTATCGGCCTATAAGTTTACTCAATGTAGACTGTAAAATCCGTATCTAATATTTCTTTAAGTACATGTTTGGACATTGTGGTGCATTTCAGACACTTTATTAAACATTTATAGACTGCATGTCGGAACCTGTTTATGGATTTGCATTAACTAAAGGGACTTTCAAAGAAGTATTCCTTATTTCTTATGCATTTCTTAGAGTCTTTCAACAGTATCGATGACAGCATTTCAAAGAACGAAGTAAATGTTGAAAAGACATGACTCTAAAACGTGATCTTTTTTTCTGAGATAGGATTAGTAAAACAGTAATAAACAAAACAGGGAAGCAGAGCTGTATCATGGGGAGTCCATCTAAAGCCTGGAGTTGGCGTACAACAACCACCTAGTCTGTTTGATGGTGTTGTAATGACAGCAACACCCTGTTACTGTTTCAAGTTATGTCAAAAAGTTGTTTAAATTATTCTCTATACCCCTCCCGCCTTTTTTCTTTTTTTTTTTTTTTCTCTCTTATCTTTGGCTGCTATTACCATGGAGGCCAAATTAAGTGTCTTCAGATATAAAGATACAAGCAACATTTGGTGTAATGTTGCAGTATTTACTATATATTTTACATGTCTTTTTAATTCTGTTATGTCCTGTAACAGTTGTGGGAAAAAGAATCCTGGTCTGACTCAAGGAGTGCAAAAACTTTTAAAGTCAAGTATTTCCTCTGCGACAAAATGACACAAAGACTCATTTTTAATCACGTATTCTGAAATATAAGTTTGCCTTTTTACTTGCTGCTTGTTTTCCATTAATATTTCATTTAAAGTCAGGGTTATTTTTCTGTTAGGAAATCTCAAACACATCATTATCAAAAAAAAAAAAAAAAAAAAAAAATTAAATCACACAAAACAAAACAAAACTAACAGGGCACCCAAAGCCATACCTTGAGCAGCGTAAACATCTGACCCTGTACTAGAAATAATCAGATCCCAGCCCAAAGTATTCAAAAGTGGGAAGGTATTAAGTGCTTAACTCAAAGAATGATGCCGTGTTACGTTACTCCTGTTATAGTGGTACAAAAATAAACAAAACTACTAACGAGAACTTCACTTCCCCTGGCATCAAAAAACCCACTGTTTGTTCTAATAGTCTCACTATCTCTGTCACACAGTGGTGTTACTCTGCAATCAATTAACACCAACCACCACTGATAGCCTGTTGTGGACATTTTGGGAAAAGTAGGTCAAAGTTAAATTTTTTTATGAATAATTAAAATCTTATTTTTTTCCCATTTACTTATAATAGGGCAAAATTTCAAATGTCTGTAGCAGCAAAACTACGGGTTGAATTCATACCAAATTTTGTTTATAGATTTCCGGTGATGCAGAATAGATCTCACTACATTTTGGGAAAACTAGGTCAAACTTTTGATTTTTTATGAATTTTTAAAATTTTTGTTTTCCCCATTTACTTATAATGGTGCGAAACTTCAAGTGTCTGTAGGAGCGAAATTCTTGGTTGAATTCATACCAAATTTTGTTTATAGATTACCAGTGATCCAGAATAGATTTCATTACATTTTGGGAAAACTAGGTCAAACTTTCAATTTTTTATGAATTTTTAAATTTTTTTTTTTTAATTTTTTTTTTTTTTTTCCCCCATTTACTTATAATGGGGTGAAATTTCAAATGACTGTAGCAGCAAAATTATTGGTTGAATTCATACCAAATTTTGTTTATAGATTACCAGTGACCCAGAATGCATTTCATTACATTTTGGGAAAAGTTGGTCAAAGTTTAAAAGTTTAATGAATTTTTACTTTTTTTTTTTTTTTCTCCCATTAAAACCTATGGAGCGATAATTTGGTTTATGTTCAGTTACTAATATATTGTATTTTTCACTCACCTATTCCTCAGTTTTTTCTGTTTTGATATAATAACCTTTGACTTTACACTGAGCTTTTATGAACATCTACATGATCAGTGAATTCTGCATGATCAGTGAATTAAACATATGAAAATAACAGATTTTCGCTGGGAAAAAAATAAAAAAAATCTGAGGATAATATTTTAATATACAGTATGTTGATGAATCTCTTAGGACAGGTTGAATAGAGAGAAAAATTCATTGGGGAACTGACACAAAAGTCACTCTGGGTCCTTATGGGTTATAAGGTAACAAATATTTGTACTAAAACAAATTAAAAATCATACCTTAATCCTGTTATAGTGGTACAAAAATCAACAAAACTACTAAAGAGAACTTCACTTCCCTTGGCATCAAAAAAACCCACTGTTCGTTCTAATAGTCTCACTATCTCTGTCACGCAGTGGTATTACTCCGCAATCAATTAACACCAACCACCACTGATAGCCTGTTCTGGACATTTTGGGAAAAGTAGGTCAAAGTTTCAATTTTTTATGAATTATTAAAATCTTATTTTTTTCGCATTTACTTATAATGGGGCGAAATTTCAAATGTCTGTAGCAGCAAAATGGTTGGTTGAATTCATACCAAATTTAGCTTATAGATTTCCAGTGATCCAGAATAGATCTCATTACATTTTGGGAAAACTAGGTCAAACTTTCGATTTTTTATGAATTTGTTAAAATTTTTTGTTTTCCCCATTTACTTATAATGTGGCGGAATTTCAAATGTCTGTAGCAGCAAAACTACAGGTTGAATTCATACCAAATTTTGTTTATAGATTTCTGGTGATGCAGAATAGATCTCACTACATTTTGGGAAAACTAGGTCAAACTTTCGATTTTTTATGAATTTTTAAAATTTTTGTTTTCCCCATTTACTTATAATGGGGCGAAACTTCATGTGTCTGTAGCAGCGAAATTCTTGGTTGAATTCATACCAAATTTTGTTTATATATTACCAGTGATCCAGAATAGATTTCATTACATTTTGGGAAAACTAGGTCAAACTTGAAATTTTTTATGAATTTTTAATTTTTAATTTTTTTTTTTCCCATTTACTTATAATGGGGCGGAATTTCAAATGACTGTAGCAGCAAAATTATTGGTTGAATTCATACCAAATTTTGTTTATAGATTACCAGTGACCCAGAATGCATTTCATTACATTTTGGGAAAAGTTGGTATAAGTTTAAATGTTTTATGAATTTTTAAATTTTTTTTTTCTCCCATTAAAACCTTGGGAGCGATAATTTGGTTTATGTTCAGTTACTGATATATTGTATTTTTCACTCACCTTTTCCTCAGTTTTTTCTGTTTTGATATAATAACCTTTGACTTTACACTGGGCTTTTATGAACATCTACATGATCAGTGAATTCTACATGATCAGTGAATTAAACATATGAAAATAACAGATTTTCGCTAGAAAAAAAAAAAAAAAATCTGAGGATAATATTTTAATGTACAGTATGTTGATGAATCTCTTAGGACAGGTTGAATAGAGAGAAAAATTCATTGGGGAACTGACACAAAAGTCACTCTGGGTCCTTATGGGTTATAAGGTAACAAAGTATTTGTACTAAAACAAATTAAAAATCATACCTTAATCCTGTTATAGTGGTACAAAAATCAACAAAACTACTAAAGAGAACTTCACTTCGCTTGGCATCAAAAAACCCACTGTTCGTTCTAATAGTCTCACTATCTGTGTCACGCAGTGGTATTACTCCGCAATCAATTAACACCAACCACCACTGATAGCCTGTTCCGGACCTCAATTTAACATGTGCCTCCTCACTATCCACATTAGGGGCTCACAAATGTGACAATATGAATGTCGTCCTTCAAAAAGAAAGTCCCACTTGCCCCCTTCCCGGAGCAGTGAAATATTGAGTGTGACACGGGAGTAATTGCATGGGAAGTAATCAATTAGACACACAATTGAAGGAGACCCGAGGTCTGCTGGCTGCCAGGCAAGAGGCTCGACTAAATTCTGGTGACGTGCACTGAACCAATCTCTCTTGCCTCCTGTGGCAAGAATTGCTCTTTCTTCACCTAGTAGTTAGACGGTGAATGGAAGTCTAAGGGATCACAAGGAAGCAGCAATTTTATGCCCTCCTCCCAGTATTCCCTTGTCTGGGAGAAACACACTGACTCAAATCGTCCCTTTCACCTTGCCCCATTCCATCCCATCCATTCCCTGCCTCCCCTGTGTATCACCGTCACGAGACGCTGAACAGGACACGCTTGTCAGTTGATAGCGTACGTTCATGGAGATTCCACCATAAAACAATTGCAGCAGGGCTTTTGGAGAACAAAGTAGGACTCAAGTGCTCTAAAGGGGTGGTGAATACAGTACCAAATGGTGCAAACATTACATTAGGCGTGTGTTTGCGGCAAAGGCATCAGCATGACAAATCAAGACAATAACTGAACTGATATGATGAAAGAGAGAGAGAGAGCCAAAGAAAGAAATAAAGGGATGGAAGAAAGACAGAAAATGGAATAGATAAAGAGAGAGCAGATGGGCCATGAAGGAGTGGATAACGCCTTGGCGTAAAACACAGGCTTTCAATTTTGTATCATATTTGACACATCGGGTCTCAATGCGTAAATATTATTATTATTATTTTTTTATTCAAATGTATATTCAGAACAGACATACAAAATAATATACATGATATCAACCACACCAAGTACACCGTTCTCTTTTTTTTTTTTTAAGAAAGAAGAAGAAAATAAATAAATAAATATAAATATAAATAAATAAATAAATAAATACATACATACATACAAATAATGGATGATAAAAATGACATCAACAAGCTAGTACATCTAGCCAACCACACCTTCAGGAAACAAGACAAACAAACAAACCAAAAAAAAAAAGGGGGGGGGGGCATAAATACTTTTATATGTATACACACAAGACAGCACTCTTCATCATAATGTTAAAAAATAAAAATAAAAACAGAGCCTAGCAGTGCACATGTACATTTAGTATTTAGTATTATGAAATTCAAACACAAAAGGCAACTGTGAATAGCATCTGTGAGTAGCTCAGAAAAGAAAACACATAAATCAAATTTTGAAAAGAAAAACCTTGAGGGAAGAGAGTTAGCACCATCTTCTATGTTCAATCAAAGTCAGGTTTGCTAATGTTATATATGAAATCCATGGCGCCCAACTTTTTTTTTTTTTTTTTTTTTTTTTAAATTTCTCATGTTCAAGTCGTAAAGAAAATGTGAGTTTTTCCATCACAAACATTTCGTGGATCACAGCTATCCAATTTTCCAGTGTAGGAGCTTCAGTAGACATCCATCTGCTGGTGAGTGCTTTCTTACTTGCTAACAAAAGGACATTAAATATATGCAAATATTATTTTTGATCAAACAAAAACATAATATAACACAAACATGTCTAACAAATTGGTAATTCCTTTTCAAAATTGGCAAAGTTCTGCCTCCTTCTTGATTAATGACAATATTGAAGTGTCACTGGAAAAGCCTCTGGTGAATGAATTCCTCCCCCTGGTGGATTATCTGTGTATTGCATGTATCTAATTGTATACATCAGGTTTTTCAAGAAAAAATTTCACACTGATTATGTAGAGGGCTTCAAAATTCATGTATCAAATATGATACGTTTGGTGTTATAGGGTTAAACTAATTGGTTTGAGGTTTCCTTTATATTAGAGGGGGACGCACTGGTCATTAGAGAACGAATTGTGGACAAATTGTGATCAACTTAACACATTTATTCAGTCATTGAATATAGGTACTCAGAAATTGAAAGTGTCATCATTCAATATCAGGTGTGTCCACCATAAAACCACTGCAGCAGGGATTTTGGAGAACAAAGTAGGACTCAAGTGCTCTAAAGGGGTGGTGAATACAGTACCAAATGGTGCAAACATTACATTAGGCATGCGTTTGCGGCAAAGGCATCAGCATGACAAATCAAGACAATAACTGAACTGATATGATGAGAGAGAGAGAGCCAAAGAAAGAGAGATAAAGGGATGGAAGAAAGACAGAAAATGGAATAGATAAAGAGAGAGCAGATGGGCCATGAAGGAGTGGATAACGCCTTGGCGTAAAACACAGGCTTGTGTACATGCATGCGATGAGAGAGGATCATTCAGCAGATGGGGCCTCAGATTGGATGCTTCATTTTGGACAGACGCAGTGCAGGCGTAGGGTGGTTAGTAAAATGAATCAACAACACTAAACAAATCTGCAAAAAAAAAAAAAAAAAAAAAAAAGAAATGATACTGGATGAAATGAGAGAAAGGTAGGGGGTGGCAGCAAAGTGCGTTAAATGAGAAAGCTCATCTGTGTTCTGCTCCTTATTGAGGCTGTTATTATTTTGCCAGGGAAGCAGGCTGTAATTACCATGTGAAAGTACAGAGGCTGCCCGGGGTTCATGTGTATCCAGACGGAAGAGCTGAAAATGTGTGCAGAAGCAGGAAGGAAGACATCGTGGGTCAGCGTGCATCAAAATACAGATTTAGGACTTTGAAAATGTCAGGATGTGGCTGTGTTTAACCTTTTTCTTGCTTGTCACTGGGGAGGGAACTTGGACTGATGTACTTATTTGAAGTTTTACAATGAGGCAATCAGTCGGTTCACTTAGGCTACGTTCAAACTGCAGCCAAACGTGGCCCAGATCTGATTTTTTTGTCGCTCTTTGACCTGTAGCTGACCTGTTAAAGACAGTTTGAACAGCACGAATCTGATTTTTTCCAGTCCGACCCAGGCAGAGGCAATTTCTCATAGACTGCAAGGGAAGCTTGGCTTCCCCTAAAATTACGAAAATTAAATGGTCAAATATGTACGGTTGTGTTGACATTTCATTAATTACAAATGTGTTAGAACACATTCATCTCACAGACAAGTTTGTTCAGAATCAGCTTTATCACGAATCAACAGACTCGATGTTGTTCACTTCTCATACATTCCCGTTGCGCTGTTTTCTCATTCGATCTCTGCTCAGTGCATTTGCCCATAGACGCTCAGCGTCCATGCACTTCAATGGGACTGAGTGGAACAGTTTTTTTCATTGCCTCAAAACTGGACAATAATTGGATAAATGCCACGATGTTGTCCCGCCCCCGGATGCTTGGCGTCTCTGGGGGTGAATGGAGCTGTGGGCGGAGCTCAGCCGGGCTGGACGCCAGGCTTCCACGTGCTGATTGGAGGATCGGTCGAAAGGCTGAATCCCGTTTGATTGACAGCTATTTTGAGATCTACTCCTTCACTTGACAGAGTTCAGTTTAATACTGTCGCACATTCTGCTCTGAAATCAAGAGAGAAACCACTACGAAATTACTTGTTCGTTTCTTACACTGTAAATAAAACACACTCATTGTACTTCCTTGTTTCAATTTAACATAATTTCAGCGCTTTCTTGTTTCAGTTACATAATTTAATCATTTCTTGTTCGAGCTTAATATCGTTTTGTAGATAGTTAAATCAGCCATACTGTTGGCTAGGTCGGAGTGAACTAGCTTTCAATTCCCTGGAAAAGACCCCTGCTTGGTACGATAAGGTCAATGACCATTTTCTGAAAAAGGAACAGAGGGCCGAATTTATGTTTAAATATCTTGACAATTTTTTTGATGTAAGCCGACATGAGCTTCCCCTCTCTGAAAGACGAGCAGCCGCCACTGGACCCAGGCCACTTTCATAGTGGTCCTAAATCCGATACATATGAACATCCAGGTCGCATTTATCCAACCTTTACATCATTGAAATGCTAGTACAGCCCAACTGCAACACACTTGCGAACAGATACACTACCGGTCAAAAGTTTTAGAATGCCACAATTTTTCCAGTTTTGAATTGAAATTCAAGCAGTTCCAGTCCAATGAACAGCTTGAAATGGTACAAAGGTAAGTGGTGAACTGCCAGAGGTTTAAACAAAAAAAAAAGGTAAGGTTCAACAAAACTGAAAAATAATGTACATTTCAGAATTATACAAAAAGGCGAACAAGAAATGGGTTAACAACTTAAAGCAGTTCTGCAGCAATGGAGGTTGATCAAGCCTCGAAAGTTGGTGCTACTAACTCCTACAGGTGTCCCAGCGTTTGTGAATTCCTTCCAACCCCCTGTGTCTGCATAAAAGTAGTGTTGAACACACTTTGGTACCTATACCTTGTGAGCATTATTTGAACAGTATTGGACTGCAGAAAGTAGTGTGTTACTATAAAAATGGAAAAGAGGAAAAGGGAATTAACGATAGAAGAGAGACAGACCATCAGAACACTTAAAAATGTAGGTCTGTCCTACAGGGGTTGGACAAAATAATGGAAACATCTTAAAACATCAACAAAATATAATTTAATATGGTGTAGCTCCGCCTTTTGCGGCAATTACAGCCTCAATTCTCCGAGGTATTGATTCATACAACTTGTGAATTGTTTCCAAAGGAATTTTAAGCCATTCTTCAGTTAGAATACCCTCCAACTCTTTTAGAGACGATGGCGGTGGAAATCGACGTCTTACTTGAATCTCTAAAACTGACCATAAATGCTCAATAATGTTGAGGTCTGGGGACTGTGCCGGCCATACGAGATGCTCAACTTCATTAGAATGTTCCTCATGCCATTCTTTAACAATTCTAGCTGTATGGATTGGGGCATTATCATCTTGAGGTGAAGGTGTTTCCATTATTTTGTCCAACCCCTGTACATAATGCATATTCTCCATAATGCAGAGAAATGGCCAAGAAAGTCCAGGTGTCAGTAAGTCCAGTTTCCGTCACCATCCAAAGGCACTCAGAAACTGGGGGAAATGCTGACAGGAAGAGGTCTGACGGACCCAAAGACACAACAGAATCAGAAGACAAGTTTATGAGAGTCAACAGTGACTCACAGGACAACAGCTTCAAGCACAGCTCAATAGTGGTCGTAGTAAGCAAGACTCAGTTTCAACTGTGAAGAGAAGACTTCCAGTTGCAGGTTTGATGGGTCGAGTTGCAGCAAGAAAGCCATTGCTGAGACTTCAGAGTGAGAAAAAGGTGCTTGCTTGGGCCATGAAATACCGCCAGTGGACTACTGAAGACTGGAAGAAGGTGTTATGTATAATTTTTGTAGAATTCTTAAATGTACATTATTTTTCAGTTATGTTTAACTTTAACCAAAACAAAACTGGAAAAATTGGGGTGTTCTAAAACTTTTGACCGGTATTGTATAAGTCGCCGGAGTTGAGTGTCTTGTCAATGGAGAGGCGGTCACAGACATATTTAACTCTTTCATGCACAAATTATGAGACCCTCAATCAAGATGTTTTTTCCTTCGTGTTTTTATTCCTCTTTAGGCATGAAAAAAAGCATGCCTAAAAAAACTTTTCTTATGAACCTATTTTTTCATGGAGCTGCAAAGATGTCCACTCAGCTGGAAATCATGCATTTAATTTTGGGAGCAAATAAACAAGTATTTACTGATATATTGTGTGAAAACTATGAAATAAAAACATTTTTAATGCTTATTATGGGTAATTCATTTCTCAGACAGTGGTAGTTGTTTGTTTACTCTCTTTACTAGTTTGTCTGATGAATGAATTACCTACAATAATTACATGTGGAAGACAGTATGAACCTTTACCAGACATGTTTAATGCTGTTAATCTGATGTTTTCTCACATTTTAACACTCTAATACCAGTCATTACTCACTTCGTGGAGATAATATGCAAAAGGAAAAACAAAAACAAAACTTTTACAAAAACTGTTAATTACAGACTAATAACAACAATTGATTTACACTTAAACATATTACTTTAGATCAGGTTTATCAAGAACAGTAAAGTTACAGTAATGGTATGAATGTCAGTGTATGAGATGATGCATGAGCGTCCACTGTGTTTGCTGATATGGAACTAAAACAACTAAATTCATGAATATACAAGAGAACAGCTGGAGAATAACTGTCCACTGTAGTGACCACTATGCATGAAAGGGTTAAATGTTCTTCTTGTCATTCGAAAATTCTGAATGAAGTCTGCGTCAGTGAAGCCGTTAACATCACTATCCCACCACTCTTGACTCTGACTCCACATTAAAATACTCCATTGTACAGACGTAGCAGCCATTGCACCACTAAAGACCATCGCAAAAAAACTGGCTCTCCTCTTTTTTAACCTTCTCCTTAAAATTATTTGACTGTAATGGTGCTGACTTCGGTTGTAGAGAAACTTTATCAGTGCCACACACATGCTGATACCAGAAGCCTCCATATTTGCTTCCGTAAACACAGTGCATGCTGCATGGTCATGTATTACATCAGGGTCACTTTAGGGTCACATTCAGTTCGTACTGAGAACTGATAGAAGTCGCATTTAACCATTAGGGGTCTGAGCCTATTTTGGCCAATTTTCAGTACTTTTGATTTTGCCTTTATATACTATATAAAGAAATGTTTATTATACCCATGTTTGGTATCTTTTTTTTTTTTCAGCACAACTTCATCTATCTCATCTGCCTATTGTTTTTTCACTTTAGCTTACTATATCAACACAAAAGGCCAAAAAACACACAAAATATATAAAATCTGATTTGAAAAATGTATATAATTTATTGCAATAACAACATAAAGATGCTTAGTGAACCTTTTCAAAGACTTTAAAAGTGAATATTAGTTCCAAATATTAGGTATATAAAATTAAAATTGTAATAAATTAAAACTATACTCAAACATTTGACATAAAAGCATATCTTTACATAGGTGTTTTCTCCAGTCCCCCTCCCCACCAGCATCCAGTTAAGATGGGGATCATTCTCACGCTTACCTGCAATGCTAATGCAGTCTGTGGATTACAATCCGCAGATTTGGCCAGATTTTTCCGTTTTGAAAATGACCAAAAAATGACAAAGATATGGTCTGAAATGTAACGCTTGCTTTATATTGCTAAAATATCGCTATATCACTTGTTTGCTCTGGTTTCAAACCGTCATATCTCCGGTTGTATTTGCTCTATCAACATCAAATAAAAAGTGGGAGAGTGATTCAAGTCCACACTTTCAAATGCAGTTGTCCCTGGTGGTCTACGTGATGAACTTCTGACACTACGACGTGTTGAAAATGTCATGTGATTCAGTCACAGGCAAGGTCATACGGGGTGGGGAAGCAAAATTTACAATGAACATTTAGTTGTTTTTTCTCAGCAGGCACTACGTCAATTGTTTTGAAACCAAACATATATTGATGTCATAATCATACCTAACACTATTATCCATACCTTTTCAGAAACTTTTGCCCATATGAGTAATCAGGAAAGCAAACGTCAAAGAGTGTGTGATTTGCTGAATGCACTCGTCACACCAAAGGAGATTTCAAAAATAGTTGGAGTGTCCATAAAGACTGTTTATAATGGAAAGAAGAGAATGACTATGAGCAAAACTATTACGAGAAAGTCTGGAAGATACTATTAAAGAAGAATGGGAGAAGTTGTCACCCGAATATTTGAGGAACACTTGCGCAAGTTTCAGGAAGCGTGTGAAGGCAGTTATTGAGAAAGAAGGAGGACACATAGAATAAAAAAATTTTCTATTATGTCAATTTTCTTGTGGCAAATAAATTCTCATAACTTTCAATAAACTAATTGGTCATACACTGTCTTTCAATCCCTGCCTCAAATTATTGTAAATTTTGCTTCCCCACCCTGTAATAGTTTAGGATTTTTCATTATAGTTTAGTTTTATTTAGTTTGACTTTTTTTTTCTCTAATTCAGTTTGTTTTAATTCATTTTTAGAGCAGGTTTGCTAGTTTTTTATTAGTTTTCATTATTTTCTAAATGCTTAGTTTTAGTTTAGTTTAAGTTTATTTCAAATCTTTTCTTTTCTTCGCCGTCATATTCACATAAATCCCGGACAGGACTCTGCTGCTTTCTCCCAACTTTAATTTCCATGTTTCCAGGTAAAGCGGGGACCAGAAGACGACTGTAAACGACAAGTGACAAGACGTAACGGACTGTGAAGTGTCCTATGGTGCTGCTAGCTAAAATTGCTTGAGCGACGTAAATCGATTTCGTATCAATCCAACATTGACAAAGACGAAAACAAAGGGAATTTTATCCATAATTTTTTACACGTTTTAGTTAGTTTTGTAAGCACACAACACAGTTTCAGTTAGTTTTCATTTTTTTCTTTTAAAGCTATACCTACCGATGTGGCATTTCTCACAGCACTAAGTAGAAGTTTGAACATGAACAACCCGCCTCTCTCCAAAGCCCTGCCCCCTTCCCGCTGCCTGAGCACTGAGGCTCCTCCTCCTCTAATCTGATGCGCGATGAAAACGGAGGAGGAAGCAGAGGTGGAGGTCCAGTCCGTTTTGGCGTGTCCGTGGACCCCTCCCTCAGTAATCAGATGCATCATCCACCTGCCGTGGGCCCGCGGCTCCTGTTCCATCAGTAGACCTGGTCTATTTTCCGAATTTTCCGTGGACATTTGAAGTTTCATAGTCCATACAATTATCATCCTACATCATCTTACATGTGTGACACCATGTACATGCACCTGTATGAGTCCCACCGTCATAAAAGCTGAGCTTTATGCAGACCTGTTCAGTCCAGTACAGCTGACTTCCTGACTTTTATCTCCATCCTTCATTCATCAGACTCCCGTTTCTTCCCCTCACTTGTTGTTTCTGTTCATAAATCCGTTTAATCCCTTCCACATGTGCATGTCAGTTCTATCCAAACACATCCTAGACAGTAGACTGTGGTCAGTGACAGGAGAAGCAGCACCAGTGAAGCGTCAGATTCAGAGGTACACATATCGGATGTGAGACGGCGATAATGGATCGGATGCTGGACGGCCGTAATGGCTGATTGACAGGAGGCTCAGTCAGGTTCGGCCAATTATTTTATTCGGACCGACTAAAATGATTGGTCAGACTTTTATTAGAAATATATGAGAATTAAACATTTTTGAGTTTCAATACCTGGTGGATTTCTTTTCCATTTTAGTTTGACACACACTTATTAGGAGCATTTTAAGATGACAAAAGAAAAGTGTAAAAATGCCACATCATACGGTATAGCTTTAATTATAGTTTTTTATTTATTTCAGTAACGAAAATGTTTTTACAATTCTAGTTTTCGTCAGTTCGTTAGTTTTTGTTAACGATAATAACCTTGGTCACAGGGCCATGACCGTGGATCCTTAAGGGTTAATTTGTAATATGAACGAGCACACAAAAAAATCGGATTTCACAAAAAAATCCGAATTGTGCATTAAGACCTGCTGTCTGAACGTAGTTTTAGACGCCCAAAAACCCCCAAAAAATGAATAAAATTTTTCTTTATGTCTTCAGATACTATATGCCAGTCTTTGTGCCTGGCTTTTAATGTTATAGAAAATAAACAACACAACCAAAGTCCTCACACTTAAACTAAGAAATTCCTTCACATTTCTTATTCACTCCTTTACACCCTTATGCACACATACACCATCCCTCAACTTCTTCCAGCTTGACTGTGCCTTATATTTCATATTCATGAGGATAACTTTGCTAAGCTTGATTGAAAGGTGCATCGGAGGGAGTCCTATCCCCGCTCAGCCAAAGACCTCCTCCACACTATCCTCCAGTCCCCCTGAAATCCAGAGAGTCCATTCACAGCTGGCAGAGAGTGCGCCGGGAAAATCAATAAGTGCAATGCTACAATACACTGGCGACAAATTGATTTCATCCCAGGCAATTTCGGCCCAAACAGAAACGCGGGTGGGGTTTCCGCACTTAAGGGGTCTTTTAGCGCGCCTTGCCTCGATTAGCCCCGTATGTGGTTAAAACATTTCATCCTCTTATATGTGTTGCTTATGGATTATATTGATGATTTTCGACGTGTCCTGAGAGTAGCTGTGGGAGAGGAGCGATGGGCTAATATGACAGCAACATCAAAGACCTTGTAATGAATCAGACAGCTAGTCTCGGACTTACAACTAAAGCACTAGAAGGAAGGAAGGAAACACTTTTGATCTGTGCTTCTTGATGTACAAAAAATACTGCAGATCTATGCTGATGGTTCTGACTTATTTCCTTCCTTAGCAGCATACTCTAAAATGATGACAACTGCAACAAAATAAACTGGGACACAACTTATTTCTTTCCTCTAGCAAAAAAAAAAAAAACTTGTTTAACTCTGGGATCATCTGCACATAAAGCAATAATAAGATCAATCCTTTAAAACAAGATTCATGTTACATCCAGTTCACCCTCAAAGACCTAATCAGCTGCTGGAGACCAAAAGCATCCACTGATCTAAAATGTTCAATAACATGAATGATTAGTTCTATCAATATATTTAAATAAATCATGTAAAATGCAGTGTCTGGGCTTTTCACTGGCATCAGATATGACCCATTTGGACATTCAGAGGCTTTGCAGTGAATGTGTGAACACTGTCTTTTTCTGCAATGTGGACACATCAATAAATGTGTTTCACAAATGGCAGCAGATGTAGAGCTTTGTGTTTATGCGCAGTTAATGATATATACTTTGTGCCATTAAAAATGCACAGGTCAGAATAATATGTATATTTGGAGGTATATTAAATTAATTGCTTTGTGGTTACCTTCATATTAACCCTGTAAAGCCTGAACTATTAAATCACTGATAGAAAATTCCAATTCTTTGAAACTGGAGCCTTTAGTAGTCCTTCTGAACAACCAAAAAAGATGTTTTTTCAAATATTGATTTCCATGTATGAGTATCAGTTTTGTATCATACCAATAAAATAAAATAAAAATAAATAAATAAATTAGATTTTTTTCCCTGCTGCAACCTCAGTCTGAACAATCAGATCAGAATTCAAGCAACTTTTATATCACTTCAAATACAGATTTCCTTCAAATCTGCATTAGTGCATTACTCATATGCTATAAAGTAGTTCTAATGTAACATACAATTGAATGCAGTAAAAATAATCCTAAACATCATACATAAGTGTCAGCAGTAGAACATTAATTGGGGCCATTATATTTCACAATGAAAACTGATAATACCTATAGGCCTATTTAACCATGTTTGATACATCGGGTCTCAATGCTCAGATGTTATTATTTTTGAACAAAAACATAATGTAACACAAACATGTCTAACAAATTGGTAATTCCTTTTCAAAATTGCCAAAGTTCTGCCTCCTTCCTCATTAATGACAGTCTTGAAGTGTCACCGGAAAGGCCTCTGGTGAATGAATTCCTCCCCCCTAGTGGATTATCTGTGTATTGCATGTATCTAATTGTATACATCAGGTTTTTCAAGAAAAAAAAAAATATCACACTGATCATGTAGAGGGCTTCAAAACTCATGTATCAAATATGAAACATTTGGCGTTATAGGGTTAAACTAATTGGTTTGGGGTTACCTTCATATTAGAGAGGGAAGCATTGGTCATTAGAGAATGAATTGTTGACAAATTGTGATCAACTTAATACGTTTATTCAGTCACTGAATACAGGTACTCAGAAACTGAAAGTGTCATCTTTCAATACAGGGTGTGTCCACCTCTGGCTTCCAAACAAGCAGCGCAGTGACGACACATGGAACAAGTCTCATGATCCTGTCCTGAGGGATCTGATCACTCAGACGACTGATTGTACTGCGATGACAGCGCAGACGGCGAGCGACTTCACCATGGCTCAGACCTGCACATAGCATACCAACAACGTATGTTATGTATCGTAAGTTGTGGCATTTTGAGCTGGCAAAAACATTTCCTGCCTTTATATGGACTATTGACCACACCTAAAGTTACCAGTCTAGCATGACTCCGTACAACAGATTCGACTCAATGTCCGACATTAAGGGATTAGTCCAAACGCCAACATTGCACACATCAGGAATGAAAAAAATACAGCTATTAACTGTGTTACTCATCTTGTGAGCAGCATATACAAAATAGGCACCTGAGCGAGTCATTTTTAGCTTAGGTGGAAATAGGGATTGTCTTCATAATCAGTTGTACTATTTGCTTAATGTCTTGGGCCCTTGTTTATAAGGTATAAGCTAAACCTAAGCTAAATCATATCTCGCTATAAATTAGGAACACAAGTTGCACACGTATTTTAAATGATTTGTAAATAAATGTGAACTGATTTTCTGGAAATTACACTGCATGCTTGGATTGTGCATTTTTAATGGCGTTAAGTATATTTGGTTGAAAAAGGCACTTTTTCTTTAGTTTTCTTTCAGTTTTCTGTTCTGATATAACAACCTTTGAATCTACTTTGAGCTTTTATGAATAATTACATGATAAATAAATGAAATATAGGGGGAAAAAACTGATTTTCACAGTAACATGAGAATTGCAAGAGATAATGTAGTAAATTGTACTAAATCACTTATGTATGTATGTATGTATGTACTTATTTATTTATTTATTTATTAATGCACATGCACTTATACTGCCTGCACTTTTTGAAGTATTTCCTGCTGCTGTGGTGTTATTTTATGTGTTGTGTTTTTAATCATTTGTAAATATATATTTTTATACATTGTGCCAACACTAAAGGAGAGCAACCCTTAATTTCATTCTAACTTTTTTTTTTTTTTTTTTTACAATGACAAAAAAATAAACTCAACGAAAGGCTAAACAAAGACAAAAATTCATTTGGACATGGCAACAAAAATAGTTGTAGGGCAATAGTTAAGGGTTAAGTTAGTATTAGCGGTCTTAACCCAACAGACAGGAATACGCTTTTAAAATAAGTCACCCCATGTAAAAGTGACAGGAAGGCAGCCAGATCTGGTCCAAAATAGAGTAGAGAATAATTAGATACAATCTAAATTGCGGTCAAACCTTGAAGACCCAGAAAGGAGAGAAGACCATTACTGACAGCAGCATGATTAAAAAGTAGTCTCAGTCAAAGAGTAGCAATACATGTCATTTTTAACTGCACATCACTGCTCTCACTCTCCATTATTCATTATGAACACGTTTTATTTCCTGCAGTAATTTTGATAAAACAAAGTAGATCTGGCACCCTGAGCAGCATAACCGGCCCTGAGCTAGACCTCATTAGACTTCATAGAGAGTATTTTTCC
This sequence comes from Sphaeramia orbicularis, assembly GCF_902148855.1. Classification (NCBI taxonomy): domain Eukaryota; kingdom Metazoa; phylum Chordata; class Actinopteri; order Kurtiformes; family Apogonidae; genus Sphaeramia; species Sphaeramia orbicularis. Next base: position 16,718,597 of record NC_043977.1, read on the forward strand.
CATCTAGCACGGTCAGGTGGTGTTTTCTTCTCTTTTCTTTTTCTTGTTTGAGAGGAAAGACATGAGTGTGAAACTGAGACAGTCAGAGTTATGAAGTAGAGCGGATTCAGGCCATGGCTGTTGTGCATAACTTCCCCTCGACTTCATGGCTCCAGGCCACGGATGGCACATCAAACAGCAGCTTCTTACTGAGTCCAGCCCCGGCTCCCTCCGCACCGACTTCAACTTGGCACCGCAATGAAGGACTGGCTTGGCAAAAAAAAAAAAAAAAAAGCTGCTGGTAGTGCTGGACAAATGCAGTTCCCTAAGCATGGTGCAACTTGCAAGAATGAATACAAGATGGAACATAACACAAAAGCGCATACTGTAGCTGAACATACACTCCCGGATGGCTGTGTTGTTTCCTTCGACTCTGGGGGATCACCAGGAAGGAACAGTTGAAGAGAACAATGAGAAACATCTGAATTATTTAGAAAGGGTTTGGAAGCAGCAGAGACACAAGCTCGGTGCCATGCATTTTCCTTACAAATCTAAATAAATTCTACTATGTGAAGGATGAGCAGTCTTTCAGCACACAGTGTTTTTGACAATTTAACATGAACAGATGACATTGTTTTTGCGAGATTGCCTCAGTATCTCCTTGTAACTTTTGACATTGTGCTTATATGCAGTGTTATAAACATTATATTCATGTATTAACATATGGCAAAGAAATATGATATTAGACCAGTGCTTCCCAACCTTTTTTGGCTCGTGACCCCATTTAAACATCACAAATTTCTGGCGACCCCACACATTCAAAACAGAGACTTTTGTTTTTTTTTTGCTAAAATTAATTTGCTTTTGATAATGTAATAGTTTGCTATACTATGTTGTTCACAAGAATTGTTCACAATGTTGGTTTTCGGGAACACACAAATCCACTATTTTTACAATCTAAAACTTTAAAACTCATTGACCTTGTGGAATTCAAAACTATTCAAATAATGTATAAAGCAAAAAATAACTTACTACCGGGCAATATTCAAGAAATGTTTTGTGAAAGAGAGGGAGGCTATGATTTACAGGGAAAATTTAAATTACGCACTACATTAAAGAGTTTCTGTATCACCATTTGTGGAGTAAAACTGTGGAACAAATTGTGTGTGGAGATAAAACAAATATCAAACATAAATCAGTTTATAAAAAGATACAAAGAATTGATTCTTGAGCGGCACAGTATTTAATAATGATAATGAGGCTTGTTTGTTTATGAATGATGTTGTACTGATAAATATGCTGTAATTATTAAAGAAAATGGTTGATTTGTTGAGTCTGTTTGTATGGCTACACTGCCATGAATATTTTGTTGTGAATAATTCAGTTACTGCATTATGGATTGTTGTGGTTCAATGCTAAAATTAGGGAAATAGTATTGTTTGATTGTTGTATTAAGTTAATGATAAAGGTGTAAAAGCACTGAAGGGTAGGATTAAATAATTTTATACTTCCTCCTACTCCTTTTCAACCATGTAGTATTCAGACTTGTATGTCCTTGAAGATAGATTCTGTCCATTTAAATGTTATTTTGTTCATGTCTTAATTTGCTTTGTGTTGTTTTATTTTTCTTTGCATTTTCGAAATAAATAAATAAATGAAAATGAAATGAAATATGTTACAAATAAACATTAATTATTTTAGATGACATTTAGTCTATATAATGTATATTATTATTGACGGAAGCAGAAAAGCCAGGTGTAGATTAATGCACAAAGTGAGAATTTGATTTTCCTTGGTCAGGATATGTACAGTCAGTCCAGCTTGGATTTACAAGGCTGACAATTAATACTGAACAAACAAGAACTCAAACTATGAATTATGAAAGAGCTGCAGCATCTGAAACCGACCACAACGAACATTTGAAAGATAAACAGTACCACAGTGCTTCAGTTTCAGCTTCACAGTTTGTCATGTCTTTTATGTATTGTGATTGTCTCTCTCAACTCACCATATATTTTTTATTAGTAAGTTTTTATTTTTATCAATTACTAGAAATTTCAGGCGACCCCATTTGAATTCCAGGCGACCCCGCATGGGGTCCGACCCCAAGGTTGAAAAACACTGTATTAGACTATTCTCTGTAAATACCAGGTGTCCAGAGCACAAGTCACGGATGGGTCGTGATGACATACCCTATGAGAAAGCACTAGGAATGGGAATCGATAATAATTTAACGATTCCAATTCCATTATTGATTTTGCTTATCGATCCAATTCCTTATCGATTGTCATTGGGTGAGGAAATAAAAGAGGACAAACGGCTGTGTTTGCATTAACTGTCTTTTATATTTCCATCTCTTCACAGAAAATATGGCATATACAGTATGTACAAATAATAATAACAGATGACACCAGGTCCGGTTTTTGGGGGGGGGGGGGGGGCGTACAGTGAAAGTGAAACTTAAGATGCTTTACTAATTCCTCTATTGCTGTGTTTCCACTATGTGGAACCAGCTTGACTCAGCTCATCTTGTCTCCCGTTATTGTGCACCTCATTTCATTTCCCCTGCCTTCGGAAACTTGTATTTGAGGGGGGAAAGATGTTTGTTGCCTGCACCGGAACTGGGCCTGGATGACGGCCTGGTGTTCACTCTGCCGCTACATTCACAAATGTTGCTAAGTATCAGATCAAATACGTGACCCAGATAGCAAAATCATTATGGCTTAAATCTGGCCCAAAACTGGCATGCCATTTGGCAAAGTTCTGGGCAGATGTATGGGCCCTAAATGGCCCAAAATAGGCAAGCCAAAATCAAACCAGAAGGAAGCCAAAATTCACCCATAACTAATTGTGGACTTCCAAAATATAGCCATAATTGTCCCAGAAAAGCCCCAAATCCTCATAATCCAGCCAAAAAGTAGCCAAAACATGCCATACCATCCCTATACCTGATCCCGCTCTTTGCCCAGTCTTTTGGTTTACCAGACATATGCCATAACTCAGCCATATATTGTTGGTGCCTCCATATCTATCATGGATAACCTTCATCATACCACAGTTAAGCCTAAAGGTTTTCATAATGCCAAAAGAAAGCCAAAAATGCCAAATATATGCCATAATACTGCCAAAATATTTGCTATCTGGGGACATTCCTGTCAATGAATCACATGCTGTGGACAAATGTTTGAGCATATTGGAGGGATTCCACCCTTTTGAAGAAATGGAAGCTTTGACAGTGTTACAAGTGGACCTGGTGTCAGCTTTTTGGAGCGTTTCTGCCTCAACGCCATGTTGGCTACGTTCTGACCAAAACAATACAGCGTACGTGTGATGTCATCGTGCATGCGCAATGAAAGCGGAATCAATAAGCAGAATCGTTAAGCAGGCAGGCAAACGATTCCAAGGAACTGAGCCACTGGGAACCGGTTCTCAAAAAGAACTGGTTCTCAATTCCATCCCTAGAAAGCACCCAGGATACGTCTACCATTTCTTCTCCATCTCCATGTTTTCTGTCTCGTGGTGCCAGTTCGGGGCCAGAACAGCTGGGTGCCCTTCGGGAGATCAGGCCATAGTGTCGGTGGGAGAAGAGTACAAATGCGGTCACTAAACCCATGCATCACCGTGTTTTGGATACCTAAGCCAATGGTGAACTGGATCAGCGTCATTATGTTTGGGCACTTGGACCAATGGTTGTATTATCCATATTCTTTCAGAAGATCTTAGACTTCCTGGTGTTAATCACTCAACGGCTGCATCTTGTATGTACTTGACTCCTTGCCGCAAGTAAAGTCCAGTGACTGTGTCTTGATTCTTAGATGGTATCTGAGAATTTTTCAATCAACATAATATATATTTTAGATATAATATTAATGCCATACATTCATATTTTCTCAAAGGTTATCCTAACTGGGAGATGGAGATAAGCTATACAAACCCACTTTAATTGCATTCTTCTTCGACCATGTATGACATTCCTTAGTTTTAACTAATAAATCATTCAAATCTCATTACTCATGCCTTGTTATGTGTAAAAGATAATAGGAAGAATAATTTCTGTTATCATTGCACTTGAGGGCACATAAATTATGAGAAGAAAAAAAAGTGTGTGTTTCACCATGGGGCCAAACACAACTGACCAGGACATACAGATAGCACTGGTATTTATTATTATTATTCCACCAAGTCATAAATTGCTTTTCTTTTCTTTTTCACCAGCTCAGATAGCGAGGATTGATTGAACTTGGCATAAAAACAAATAAATAACAGCTCTGATTCTGCATTGCACACAGAGAAGGTTAGCTCTGGCCCTGACATGCCCCACTTAGCCCTGTAGTGGAAGAGCTTTACATCTTTTTTGCAAGTCAAGAGCTTCATTTCTTGCTGACTTTAGGGTCAGGGTGCTTGAAGGAAACCTGGCAGCACATGGTGCCATTGTTCATAAAGAGGCAGAACCACCCACACAATATTTTCTTACTTAGTCCGCTATTTATCAGCAATCACATTCACTATCTTCTCTTACTACTGAGGAAACAGGCTCGGGTCGATAAAAGAGTGGGCTGTAAATCAAACAAGAATATGCTTTGTGAGTCTGAGCGATGTGTGGTAATGACAGAAGAGATTAAATCTTTTCACAATATTGTGAGTCAGCATCATATCCCTTAGTGTGACAGGGTTAATTGTGATAACAGCAGCATTTGGTTACTTGGGATGTGAAGAGTCTGACTGTCTACATGTCTCAGCCTTGCACCAGGATGATAGAATCCAGAAGTAAAACCCTGCGAGCACATCATCCTATTTGGATTCATCAGACCAACCCCCCCTAAGTCATTTATTATGCCCTGTTTGATATAGTTTTTCGATGAAATACCTGTTCCTACAAACCTTGTCCAATGAAAAACAACTATTGATTACCATTTAACTGTTTCTAAACATTACAAGGGATGGGAATTGATAAAAATTTTACCTGATAAATACCTCAGTGATAATAAATTCTGTTTACTATCCTTCCACTTCCTCATCAATATCCCCGATCAAAAAAGAGAGCTGTATCCCGAGAGCTGGTTGTATCTTTGTCATCATGGAGTGAGAGAATATTTGCACAGCTTTCATTTAAAATAAGGTTTTTTTTTTATTATTTGAAGAAAAAATCTGTTATGCTTGATATAATCCTGCCACTGGGCAACTATTTCACTCATCATTCTCTCCTCTCTTTCGTTATCTGTGTGATGCCATTTTCCCCTCGCTATGTGAAAGGACTACAACAAAAGACATACAGTACATCTTTTTATATTCCATTTACTTTTGTGAGGATTTATTTGAATACAAATTGCTTCCCCACATGCAAATGTTTCATTAAACAAAAACAGACAAAAAAAAAAACAAAACAAAAACAACATTCACTGTCCTCCCTTAGAGACAAACACAAGACAAGAGTGTGTGAGCCAAACAACCCCCAGTGATAGTGGATTGATTGTGTCCAGACTAAATTAGCATTATGCCAGGACTGGAGACAGGTCTGGTTTAAGGATACTTAACCCTGTATCGAGCAAGTGACTATTTTTGGTGACAGCAACAGTTACAGTGAGGGCAGTGAGTCAACAATCTCAGGTCCAATGTGGTCTACAGGGTCTGTAAGGTCCACCTCTGCATGAACAGTGAGTGTAATTGCTTTATTAAGTACCATAAAGTAATGGTACTAATGTAAGGAATGATGTTCAAAGGGATAATGTGGATGTGGACAGGTGTCATAAGCCCTTACAGTCGCAGAATAAATTAGTAGACCATCAAAAACAATGGTTATGCAATCAAGTACTAACTCCTGTGTGTACAATGTGACTAAAACAGACAGAAAAGAAAACATGGAATGCCGAAAAGCACTTTTTTTTTATAGCTATTCATGTAAGAACTGAAGTGATTTTGGTTATTATTAAGAAAACCATGGAAAATGGGTAGATATCAGCTCTGAAATTAAACTTTTATAAGCTATTTTTGTTTTTATCACTACATTTGTCCAAACAAACTTAACTTTAGTTGTACAAGGTATTAAAATGAACAAGAAACTGAAGAAAACAAGGGTGGTCTAATAATTTTTTCCATGCCTGTATATTGTTGTAATGTTCTAAAAGTGATGTTATTTTCACCTTACATGTGTTTTTCTTGTATTTTTTCATATATATATATATATATATATATGTACAGGGTGGGGAAGCAAAATTTACAATATTTTGAGGCAGGGATTGAAAGACAGTGTATGACCAATTAGTTTATTGAAAGTCATGAGAATTTATTTGCCACAAGAAAATTTCCATAATAGAAAATGTTTTATTCTATGTGTCCTCCTTTCTCAATAACTGCCTTCACACGCTTCCTGAAACTTGCGCAAGTGTTCCTCAAATATTCGGGTGACAACTTCTCCCATTCTTCTTTAATAGTATCTTCCAGACTTTCTCGTAATAGTTTTGCTCATAGTCATTCTCTTCTTTCCATTATAAACAGTCTTTATGGACACTCCAACTATTTTTGAAATCTCCTTTGGTGTGACGAGTGCATTCAGCAAATCACACACTCTTTGACGCTTTCCTGATTACTCATATGGGCAAAAGTTTCTGAAAAGGCATGGATAATAGTGTTAGGTATGATTATGACATCAGTATATGTTTGGTTTCAAAACAAGTGACGTAGTGCCTGCTGAGAAAAAACAACTAAATGTTCATTGTAAATTTTGCTTCCCCACCCTGTATATACTTACATTTATTTATTTTTTGCCACTTACGGGTAAGGGACCAAATATGGTAACTTCACTGACTTTGATCTCCACATAATAATAAATAATTGTGAAAAATTTCACAAAAATAAACATTCTTATTATGTTCTTATTAGGTTGAAATTTGGAATTTTAGAGAATTTCTATGAGTGCCCTATAAAGGCTTAATGCTGCTATAACATACTATATTGTTGATGACTGCGCATGAGTATCAGTGGGTGGTGATAAATATGTAGGTACGTCATTGGGGGGTGGGGGTTGAGGGGGAATTTGGGTGAGCATGTTGACTATCTATAAGCACTGTTGATTTTTGGGGGTTCCCTTTCATGAACATCTGTTGTAAACTGCTTAAGTACAATATATTTTTCCTTTTCAGTGCATGAATAAAAATATCTGAATCTACTCTCAGTACCGGACATGTCAGGAAACAATGACAATCATACACCAGTCAGCTATAACATTATAATGACTGAAAGGAGAAGTGCTAATAATATTGATTATTTCATTACAATGGTACCTTTCATTGGGTTGGATATATTAGGTAGCAAGTGAACCTTTAGGCCTTGAAGCTGATCTCTTGAAGCAGCAAAATGAACAATGTAAAGAACTGAGTGACTTTGACAAGGTCCATATTGTAATGGTGGCCACTGGATCAGAGCATCTCCACAACTGCAGGTCTTGTTGGGTGTTCCTGGTCTGCAGTGGTTGGAACCGACCAAAAATGAACTAAGGAAGGACATCTCAGTCTCGCAATTGATAATCTGTGGGAGGTGTTGGAGAAATAAATCTGATCCATGGAGGCCTCACCTCTCTACTTTCAGGAATTCGGGGAATCTGCTGCTAATGTCTTGGTCCAGATACCACAGCACACCTTCAGAGGTCTGGTGGAGTCTGGACCTTGGGTCAGAGCTGGTTTTACGGAAAAAGGGGAACCTACACAATATCAGACAGGTGGTAATAATGTTCTGCTCCCATAGATGCTGGATTTGTTGAGATCCGGTTGTTCTTCAGATACTTTTGATAGGTACTAACTACTTTACAGTGGGAATGAACAACAAGATCTGGAGATATTCTGACTTGCTTTGTTGTCAAAGTTGCTCAGATCCCTACTTTTGTGCATTTTGCTCTTTCTAACACAGGGGTGTCGAACTCATTTTAGTTCAGGGGCCACATACAGCCTAATAAGCTATAAATTGGGCCAGACCAGTAAAATAATATAAATAATAGGATAAGAACTTACAAATAATATCAACTCCAAAGATTTCTCTATGTTTTTGAGTGAAAATTAAATAAAATTCCGTAATGAAAATGTTTACATCTATGAACTGTACTTGAACAAATATGAACAACCTGAAAAATAAGTGCAATTTTAACAATACTACGCCTTTGTTTATCATTTTTATCACAACTTACAGATCACAGTGGATCTTCAAATACACAAAACATTCAGTAACAGGCAGAATATTGGTACAATTACAAATATTGCTCTTAAGACATTTTAGGTTGTTCACATTTTTGTAAAAGGCTAGTCTGCAAATGTATAACTTTTTGTGTGATTTTACTTTTTTATTTATTTATTTATTTTTTTTTTACACTAAAACAAAGAGAAAAAAATAGCTTTTTTCCCCCATTATTTATAGGTTATTATGACAGTATTTTACTGGTCTGACCCACTTTAGATTGAACTGACCTAAAATGATTTTAATGATCCTTGATTGCTAATATATTCAGTGTAATTTTTGCATTTCATAAATTCATCCCAGGGGCCGGATTGGACCCTTTGACGGGCCAATTTTGGCCCCCGGGCCACATGTTTGACACCTGTGTTCTAACACATCAAAATCTAGGTCTACATGATCAACTTCTAGGTCTATATGGTCAACTTCTCATTCTATGTGATCAACTTCTTGGTCTACATGGTCAACTTCTAAGTCTACATGGTCAACTTACAGGCCTTCATGATCAACTTCTAGGTCTACATGGTCAATTTTAGGTCTACATGGTCAACTTCTCGTTCTATGTGATCAACTTCTTGGTCTACATGGTCAACTTCTAGGTCTACATGGTCAACTTACAGGTCTACATGATCAACTTCTAGGGCTACATGGTCAATTTTAGGTCTACGTGGTCAACGTCTTGGTCTACATGGTCAACTTCTTGTTCTACGTGGTCAACTTCTAGGTCTACATGGTCAACTTCTAGGCCTACACAGTCAACTTCTCGTTCTATGTGGTCAACTTTTAGGTCTACATGATCAACTTCTAGGTCTACATGGTCAACTTACAGGTCTACATGATCAACTTCTAGGTCTACATGGTCAACTTCTCATTCTACGTGGTCAACTTCTAGGTCTACATGGTCAATTTTAGGTCTACGTGGTCAACTTCTAGGTCCACATGGTCACTTTCTTTCTGTCTAATACACCCCACCCACTGACAGAACCCATTGTAATGAGATAATCAACATCAATACCACTTTTCCTGTCAGTGGTCTGGATGTTTTGGGAGATCAGTGTATATGTCGCGCATCAAAAATATGGCACTCCAGGAATTTGAGGTACATACGTTACAAAGCAAACACAAAAATTCAGAGGAAAAAACATCTTCTTTGGAAAAACATCTCTTTTTTTCAGACTGGATCAAAATACCTCACAAAAGGGAGTCATCTCTGACAGGGCATGAGCTGGTAAACAAATTAATACAGCTTTAAAACACCTCAAAATTTTATAAATCCACTCTCAGTTGCTACTTTCCAGTATATTTCTACTTATGATATTTCCTCTGCAATATAACTCGTACTACTTACAACTATGAGTGACATATTTTAGTATTTGTTAAAAAAAAAAAACTCATCTCCATTATAGTGCATACAGTTCATATCTACCGCACCCACACAGTAACACTTCACTGTCCGTGTGTCTCATTTACATCTACAGCACTCCTTTAAATGTCTTGGATAATAACCTATTTTCAGCCTCGGATTTTGACAGATCTTTTTTTTTTTTCCTCAGGTCGTACTGTTGATCTAAAATCACAGAAAACCACAGCATATCCTAGAGGCTGATGTCTTCTGAAGAGTCAGTCAGCAGTTGAAGTTGTACCAGCACTGGTTTAAAATTAGTTTTGTCGACTTTGCTAACATTTGCCGCTACAGCTGTGACTCAAAGGGAGAAACACAGCAGCCTGGGTTTTCGTATTAGTTCGGTCTGTTCTGGACAGCACAGTAACACAGTGTAGACGCCAACATGATTTTCTGGGGTAAATATAATAACAGCAAATGATCACTGCTTGTTTTGGTGTTTTGTAAGATGTGACAGAAAGTTAACAACAGTGTTAACGCAATGAAAACAGAGTTAACAAAAGCGGCTTATCACCAATTTTTCTCTTTAATCACAGTTATATGTTCGTATCCTTATCTGTCCTGGGTCTCATAGACGCCACCAGGATCAAACAAGGACAGAATCCTGTTGTTACTGTATGAATTTATTTTTTCAACCTCTGCTGATGACATGCATTCATCCTAACATTGTATAAATAAAATTATGTCAATGGCACAACATTCATATCCATCTTTTGGAGACGTAATATTGCCAAACCTAGACCTGATCTACCCCAGATAACCCTGCCCTCACAGGCTTTTACTGTCAGCTCTAGGCATGATGGGTAATCACTTCATCCGCCTCTGTTCTCACCAAGGTTATAATAGTTTTGGATTTTTAATTATAGTTTAGTTTTATTTAGTTTTGACTTTTTTTTCTCTAATTCAGTTAGTTTTAATTAGTTTTTAGAGCAGGTTTGTTAGTTTTTATTAGTTAACTTTTTTTTCTGAATGCTTAGTTTTAGTTTAGTTTAGTTTAGTTTTAGTATTAGTTTTAGTAATTTCATATATTTTATCTTCCTCACCATCCTATTCAAAGAAATTAGTGAGGCGCGAATCAGTGGGTTACTCTGGATACTTTATTTGGGGGTCGGGTTAGGGCAGCTCATTGACTGAGCAGAGACACAAACACATGTTCATTATGATGTATAAATTCCCTATAGCAGATTGGGTGTGTGTGTGTGTGTGTGTGTGATCCATACACAACATAACTTATGTGAAAACAATGCGAAGATATGCAAAGCAAGAGAGATGTACAAAGCAGCCAGCAGTAAACCAGATAGAAACATATATAAACCAGCTAACCAGCAGTGAACCAAATAGAAACATATATAAACCACTTATAAACATATATAACCCAATTCCTCAACAGTAAACCACACCTTAGCAGATATCTCATATCTTAATCATCTCCAGTTCCATTATTAGCTAACTTTGCTTCATTTCAGTTCAGCTAGCTGTAGCTAGTAACATCAAACGTTTTTTTTAACATTCTAACAGGTTCCATACCTCTGTAATTGGATTAGTTTTCATCCTCCTCTTCTCTCCTCTTCTAAACTGTGCAGTTAAGGCCTTGGAAGGCCTTTTCATGGTGATAAACTCTCCAGTCTTTACCTGGATGCTAGTTCAACACCTGTCTGACTCTGTCATTTAGCTCTGCTCTGTCTCTGTCACTCAGGCGCACATACGGTGAGCAAAAAAAACCAAAACAAAACAAAAAAAAAAACGACCCCACACATCACTAAAGTAAATCCCAGACAGGACTGTGCTGCTTTGTCCCAGTTTTAGTCTGTATGTTCCAGGTAGAGTGGGGACCAGAAGACGACTGGAAACCACCAGTGACCAGACATGACAGACTGTGAAGTGTCGTATGGTGCTGCTAGCTAAAACTGCTGGAGCCAAATAAATCAATTTGATATCAGTTGACATTGACAAAGACGAAAATGAAGGGAATTTTATCCATAATTTTTATACGTTTTAGTTAGTATTGTAACCACACAATACAGTTTCAGTTAGTTATCATTTTTTTCTTTTAATTAGAGTTTTTATTTATTTCAGTTAATGAAAATATTTTTTCAATTTTAGTTTTCGTCATTTCGTTCGTTTTCGTTAACGATTATAACCTTGGTTCTCACTGATGCACCTATCACTCTCATAAGACCACATGACCTTTTTCCATTGAAACACAGTCCAATCGTTACGCTCTGTACAAACTAGGGGTGTAACAGTACCACAAAATTTTGGTTCGGTAGGTTTTCGGTGCAGTGAAGGAGACCAGTGAAGTGGTGGTGGGGGTGCTCTGTAACTACCAAAATCTGACAGGGATATGTAACATTCTTCGAACTTCCGACCCTGCTTCTGTGCCTCTGTTATACTCTCTGTTGTCATGTTTACCCCCCCCCCCCCATGGGTGCCCCAGCCTCAAAATAATGTTGTTTTTTTTTCTTTGCACCGCCGCTGAGAATTCTATGTTTATAGGGGAAACCCTGCACATGGGTTCTTCCTGCTTCCTGAGTATTTGCGTTCTTCATGTATTGCATTGTACATGTATTCGATCGGTACACTTCCATATTGTATCGAAGGCTCCGAACCAAAACAGTTCAGTGCGAACGAGTGCACCGTTAGACCCCTACAACAAACTGATGGTTGTTAACAAAATGAAAAACTCCTCACTGCAACAGTTAAAGAGTTAAATAACTTAATGCAGCTGAAACATATTAATAACTGCAGTAATTATCCAATGGGAGGATCTTACCTGTGAAAACCCTCTGCTACATAACACAACTTTCTCTTCAACAAAAATGCCTCCAAATGTTACAAAATCATTTATGTATATACCTATTCAGTACATTTTAAAAGCCAGTTACCCATCAATATTCTTACATGTTAATGATCTTTGTCGCCAACTTGCAAATTGCACTTTAATCCACGCTGCATTGGAACATGTTTCAGAACATTACTGGTGTTTCCAGACGTACTTGAAATAATCATTTTCCAGGTAATAAAACTAGCACCATTGTCATTCTGTGAGTTTTTTCCTTCTTGAAAGTTCTCAGTACCACAGACATGGGAGTTTGACGTCATTCTTTTGCAATATATTAATTCTCAGAAAAATTTTTGCCAGCATGTTTAAAGAATTCATGTACACAATACCGGTCAAAAGTTTTTGAACACCTCAATTTTTCCAGTTTTGTATTGAAATTAAAGCAGTTCTAGTCCAATGAACAGCTTGAAATGGTGCAAAGGTAAGCGGTGAACTGCCAGAGGTAGAAAAAAAAAAGGTAAGGTTAAATAAAACTGAAAAATAATGTACATTTCAGAATTATACAAAAGGCGAACAAGAAATGGGTTAACAACTTAAAGCAGTTCTTCAGCAATGGAGGCTCACAATGGTATGCTACCAAAGTGTGTTCCGACACTACTTTTATGCAGACAGAGGAGGTTGTAAGCAATTCACAAACGTTGGGACACCTGTAGGAATTGGTAGCACCAACTTTCGAGGCTTAATCAACCTCCATTGCAGCAGAACTGCTTTAAGTTGTTAACCCATTTCCTGTTCGCTGAAAAAGGCCTTTTTATTTAATTGTGAAATGTACATTATTTTACAGTTTTGTTTAACCTTACCTTTTTTTGTTTTGTTTTTTTTTACCTCTGGCAGTTCACCGCTTACCTTTTTACCATTTCAAGCAGTTCATTGGACTTGAACTGCTTGAATTTCAACACAAAACTGGAAAAATTGGGGTGTTCTAAAACTTTTGACCAGTAGTGTACAAATACTGAAAGCAGAACTGGCTATTGATTGACATCTCTCACAACAACTTTGTAATGATTTCTTGTGACCCATTATTCTAGTAGACCCAAACCAATGTCAGGGTCCAGCATTCACATCTGTGCCATTCTACTGGTCAATGTCACATTTGTGGAGAATATGGTGTAGGCTGATTTATCTGACCATATCACTTTCTTCCACATCTCTGTACCTCAGTACCAAGCGTTTTTGCACCACTGCAATCTCAAATGTCCATTCATCTTTGTATTGTGAGGTTTATGCACTGCAACCCTGCTACAGTAGCCTTCTCTATGTAATTGTCGATTGACTTTTCTTGCTCACAGTCATATTGTTCATTGACATTCTCAGTCACCTGTGGAAAAGTTGCTCTTCTGTTTTTCCTTTTATATTCCGCTAATGCACAAGCATGCAACAACAAACAGTTCTGACCCTGTTTACTGATTTTAGATCTATATTCACAAGCTTTCGGTCACGTTTCTTATTGAATCACTGGTCAGACGTGCAGTTTTTGTGACTGGAGCTCCTGCCTTTTGCGCCCCAACAATAAACCCTCTTTTACGGTCACTTAACATTTTGATTCAAAATCAGAAACACCTTTTAGAAAGTCAGAGATCTGAACTTGATATTACTTGCTCTATTTTACCCTGTAGTACGCCTATGCTTATTTTTAACTTCTATATAAATGTAACAAGAGTTTAATGTCACACACACGTTCTTGCTGCTGCTGAGGAAGACATTTGCCTCACACTACTCCATTCAAAGGTGCTTTTCATCGTTTATCTTATATGTTGGTTGCTTTCAAAATGACATCTACAATATTTAGAAGAGTGTCAGAATTTTTTGAAATGTTAAGAACTGGTTGGTGAATAAAAAAAGCAAGCCAGTAAATGCAGTAGTCAATGCAAAAAGTCACTCACGATAACCACAAAAACCAAGACAAAACCAAGACTTGAGTTCAGCGCTAAGTTAAGGCCTGAGTACACCCAGGATGTGTTTCAGAATCCATTCTGAGGTGGTCTACGATGCACATGTCATTATTCTCCTAGCAGACTGAACAGGACTACTCAGCTGAAACTCTCAGCAAAATTTGCTGCGCAGACACTACCATACTCAAGTGTTTTAAAGACATCTGAAATCATCAAAAAAACCCACAAAGACATATTATGATTTCTTAATACGCGTGGTGCTGCCTAAGCTCACCTGAATGATGCAGCATTTCTTTGAGTTTTTTTTTCCTTTGTGAATATCCACAGTTCATATAATCCAGTAGAGACTCATAAACATGCTTTAAGCACTTGAAGATTCAGTCATCACTAAGAGTATGTCATGCAAAAAAGCCAGTAAAAACAAATGGCGTCAGCTCATGCATTGAGTTACAGGCTGAAAATAATACCACTTTAAAAGGTTCTGCTCCTAGCTTTCGAGTTAGCGTGGTGAATTACATTTGCAAAGAACCGTAACAATGCCAGTCTGTTCAACTTGAAATGAATCTGTGTGTTATGTTTGAGGCTATAGATGAGCTTCTTATATGTATATAAAACTGGGAAATCAGTGTGTGTCAAACCAAATGGCAGTGACCTGTGGGGTCCCCCAGGGGTCCATCCTGGGACCCCTCTTGTTCAATCTTTACATGTTGCCCCTGGGCCAGTTAATACACAGTAATAACATGTTCTACCATAACTATGCACACGACACTCAGATTTACATCTGGCTGACAGCAGGTGAACATGGGCCTGTGGACTCGCTCTGTGACTGCCTCCAACAGATCACTGTGTGGATGCAAAACAACTTTCTCCAGCTAAATTCAGACAAGAATGAAGTCATTATCTTTGGCTCACAAAAACCCAGAGAAAGTGTCATCAGTAATCTGGAATCTCTTACTCTAAAAGCTAAAAACCAGGTTAGAAATCTAGGGGTAATAATGGACTCAGACCTAAACTTTAGCAGCCACATTAAATCAATTACATCATCAGCCTTTTACCATCTCATTAGCATTGCCAGAATCAAAGGTTTACTGTCTAAACCAGACTTGGAGAGACTTATCTCATGTTAATTCAAGGTCTGAACAGGGCCTCAGACTAATATAGCCCTAATGTGTGACCCAAAAAAATTTAGTTGCGCACCTGTGAGGTTTTTCAATCCCAGCTGCCGCAATCCGAAATTTCCATCACGTCTGTAGTTGAGAAAGACGGCGAGGGAATAGCGATCCTCGTACAGTTTGGTTCCTCTGATGATCCTCAGGTTCTCCAGTGGCAAGTAGTCGAACTGGTTTAAGGCCACCAACACATAGCCCGTCACTTCTCTGATAGACTGCGGAGAGAATGGTGAAAACATGGCATTAATGAGAGCATTTATATGTGAGGTTACAGTAATGTTTTAGACAAGGGGTGTCAAACTCATTTTAGTTCAAGGGCCACATACAGACTAATATAATATAAAGTGGGCCGGACCAGTAAAATAATATAAGTAATAGGATAAAAACTGATAAATAATGTCATCTCCAAAGTTTTTTCTTATATCTTTGAGTGAAAAAAAGTCAGATTCCGTGATGAAAATGTTTACATCTACAAACTGTACTCGAACATAACACGAACAAATATGAACAACCTGAAAATTCTTAAGAAAAATAAGTGCAATTTTAAGAATATTACACCGTAGTGTATCATTTACACATGTACATCACAGCTTACAGATTACAGTGGATCTACAAATACACAAAACATTTAGTAAAAGGCAGAATGCTGGTAAAATTTCACATACTTCTCTTACGACATTTCAGGTTGTTCAAATTTTTTTTGGAAAAGGCTATGTATTTGTGTAATTTTACCTTTTTTACACTAAAACAAAGAGGGAAATTTGTGGTTTTCAAAATTTATAGGTTATTATGATAGTATTTTATTGGTCTGACCCACTTTAGATTGAATTGACCTAAAATGATTTTAACATCATTGATCGTTAATAACTTCAGTGTAATTTTTGCATTTCACAAATTCATCCCACTGGCCACATTGGACCCTTTGGCGGGCCGGTTTTGGCCCCCGGGCCACATGTTTGACACCTGTGTTTTGGACTAAAAGAACATTTCAGGGGTGGCACGGTGGCGCAGTGGTTAGTACTGTCAACCTGGTTTGATAATACCCTGGCTTCCTCCCACCATGCAAATCCATGAACCTTAACAGATTAACTGGCCAGTCTTGATAGGTGTGAATGGTTGTTCATTTGTATGTCGACCCTGCGATGAACTGACAACATGCCCAGGGTGTACCCCACAGGGTGGCTGTGGCTCAGTTGGTGAAGCGGGTCGTCCACATGTTGAAGTGTCCTTGGGCAAGACACTGAACCCTTAATTGCTCCCAGTAGGGCCTAGCAGGGCCTTGCATGGCAACAGCCGCCTACTGGTGTATGAGTGTGTGCGTGAATGGGTCAATGTGAGGCTTTGTAAAGCGCTTTGGGCACCATGAAGGTATGGAAAAGTGCTATATAAGTGCAGTCCATTTACCCTGCCTTCACCCACTGTGCACCATAGGATGGGCTCCAGCATCCACATGACCCTCCCAAGGACTAAGCGGTTCAGAAATGAATGAACGAATGAATGACACAGGAGGAAAACACTATTGTTGTGTATACCGAAATAAAAGTGGGTAACCTATAAGACTGAAAAGACACATGCAGGCCTTGGGAACACTATATTCACATTTTTCCAGTGTAAGGTTCTGAGCAGTATTGTATAGTAACAAAGAAATAGTACTTCATTACTGTACTCAAGTAAGTTTTGGGAGAATTTGTACTTCACCTAGTGTGTTTTATTACCTTCACCAGGAGGTATTGTGATCCCTTTGCTTTGTGTGTTTGTTTGCGTGTTTGTTTGTTTGTTAGCAACTTCACTGGAAAACTATGACAACCATCTTTAATAAAATTCTACCCACAGACAGGCCTAGGCCCTGGGGTGAACCCATTAAATTTTGGGCCAAGTAGGCCAAAGTTCAAGGTCTGTTGAGCCGCATTATGTAATAAATTCCCATTATGTAATGAAAGTTCAAAATGTAATAAGAATGTCACGTCATCTTGTAATAAAGCCAGATTATGTAATAAACTGACGCATTTTGTAATAAACTACGTCAACGCATTATATAGTAAATTTTTTCACATTATGTAGTAAGTTATTACAATTTGAGAAATTTATTACAAAATGCACTTGACACATTTTTATAAAAAAAAAAAAAAAGTAATAACATGGTTCATTATGTAATAACAATCCAAATTAATATAATTTCAGAGCAATTTAGAAGAAATTAGTCACAGGAGTTACAGGTAATGTAATCAGAACTTTAACCACACAGTTTAAAGATTAATTTAGCACATTACATTTTCCTGAAAATAAAAATGTGTCAAGTGCATTTTGTAATAAATTTCTCAAATTGTAATAACTCACTATATAATGCGAAAAAATTTATTACATAATGCATTGAGATAGTTTATTACCTCCGCCAAGGAGGTTATGTTTTTGCCAGGGTTTGTTTGTTTGTTTGTCTGTCTGTTTGTTTGTTTGTCTGTCCGTTAGTGTGCAACATAACTCAAAAAGTTATGGACAGATTTGGATGAAATTTTCAGGGTTTGTTGGAAATGGGATAAGGAAGAAATGATTACATTTTGGTGGTGATCGGGGTTGGGGGGGGCCACGGGGGGGGCCACTGATCAGCCTTGGCGGAGGTCTGCGCTCTCCGAGTGCTTCTAGTTACAAAATGCGTCAGCATAATCAAATTTTTTGTGTATTTGTAGATCCACTGTGATCTGTAAGTTGTAATGCATATGTATAAATGATAAACTAAGCCGTAACATTGTTCAAATTGCACTTATTTTTCTTAAGAATTTTCAGGTTCATATTTGTTATTGTTATATTCAAGTATGGTTCGTAGATGTAAACATTTTCATGACAGAATTTGACTTTTTTTACTTAAAAACAGAGAAAATACTTTGGAGTTGACATTATTTATCAGTTCTTATCCTATTATTTATATTATTTGACTGGTCTGGCCCACTTTATATCATATTAGGCTGAATGTGGCCCCTGAACTAAAATGAGTTTGAGACCCCTGACATAAACCATGCCCTGCATTGCACATACCTATCAACTTAGACACAAATTAAAGAGAAAATGCAGAGACATATTACATACCGAATTATTACTATAGATTTATTTTACCTGTTAATGTGGAAATAATAAGAATCTATAATAACAATAATCATAATGACTGTGAAAATAGCTCTCAGTGTTTTCTTGTGCGCAAATATGAGGCAACAATCACATTAACACACCTTAGAAATTTGATGAAGAAATAAGCTGTGGGGCCTTTTTTTTTAATCAATAGAAATGAATTAAGAACAATCTATAACCAATTATTACTCCAAAAGAAAATCAAATGTCATATTGAAGGGCTGTAATACTGATTTTCTATTGAAAATCACAGCAGGTGTAATTACGTCCACAGTTAATAGTATTTCTACATAAAATAAGAAAAACCTTTGAAATTTAGATTGGAATTCATTAAAAATATACAATCGAAGTCAGTTCTTTTCTGATTTGAGTGTAATTTAACAGAATAAGAATGTACTTGTAAAAATGGAAGCAAATAAAAACTAAAAGGATAAAAGCGCATCCACAGATAGATACCGGACTACTGACAGTATCTATCTTCAAGGTCATTTTTCACGTATTCCTTTGTGTCAGCAGTAGAGCATCTGTGTGTGAACTTCCTCCAGGGTTTGTGACCTCAGTGCAAAACTTGGCAGAGGGTTCAGCGCTCATGTCCGGGGCCCGGCCCGGGGTGACTGAGCCACAAGGACAGCCATTGCTTCACACTTTAAATGTCATTTAGGAAAGGATATAACGACCACCGAGACTTTGGCGAGGAGCCACCCAGTACGAGCTGCTATTGCATGAATCAAAGTGACAGGCTGTGTCCTCTTTCTCCCATCCACCATCATGGTGGCTGTCATTAGCAGACAGGCGGTCAGAGAAGTCTTTCCACGCCAGCCCGCTGATGCTGATAATCAACAAGTCTGTGTGTGAAGTGCCGTTGCAGCTGATGTACTGAGCTGAAATAAGTCCTAAGGAGGGCCCTGGCAGCACAGTCATGGCGGCTGACAGCTGTCAGAGAGCATGGCCATCACCCACAAGTAAGTAAGCCGCAGTCACAGCTTCGTCATCATTACCCTGCTGATAACCATTAATAGAAACAGACGGGCCACGGTCTGGTGACTCTGTATTTCAGTGAATGAGTGAAACGGAATTTATATTCAGCATGTTTACTGCTTTAGTAAAAGATTATCAAATAAAATACGCTGTGTTAATAAATTGTGATAATAATTGGTTTAATTTAAGACAAACTGATGTTGTAAATGTAAATTACTGCAGTTTATATGTAATACTGTAAAGTTGTAATAGAAAAATGATGACTTTACTTTATTTATGACCTCCGCCAAGTGTAACGGTGGAAGTTATGTTTTCATCAGGGTTTGTCTGTCTGTTTGTTTGTTTGACTGTGAGCAAGATAACTCAAAAAGTTATGGAGGGATTTTCAGGAAATTTTCAGGAAATGGTGATACTGGCACAAGGAAAAAAAAATTATACATTTTTGGGAATGATCGGGGGGGGGACTGACCTGCCTTGGTGGGGGTCTGCACTCTCTAAGTGTTTTTCTAGTTTATTACTTCCGCCAGGAGGTATTGTGATCGCTTTGCTTTGTGTGTTTGCGTGTTTACGTGCATGTTTGTTTGTTTGTTTGTTTGTTTGTTAGCAAGATAACTCTAAAAGTTAAGGACGGATTTTCAGGAAATTTTCAGGAAATGTTGATACTGGCACAAGGAAGAAATGATTAAATTTTGGTGGTGTTCGGGGGGAGGGATCTGTCTTGGCAGAGGTCTGCGCTCTCTGAGTGCTTTTCTTGTTTATTTATTTATTTATTAGGGGCAGTGCATATTAATGAACATCTACAACAATAGCATCTGTAAATATCCCAGACTGTAGCAACAGTGCTAATTTCCATCTGTAGTCCCTAGGCAGGTGACAAGAAAGACAACTGACAACTAGAAAAGCACTCGGAGAGTGTACGCCTCTGCCAAGACAGATCTGCGCCCCCCTGAACATTTCATGAAAATCCGTCCATAACTTTTTGAGTTATCTTTCTAAGAGACAAACAAACACACAAACAAACAAACAAGCAAACAAACACGTATGCATGCACACAAACACACAAAGCATGCACACAAACACACAAAGCAAAGTGATCACAACACCTCCTGGCAGAGGTAAAAAGGCAAAACACACAGAAGAACACAGTGAGGACAATCTATTGATGGTCACAGGTTTGGTTTTCCTTCATCCAGTGTTTAAGTTGTAATTCGAAGGAGGCATATGACTGTGAGTCTCTTATGTTAGTGGTAAACTGTTCCAATATTCAGTTCCAGTGACTGAAAGTGTCGTTTATCCAACAGTAGTGCACCTGTGTGACACATCACAGTCTCCTGGAGCTGTGGCCCTGGTGGCCCCTCCCACTGACAGACCGGGATTTGTTTAAATCTGTCAAAGGAGGAGGGGCTAGTACATGCAAAACTTTAAATATCAGGCACGCATTTTTAAAATTCACAAAATTATTAAAATTAAGGAATTTGTATTTATCTAAAACAATGCAGTGGCGGAAATGAAATTTTTATGGCTTTTTTAAATTTTTTTTATTTTATTATACTGATCCAAAATGTCTGTGCAGATAGTGAAATTATATTATAGCAAAAACACCAAGAAAAACACTGGAATCATAGATTTGATTTACACGACAACACAAAAACGACAGAAATCACTCAGTAGAAGGTGGTGCTGTTAAGAAGGTTTGTGACCAGTCTACTTCAGTGCACTACCAGTTGCACATTCCCATTAGATCAAAAACAAAGAAAACCCTTTTTTGCTGCGGTCATACTGTGGTTATAAAATCATAGCGCACCACACAATGTCTGTCCTGGGGGCTGTGACAGGCTGTCAGCTGTGGAGTCAGGCAGGGGAAGCGGGTACTGTGTGATATGTGATAGAAACTAACAACATTGTGAAGTCAGTGAACACAGACTTGTCAAACTCTGATGGAGAAAAAAGAGAGACAAAAATGGAAAGGGTATGATATAATTATGTCATCTATCATATCCCTAACCTTATCCTGTAGTTCACTGAGTTTGGCTTGGATCCTTTAGTCTGCACAGGTTAAAAACACCTCTTACAGTTGGACTTTGTGGTGTTCATATGCAGTACATAGAAGTGAATTGATCTGTGCTGTGTACAGCCTGTGGACCATTAGTAAGAATAAACATACATTTTACTTACAGCCATGCGTCTTGTTTTGTCAACATGAAAACTGCAGTTTATATATGAGGAGAAACTACAATTACCACCCAAGGGTTTTATGCATCTGCAAACCAATGAAGTTGGAAGTTGTATCCTTGTCTGTCCAGACTCGTATTAGAAATGCAGCAATGACTTGGAAATGGGATAAATGGTAATAAGCCTTCCATGCATAGTGGTCACTACAGTGGACAATTATTTTACAGCTGTTCTTTTGAATAGTCATGGGTTTTGTTGTTTTAGTTCCATATCAGCCAACGCAGTGGACGCTTATGCATCATCCCATACACTGACATTCAGACCATTACTGAAACTTTGCTGTTTTTGATCAACCTGATCTGCAGAAACATGTTCGAGTGTAAATCAATTGTCATTTGTTAGACAAAATCAGTTGTTTTTTTTTTTTTTGCATATTATCTTCATGAAGTGAGTAATAACTAGCATTAGAATATGTTAAAATGTGAGAAAACCTCAGATTAGCAGCATTAAAAATGTTATTATTTCATTGTTTTTATATCACTTTCTGATATTGGGTTCTAAATGTTTCTTTACTTCAAAAATTAAATGTGTGGACATTTTTGTAACTCCATAAAAAAAAAAAAAAAACTTGATTGCATTGTTTTTTCATGCCTAAGGAGGAATAAAAACACTCAAGAAAAAAAAATCTTGACTAAGGTTCTCATAATTCATGCATAAAAGGGTTAAGTTGGGGTTTTTGTTGTTGTTGCTGTTTTTTTTTTTTTTTTAGGGTAAATCAAAGTTATCACTACTATCATGGTTATTATGAAGAACACACTGCAAAGAAGCTCATTCTCCTGTTGTGGAAGTCAAAAGAAACAACAACTTTTAAAGCCTGGATAACAACAGTGATGGATACCCTTTACTTTTAGAGGATTAGATACACACTTAAAGGCGCAGGAGACTTTTGTCACCAGTTTTTCATCAAATCTGTAAAACCTCAGTCATAGTCTAAGTATCACGAATCTGTAAGTTTTTCATTGACTACTCACCTGAATCTCTTCTCTCACGGTGAACAATTTCCAAGTGCCATCCACCATGAACAAACCATGTGATTACAAACAGAGCCAGGAGGTAAATCGGGCATCTTCGGAATTTTGTTGCAATGTGCATTGTTGGAAGCGGAGGCTCGTGTGCATCCATATGATATTATATAGATGAAACAAACACGATGTGGAAACGATGTGGAGCGCCAGCCGTTTCCGCATCGTGTTTGTTGCAACTGCTGCTGCCAGGTGGAGCTCTGCTTGCTCTGTTTCTCTTCAGCCCTTTCTGCGTTTCAGCCGTTTCCGCATTGTGTTTGTTGCAGGCATGTAATATCATATGGCTACACTGCTGCTGCTGCTGCCAGGCAGCGGCACGAGCCTCCGCTTCCCACTATGCACATCGTTACCTCCCAGCTCTGTTTGTAATCACATGGTTTGTTTATGGTGGATGGCACTGTGAAATTGTTCACTGTGAGAGAAGAGATTCACGTGAGTGATCACAAAAGGACTTACAGATTCGTGATACTTGGACTATGACGGGGGTTTTACAGATTTGATGAAAAATTGGTGATGAAAGTCTCCCACAGCTTTAAGAACCAAGTGAGAGAATTTGAAAAAATTTGGAAACCAGTGATGTCATATGTGGAACGGCCGGACAGTTAAGATCCACTATATAAGCAGCAGTCCACAGTGTAGCACTACACCGACCTGTCTTAATGGGTCTGAGGATGGGGAGGGGGGCTGGGGGTTGGGGTGTGTGTGGATGAGAGGTTAAATTGTATGTTTTTTGCTTTTTTTGTTGTTTTTTTCCCCGTTCTTCTTCTTTCCTTCCTCTTTTCTCACTCTATCAATGCCATTTATTTCTGAATGTGTGTTTGTTGTGTTGTGTTGATATTAAAAATGAAGCATAATGTACCAATCGGGGGATTTCAAACCTGTACTATGATGGAGCTTCAAAATAAAAATATCGAAAAAAAAAAAAAAAAGAACACACTGTCTTACAAAGAGGATATTTTTACAGAGGTGTATAAAGGTTCTCTTTCAGAACACTATGATGCCGCAATGATATTTTGTACTTTACATATAAGACGTCACCACATCTTCCCTTTTTTTTTTTTTTTTTTTTTTTTCCAGATGTATAAACAATTTTTTTCTAAGAATTTTAATACTTGATCTATAAATTTATAAATTTGTAGGATCTGGTATATTGAAATGTTCTGGAATGGAAATTATTTTTCGTGCTAAGAACAAAAGTCTTCCTGTTTGTACAAACAAAAAATGTTTAGTTTAAGAGAAGGAAATTATAATTTAAAATGGTTGTTTGTGTTTGAAACGTGAAGTACAAGAAGAACAGTGTCATGATAAATGGAAGAAATGGACAATTTATTACAAAAACCAATGTTAGTCACAAACATTTATTATGGTCAATGAATCCCAAATGTCCCTTATGTGCGTTTTGTTTTGTAATGTACAGGAATCAAACAATAAAAATAAAGTAAAAAAAAAAGAAAAGAAAAAGAAACAAACATGTAAAGTAAGAAGTGATGTTAAATATCACTGTGTTTCTGTTACAGGTGTCAAATTATGGAATCATTTGAATGATGAAGTGAAATTGTGTAGCTTGTTATCGAGTTTTAAAAAAGCTTTTCAAGGGCAACGAAAGTAAAATAGTCTCAAAATGACTTATGAAACTGAATGTAGACTAATTTTTGTTAACGTCTTATTTGCTGCAACTTCAGGTAATTCAAAAGATGGAAGTAGGAGAAGCATAAATAAACCACTGACTTCAGCTTCTTCCTTTGTTAAATTGTATGTTCCTTATATGTATGTGTTTTGTACACGACCAAAATAAATATTCATTCATAACCAAAAGCCTTATAAGGACTTGACTTTCATGAGACCTTGATTCGAAGTGAATATTTGCACCAAATTTGATGAAATCTGAACAAATTCCCTTGTCATAGCCAAAGCAGAAGCATAATAATAATAATAAAAAAAAGGGGTTCTGTATCTTTTTAAAACAGGGTATTGCGACACCTGTCTTGCATCAGCATATACTATCCAACAATACTGTATACTATGTAGAGATTTTTAACAGTATGCATTTATATGTTGTACTATGAGCCTCCAGTGTGAATAAAGAAGAGCCAGTTGTGACTTTATTTCACAACCCACGCTGAGGTCTGTTTAATGACTCTTACGTACGCTACAAAGGATCTGAAGGTCTTTTCAACCCTGCAACACAACCACAGAACTCCAAGTCTATGTAGTCTAGGAACATTGCCTTGGGAACTGTGTCAAACCTAACTCTAAGAACCTACAATCCAGGTATTCTTACTAGTAAGAAGTAAAAGGTGTCACGTAGTAGTAATCAACTCTGGGTGACATAATCTGAGTATACACTGTAGGTAATAATTATTTCAGGGCACACACTTCATGGTTGCTTTTTTGTACTTTTTTTCTGAGCCTGTTTATTACCCTACCCCAATGGTTGCTGGTTTGTTATTTTCAAGCTACCAAATCAATAGTTTCCAAAGTGCAGCCTTGCAGAGGGAAATAAAACGAGGGAGAAAGAGGATGGCAGGTACACACACTTTTCTCCCCACAGATTGTTTGTTCAATAATGAACTGCATGAAAAAAGGGAAACAACTTGTAGTGATTACAGGCCCTTGCTGAGCTAATGGCCAAATCTGCTCTGCGTGGTCACTTTCATTAAACACAGATCAACGAAACAAGCATCCGACTGCACCAACACTGTTGCAGGCCGAGTGCATGAGGGTATGAGAGCCTCAGGGAATCAGGCCCCAGGATTACAAGCAATGATCAAAACATAAAAACCACCCAAAAGGAATAATGCTGAGCTCAAATATCCAAAAAGGTCTTAACCCTATAACGCCCACTGTATCATATTTGATACATGTTGAGTTTTGAAGCCCTCGACATCAGGGGTGTCAAACTCATTTTAGTTCAGGGGCCACATGCAGCCTAATATGAAATAAAGTGGGCCGGACCAGTAAAATAATGTAAATAATAGGATAAGAACTTATAAATAATATCAACTCCAAAGTTTTCTCTATGTCTTTGAGTGAAAAAAGTAAAATTCCATAATGAAAATGTTAACATCTATGAACTGTACTTAAATATAACATGAACAAATAAGAATAACCTGAAAATTCTTAAGAAAAATAAGTGCAATTTTAACAATATTACACCTCAGTTTATCATTTATACATGTGCATTACAACTTACGGATCACACTGGATCTTCAAATACACAAAACATTTAATAATAGGCAGAATATTGTTAAAATACTACATACTTCTCTTAAGACATTCCAGGTTGTTGTTCATATTTTTTTGTGAAAGGCTAGTCTGTAAATGTAAACATTTTTGTGTAATTTAACTTTTTTGACACAATAACAAAAAGAAAAAACAGCTTTTTTTTCATTATTTATAGGTTATTATGATAGTATTTTAACAGTTTACCACTTTGGATCAAACAACCTTGATTGTTAGTATCTTCAGTGTAATTTTTACATTTCACAAATTCATCCCAGGGGCCAGACTGGACCCTTTGGCGGGCCGGATTTGGCCCCCGGGCAGCATGTTTGATACCTGTGCTCTACATGATCAGTGTGATATTTTTTGTCTTGAAAAACCCAATGTATACAATTAGATACATAATATATCCAATCTTCTTTGTAAAGCACTTTAAAACAACTGCAGTGGACCAAAGTGTTGTACAGAAGAAGAATAATTAAAACCAAAATAGAAGAATAAAATACAGAATAGATTTAAAGACACAGAAACTGCACAAAAAGGACAAAGCGCTATACAGAAGAATAAATAAAACCCAAATAAAATAAAAAAAAAACAACAAAAAACAAGATAGATTAAAAAGCCATACAATTAAAAACAACAAAGTAAATAAATAAAATAGATAAATAAGAAAAATAAATCACTACCAAATAGAAACAACAGAATAAAGATAGTGCCTTCAAACATCTCACATGGTTTCAAAAGCCAAGGAGAAAAAGCTGTTTTTTTTTTAAGAGATTTAAAAACAGACAGAGAGGAGGCCTGTCTGATATGGAGAGGCAGATCGTTCCATAGTTTAAGATAGTTTAAATAGCCAAATAATCCACCAGGGGGGAGGAATTCATTCACCAGAGGCCTTTCCAGTGACACTACAAGATTGTCATTAATGAGGAAGGAGGCAGAACTTTGCCAGTTTAGAAAAGGAATTACCAATTTTTTTTAGACATGTTTGTGTTATGTTATGTTTTTGTTTGTTCATAAATAATAATATTTGAGCATTGAGACCTGATGTATCAAATATGATACAAAATTGAAACATGGAAACACATGGAAATTGATGTTTGAAAACAAACCAAAAAAAAAAAAAAAATGTGCGGTTGTTCAGAAGGACCAGTAAAGACTCCAGTTTCGAAGAACTGGAATTTTCTGTTGGTGATTTGATGGTTCAGGCTTTACGGGGTTAAAGGAGTGATATTTTGCTTTTTTAAATGGAATTATGCATTTTAAAACATTTCCCTGTGGTCTACATAAACTGTAAATGCTATGCTTGGGTCTGAACTCTTCATTAATTCAATTCCACAGGTCCATCTTCAACCCTGTTTCTGAGAAATGACACCAGAAAGGTCGTTTTGAGCGTTGGCCCTTTAAATGCAAATGACCCCACCCCGTATAGGTTGTTGACTTTGCTTTTTGTCCCGTTCAGCCACTTGTGTTCGTTAATACAACCAACAACTGAACATTTTAGGTAATCCGCTCAAAGTTTGGACATATTTTTAGTTTTTACTACGACCACTGCTGCTGACAAACAATTATGTCATACTCGGAGAAATGTTTGCGGAAATCTTGACCTTATATGTGCAAATGTCGTGATGTAAGTAGTTATAAAATGAAACAAATTAAGAAGGAATTAAAACAGGTTGTAGAAATTACCTCGATTTTTGCCGGAATGAATATAAAGATAGCTTTGCAGCACCTGGAGGGTTCAAATTCAAACTTTTGGAACTATTAGGGTCCAAATACACAAATAAATGAACCAAAGACTAATAAAAGTGGGTTTCGCAAAATATGACCCCTTTAATACATTTGGCTGCATAGTGGCACTACTGACTTTTGCACAGGTGCTAATGTAAGAGCAAGTTTCCTTTTTGTGTGTGCTAGCACTACATGTACTCCTGAGTCACTTATATGACCTCCTCTATTTAGCTACAGAGCAATTAGAGCAGTAAATTACCTGCTAAAGATAACAACATTATCCAACGCTGTCCTGGAACTCCTGCTAAAAATAGCTCTTGAAACAGGTGAATGAGGAGCTCACGTGACAGAGATTCAACCTTATTTTCCTCAAACACAAATTAAAATTGGACTCTTTCTTTTCTGGAAACACTTCTTGCCAGTGACGTACAGTCAGAGGAGGCAGAGCCTCCCTTGTCAATTTTGAAAAGAAAAAAAACGTGACTATAAAATATTATAAACGTTGATAGTTGTCAGCTGGTATGTCCTATAAACTCATTTTCTGTTTGAATCCAATATTGTTATTATTATTATTATTATTATTATTTTTTTGTCAATTAGAATAGCAGAATTTCCGCATGCTCCATTCAAATACAGGGAGGAGATGCGCCGTGAGGCAGCGCTGTGCTGTTCCTCCTGGAGAACTGTCTCCTCCCCTCATGAACTCTGCCGGTGCCCGATGAAAATATTGTGTCGCTGTCCCTCTGTATATCGCAGTTAAAATGCTTTCAAACACTCTGATTATATGCTCTATGCTTCCATAATCTGCATCACATATGGAATGTATTTCTGTAATGTGTTTAGGCTCGGCGATTAATCATAAAACCGTAGTGAAAAAGTCAGTAGGGGAGGCAAACAGTACCCCTGCCTCATGATAGATGGCGCCTGTGAGTCCACAGATTCATGCACTTATAATCTTCATTCTTTTTTATACACTTTAATTCACCAGGATTGGCGCATGGATTTCATGTACAAATAAAGGTAAGACCATAAACTTTTTTTTATTTTTAGTTTGAAATGGCTCTTTTTGAAGGTTTCCTGTTGAGTTCCTGCCAGTCTACCTATGCTGACTTGATGCAGAGCCCATATACCCAGGCCATTCCTTTTGCTCACTCTCTCTATTCCAGTTTCTCAGGCCACCATATATTTGTAGATCTGGCTCTGAAAGAGTCAGTGCCTCCCCAGCCATGAACCCCACTGCACGTCACTGCTTCTTGTGTGATGAAAGCGCCAGTATTTCAGATTCAAACAAGTCGCAAACTATTAATGGATCCATAATCTCTTCAGTTACAAAGTGGAGTGTATGGTTTGATTGAGAAAACTGGGGTTGCAAAAGTCGGATGTTCACATTACTTTACCTCAAGTAGACTGAACTGTGCAACAACCTCCCCACTCACCCAGCCCTCCTTTTCCCCAAACACCACCCATGTCTCCCAAGGGATCAATGCATCAGAGACCCGGTAACAGTGAACAAAAGAGACAGAGAGAGCCAGATTCACTAGATTAACAGGGATTTTTCCCTCCTCCCTTTTTTCCCCAAGCCAGAGTATTTGTGAACGGAAGTGTGGCAGCGGAACAAACCCCTCACTTGAGTCACCAAGACGTGCGCTGTTTTGAAATCGAGTCCTTCAATCCCTCCAACTTCTAAAAGGATGAGGAGAGGGAGGGAGGATTTTTTGGGTAGAGTCGACAAAGGAGAAAGGGGAGGAGAAAGCAAAAGCAGAGAGAAGGAAAAAAGGGCAGAGAGGGAGGTATACATACTCCGCAGGAGGAGTTCGGTCAAGTGGATCGAACTGCGTCTACATATATTTTAATGCATAATTAAAACCACACCTGTTTCAGTTCAAGAAAGGAGAAGGAGACACAGCCAAGGGTCTGGTGAAGGGGTGAAATGTTGGGAAAGGGTGGCAAAGGGCTGAAAGTATAATGATACCATTAGCATGTTTGAAGAGACTGAACACACGTTAGCATGATTGCTTCTCATTTCCATACATATTGAGGCGTACCGATGAGCTCTGCAGGGCTGCGGTCATTGAAGTCAGATACACAGTAGTGCACTGGGAGGGTTTAAGGTTTGCCTTGCATCACTAAGCCCCTCTATTTCCATATCACTTCCCTAAACCCTCTGCCTAAGCCACATCTGTAAACAGATACAGAATACGGATTGTCTACAAGTGTAAGAGTTTTCCCAGGAGATCATCCCCTCTGTAACTGACAACTGACTGAAAATATTACTGCTAACTGTCGCATTTTATATTATTCCGAAAGCGTATTACACTATGGTAGTAATTTCTGACGTTAAATCCTTCTAAATGAGTATTAACCCTTCATGGTTGATAACTCATCTGTCTTTTTTTTCCCCCTGCTGCTGTGTAAGTGCCATATTTTAACCCTTTCATGCATGAATTATGAGATCCTTAGTCAATATTTTTTCTTTAGTGATTTTATTCCTCTTTAGGCATGACAAAACAATGCAATTTAATTTTTAATGAACCTATTTTTATTGGATTTACAAAAATGTCCACTTAGCTGGACACCAAGGATTTAATTTAAGAGCTGATATCAAGCCATTTTCCATGGTTTTCTTGGTTCTTCCATCGACAACTATGGCATTGTACTGCCAAAAACAGTGCTTTTAGGCATTCCATTTTTTCTTTTCTGTTTCAGTCACATGATACAAACAGGAGTTAGTATACTGAACAACAAAATTAACGCAAGTATGTTTCGGTAATGGTTTATATGGGAGTTTCATTATGAATATTGGTTTCATATGAGATATTTATATCCAGCTGTGAAATTTACAGTGGCAGTACATTGAATTGTGGTCACGAAGATGGGCCAAGCGAATATGGCGATCCTGATTACAGGTGGTCACACGTGGTCTTCCGGATCTTGGTCTGTCCCGAGTGGTCCCTGTGTCACAGAATCGTGTCCTCAGCCTACTGATGGTGGACTCGTGCACTTGCAGACGTATGGCAACGTTGCTAGCCGTTAAACCAGCATCAAGCATACCAATGGCGCGTTCTCTCAGATTATCGTTAAGGCGAGGCATCGTGGTAATGCAGTAACTTTTGAATCTTACCATTTCTTTTTATAGCCCCCGGATAAACAAAGGGAATTGCCACTCCCATTTGTTGCTCCCACTACCATATCACTCAAAACATACCGCACCTCCAATACTTTGTACACGTGCTCAACACCACTCGTGGTCGTGTTTGCCTGCAAACACACGCTCCAGTGGTTACAACTCACTTATTTTAATGTGTATCTCAGTTGACAACTCAACAGGACAGCTGAACTCTTGCCTAAATTAACGACCAAAATTTGCGTTTCTTTTGTTGTTCAGTATACTTGATTGCATAACCATTGTTTTTGATGACTTTTGATGGGCTAATAATTATTTTCCACTACTGTATTACATCAGGACCTCTTTCGCCCATGCGGGTCACTTCAGGGTCGCATTCAGTTCATACTTAAAACTGATAAAAGTTTTCCCAGGAGATCATCCCCTCTGCAACTGACAACTGACTGAAATATTACTGCTAACTGTCGCATTTTATATTATTTCGAAAGCGTATTACACTATGGTAGTAATTTCTGATGTTAAATCCTTCTAAATGAGTATTAACCCTTCATGGTTGATAACTCATCTGTCTTTTTTTTCCTGCTGCTGTGTAAGTGCCATATTTTAACCCTTTCATGCATGAATTATGAGATCCTTAGTCAATATTTTTTCTTTAGTGATTTTATTCCTCTTTAGGCATGACAAAACAATGCAATTTAATTTTTTTAATGAACCTTTTTTTCATGAAATTACAAAAATGCCCACTTAGCTGGACACCATGCGTTTAATTTTTGATGCAAAGAAACATGTACAGGGGTTGGACAAAATAATGGAAACACCTTAAAAAATCAACAAAATATAATTTAATATGGTGTAGGTCCGCCTTTTGCGGCAGTTACAGCCTCAGTTCTCTGAGGTATTGATTCATACAACTTGTGAATTGTTTCCAAAGGAATTTTAAGCCATTCTTCAGTTAGAATATCCTCCAACTCTTTGAGACGATGGCGGTGGAAATCAACGTTTTACTTGAATCTCTAAAACTGACCATAAATGCTCAATAATGTTGAGGTCTGGGGACTGTGCCGGCCATACGAGATGCTCAACTTCATTAGAATGTTCCTCATGCCATTCTTTAACAATTCTAGCTGTATGGATTGGGGCATTATCATCTTGAGGTGAAGGTGTTTCCATTATTTTGTCCAACCCCTGTAGTTAAAACCCATCATCAGAAAGTGATATACTGTGTGAAAACTATGATATAAAAACATTTTTAATGTAGCTAATCTGATGTTTTCTCACTTTTTAATATACTCTAATACCAGTTATTACTCAATTCATGGAGATAATATGCAACAAAAAAACCTTTTGTTATAGAAAACTGTTATTCACAGTCTAATAACAAAACATGTTTCTGCAGATCAGGTTTATCAAGAACAGCAAAGTTACAGTAATGGTATGAATCGCAGTGTTTGGGATGATGCAAAATAGTGATGGGATGTTCATGAACGAATCAAATCTTTTGAAGGGCTCTTTGAAATGAACGATGGGAACTGAGTATTTGTAAGGAGCCGTTCTTTTTTTTTTTTTTTTTTTTTTTAAGGAGGGAGTGTCCGATTGCCTGTCAATTTAGCGTCACTGGGGGGGCATTGGGCAGGAGGAGAATGTGCGAGCAGAAAAAAAAGAGTGCTTGCACACTGCGCATGTCTCATGGCAAGAAGTTCGCAAAAAAACAACAGTTAGAAGCGTGAGGTGAGCATCAGCATACTGGAGGAGGCGGAACTGGAAGACTGGTTGAAACCGGAGAAAAGTTTGAGAGAGAGTGAGTGACCACATGTGAGTAATGAGCCAAAGAAAAAGGAGTAGTATTTGGATGCACTTTTCAGAAAGAAAAGATGGGCGTGCAACTTGAGAATTGCACTATAGTTTAGGTATTTAAGTAATTGCAGCGATTAATCGCTGTTGTGTTTTGTGCAATTTTTTCCGTATGTTTACACACATTTATTGTTCTTGTTTTGAGGAGAATAAAATGTTATTTCATAAGAAAATGTTTCATTTTCTTCTTCATTTTTAGGCTACAGACTAGTCCACATAATGTACCGTGATGTTTTTTGTCAAATTCCAGCATTTGCCTAATGTCACCTCTCATGTCATGTATTTAGCCCACACATTTGAACTAACTATTCTTTTATTCGGTAAGATAATGTTTACTGCCGCGCCAATTAAACACTTTA
This sequence comes from Sphaeramia orbicularis, assembly GCF_902148855.1. Classification (NCBI taxonomy): domain Eukaryota; kingdom Metazoa; phylum Chordata; class Actinopteri; order Kurtiformes; family Apogonidae; genus Sphaeramia; species Sphaeramia orbicularis. Next base: position 16,751,740 of record NC_043977.1, read on the forward strand.
AAATGTAATGTCAATCATCACATGTAGCCTATTTAGTCATTAAAACATTGGTGTTTCAAAATAATGCCAAGAACATAAAAGAATAAGTCTTTTGAACGGCTCTTTTCAGTGAACGACTCCCTTCAATGAGCCGAAAGTCCTATCACTAATGCATAAGTGTCCACTGTGATGGCTGATATGAAACTAAAACAACAAAACCCCTGAACATACAAGACAACAGCTGTAGAAGAGATGTCCACTGTAGTGACCACTATACATGAAAGGGTTAAGAAGGACTGCTGTCTCTAGTGGAATGTGTAAGCCTTATTTTCATCCTCACAGCAGGAGTGTTGCCATGCTTTGTTGCCAAAGTGCCCACCTCCAGCCACACAACCCCCCCCACCACCACCACCTCCACTTCCCCACGATCCCTCTGGAGTGGCTAAAACCCAATATGAGCCGCTTAGCACACCTGTATTTGATGCTACCTTTGATGTGTGTCTGTGTCAGTGTACTGAAAGTGTACATTTGCGCTACACTCCGCCGTCTTTTTATTGCTTGGACAAGATGACTATGATGACTCATCTTTGAAGAAGAAGAGACGTTATCCCTTCTGTTTCTTGTATCACAGCTCTCGTTTTCTCATGACACAAATGTGTGTGTGTTTGGATAGTTGTACAAGGGAATACTCATGTGAGATTAAACAGTGTTTTTAAGAACAAGCAACATAAAAAGAGCTGAAACCTCTCTGTTGGTGTTCCATGTCCTTCCTTTGCCTCCACAGAGGGTCAAAGCCAGTTTCTTTCTAGCAGCAGTTTTCAATGAGGCAATAAAAACAACATCTCTTTCCTTCTTAAATTACATTATACGCACTTCTGAAGTAGTCTCATTTAGTTTAATGATCATTAGAATCACAATTATTTATTCGAAATCCTGATCGTGGCATGATTTGTTTTGGCTTTTGTCCATGTTTGGGAGTAGCTGTCACTAGCTAATGAGATTGGTAAGAATCTGTGACTTTGAGAAGTCACTGTTCAAAGTCCAGGCGATGTGTAGCGCTCACTTGATGTTTGAGTGTCATTGGTTGTGACAGTATGACAGTATACTTGTCAAGCACTATGACAAGAAAGCCCTGTAAGGTGCATTCATCACTGGTAAAAAACAACACAATGGACAAATCCAGAACAAATAGGCAGAATAAGAAAAAGAAGTTTATAAAACAAAAAAGCAAACGGGTCGTCACAGGTCAGAAGTCTTGTGTTTTCCTTGGAAAGAGTTGGGTTTCCCCGAAGGCTGTTCTATTCTACATATTCAGAAGTTCTTATTGTGACAGCCGTTGGTAGTTTTTGTCAAAGAAAGTGAGAGTATTATTGAACAAATGTTTGTGATGATATCTGCCATCACTGAACTGAATGTTAAAGGGGTCATATTTTGCTAAACCCACTTTTATTAGTCTTTGGTTCATTTATTTGTGTATTTGGAATCTAATAGTTCAAAAAAATTTGAATTTGAACCCTCCAGGTGGTGCAAAGCTATCTTTATATTCAATTTAGCAAAAATTGAGTGGATTTCTACAAGCTGTTTTAATTCCTGCTTAATTTGTTACATTTTATACCTAGCTTTGTCACGACATTTGCACATATAAGGTCAAGACATCAGACAAACATTTGTCCGAGTACAACTTAATTGTTAAGCAGCAGCAGCAGCGGTTGTAGAAAGAACTGAAAATATGTCCAAACTTCAAACCGATTACCTAAAATGTTTAGTTGTTGGTTGAACGGGACAGAGCAGCACAACTAACAACCGGGAGGGGGTGAGGTCATGTGTATTTAAAGGGCCAGCGCTCAAAACGACCTTTCTGGTGTCATTACTCAGAAATAGGGTTGAAAATGGACCTGTGGAGTTGAATTAATGAAGAATTCAGACCCAAGCATAGCATTTACAGTTTATGTAGACCACAGGGAAATGTTTTAAAATGCATAATTCCATTTACAAAAGCTAAATATCACTCCTTTAAATTAAATGGGTGGGAATATCTGTGCGTCTCCAAACAATCTCTTTAGGAAAAGTAAGGCTATGTTCACACTACAGGCAAATGTGGCCCAAATCCAATTTTTTTTGCCCATTTGTGACCTGTGTCCGATCTCTTAAAGACAGTTTGAACAGCACAAATCAGATTTTTTTCAAATCTGACCCAGGCCACTTTCATATGTGGTCCTAAATCTGATATGTATCTGATATTTTGCAATGCGACTTCAGTCTGAACAGCCAGGTCAAGTTTATTCGACCTTTACGTCATTAAAAATTGCGGAAAAAATTATTAGACCACCCTTGTTTTCTTCAATTTCTTGTTCATTTTAATGGCTGGTATAACTAAAGGTACGTTTGTTTGGACAAATATAATGATAACAACAAAAATAGGATAAGAGTTTAATTTAAGAGCTGATATCGAGCCATTTTCCATGGTTTTCTTGGTTCTTCCATCAATATCTATGGCATTGTACTGCCAAAAACAGTGCTTTTAGGCATTCCATGTTTTCTATGCTGACTGTTTCAGTCACATGATACACACAGGAGTTAGTACTAGATTGTATAACCATTGTTTCTGATGACTTTTGATGGGCTAATAATTATTTTCCACGACTGTATTACGTCAGGACCTCTTTTGTGCATGCGGGTCACTTCAGGGTCACATTCAGTTCATACTCAAAACTGATAGAAGTTGCATTTAATGTGGTATATGAATGAGCATATAAAAAAACAGATTTCACCCAAAAATCTGCATTGTGCTTTAAGACCTGCTGTCTGAACGTAGCCCATGAGGTGTGATCATAGAGATATAAGAAGAATAAACAGAGTACTGCACAGGTATTTCTGATTCACACTGTTGAAGAAAATCACATATTTCCTCTTGATATGCATCAGGTATCAATAAATTGTTGCACTAAAATCCAAAAAGCATTTAACATTAGTGGTGTGCGATACTGCGTATTTTACCATTGATCTGATACCAGGTAAATACAGGGCCAGTATCACCAATATCAATACCGATACGTTTCAATTATTAAGGTGGATGCATAATCTCAATTAATTTTCATGACCTTTAAGTGTTTTGTGATATTTCCTTTTTTATTATTAAATACTTAAAAGCCAGGACAGAATTAGGGCAAAGTTTATAAGTAAATAGAAAACACTTTATTATCAAAATAAGTTTTTTTCAGAAACAATAGAACAGTAACAAAACATTTTTACCCATGCATTGTCATGTCTGGAATTTTTTTTCTTAAATTATCGAAGTGCACAAAATGGTCACCAGAAAACAAATTAAACCAAATAATTTTATTCAGGTAGTGTCCAGAAACTGCAATACAAGAATGAAATCAAAATTATCTGTATCTTATAGCCTTTTTACAAATTATTCAGCTTGCTTCTGTCTCATTTTCCACCTGAAAATATAACAACATAGTGTACCACAATGCGTACAAGAGAAAAACTGAAACTAAAGTATCAGTCTCACCACGCTAGTATTGATCTGATACCGATACCGACCTGGTATTAATACTATCGATATTTGGATCAATCCGCCCACTACTATTTAACATGAGGAAAGCTGTTTTTAGCATTAACAAACAGGAAAATGTCAATCAACGCTACACATCCTCCGAGGCCAGACATTTGATCAATAGTAATAAACATATCTCTGTATGTCTTAATTATGGAAGTACACTCTACTTAAAGTTAAGTAAGGTGTCATTTTTCATCCTATTTAATGATAATATGATACTATTAATATGCATTATCGTAACAGACAGCCCAAAATATTTCAAGGTCATCAAATTTGTCATCAAGATTTGGTGAATTTGAAAGGAAGAAATGAAAAATGTAGCGTCTTATCAATCGTACTAGCCTTGAGCACAAGCTACTCATAAAAAAGTTACAGTAACCATTAACAAGTGTTAATCTGATGTTTATTTTTCTGCTATAACAGTTCCCATATGGCCACTGCAGAGTACTGCCGATGATTTATGAGGGAGCTCAGAAACTGGTGTGTTTGAATGGAGACCTATGGGAGAAGTGGTTCCCTAACTAGTCTGTGAAAAATGCTGGTTCCACAACAGTCATATGACCTCTGTGACGATCTCCAACATCTTATCCATAGACGGGAAAATTACAACACCTGATAAAATCTATTATTAAAAATATATCATTTTGTGGAGATAATGCACACATATTTTTTATATCTACGTTCTTCTTTATCAAATTCATCAAACTCACAAATATATTCACTAATCTTTCCCATCGCAGCTAAGAAATACACTCTGCTGAACCGCAAGACTATAGCAAACATTAGATGAGTGTTTGGCAACATCAGGGAAGTGATACGATTGGCTCAGAGAGATAAACGTGATTGAAGCTTAAAACAGCGTATGACACACATCACCAATTTTTTTATCAAATCTGTAAGTGATAGCCTAATGCTGCATTCCAGAGTCTTGGGAGGTAGAATATACCTCACTTGGAGTTAACTACATCCCACCTCAAAGTGTTCCAGGTGATCCATGTTGAACATAAACAACAAACATGGAGATCGCAAATCTAAGCTCCTATTTGTCTTGTTACTGAAGAGGTATTTTGACTGTCCACAGCAGTGTTCTCATTTACACAAACGAGATGGAAAAAGTGAAATAAGGGGATGAGCTAATTGTACATTGAGAATTTTTTTTTCATTGCGAACTTGCACACTGTGCGCCGCCATTGTTGTGTTGACGACATGTTGTAGTTTGCAGTGAGGTTGGGGTACTTTGAACTGGTCCAACTTTGCATCAAGGACCTCCAGCTTGGACGGGCGTTCTGATGCATTTTACAGAGTTGGACGTCAGAAACTTCCAATCTGCCAGGACTCTGGAATGCAGCATAAGTATCACGAATCCGTTCGTCACCAATTTTTTATCAAATCTGTAAGTGATAGCCTAATGCTGCATTCCAGAGTCTTGGGAGGTAGAATATATCTCACTTGGAGTTAACTACATCCCACCTCCAAGTGTCTCAGGTGACCCATGTTGAACACAAACAACAAACATGGAGATCGCAAATCTAAGCTCCCATTTGATGTTACTGAAGAGACATTTTGACTGTCCATAGTGCTATGTTCTCATGTACTAAAAACGAGATGGAAGAAGCGAAATGACGGATGAGCTAATAATATATTGAGAAGTTTTTTTCATTGCGAACTTGCACACTACGCGCCACCATTGTTGTGTTGACGACATGTTGTAGTTTGCAGTGAGGTCAGGGTACTTCGAACTGGCCCCACTTTGCAACAAGGACCTCTGGCTTGGACAGGCGTTCTAATGCATTTTACAGAGTTGGATGTCGGAAATTTCCCATCTACCAGGACTCTGGAATGCAGCATAAGTATCATGAATCCGTTCGTCACCAATTTTTTATCAAATCTGTAAGTGATAGCCTAATACTGCATTCCAGAGTCTTGGGAGGTAGAATATACCTCACTTGGAGTTAACTACATCCCACCTCAAAGTGTTCCAGGTGATCCATGTTGAACATAAACAGCAAACATGGAGATCGCAAATCTAAGCTCCTATTTACTTTGTTACTAAAGAGGTATTTTGACTGTCGACAGCACAGTGTTCTCATTCATGCAAATGAGATGGAAGAAGCGAAATGATGGATGAGCTAATTATATATTGAGAAGTTTATTTTCATTGCGAACTTGCTCACTGCATGCCACCAATGTCATGTTGACGTCACATTGTAGTTTGCAGTGAGGTCGGGGTACTTCGAACTGGCCCCACTTTGCAACAAGGACCTCCAGCTCGGACAGGCGTTCCAATGCATTTTACCGAGTTGGATGTCGGAAACTTCCCATCCCCAGCAGTTGATGGGGGTGAGACCTTACTGTGTGGAATTTGCATGTTCTCCCCATGTCTGCGTGGGTTCTCTCCGGGTACTCCGGCTTCCTCCCACCATCCAAACACATGTACTTATAAGTTAATTGATAAATCTAAATTGCCCATAGGCGTGAAGGTGAGAGTGATTGTTTGTCTCTATATGTTCAGCCCTGCGATGAACTGGCGACTTGTCCAGGGTGTACCCCGCCTTCGCCCATAAGTAGCTGGGATAGGCTCCAAGTGACCCCCGTGACCCTAGTGAGGATAAAGCGGGTTCAGATAATCAATGAATGAACTTCCCATCTCCCAGGACTCTGGAATGCAGCATTGGTATCACGAATCCGTTCATCACCAATTTTTTTATCAAATCTTCTTGTATTTTAGTCCATTATTTTGGTTTGTATTCTTCTGTACGACACTGTTTTAATTGTACAGCTGTTTTATGTTTTTAATCTACTCTTGTATTTTTCTTTCATTTTTAGTTTTTCCCCTGTAAGTCGCTTTGGAAAAAAGCGTCTGCCAAATGCATAAATGTAAATGTAAAGGCAAATCTGTAAAATCCAATTTTGTTTTATTCATCGTAGATGTTATTGAGGGTGGGAGGAGGGGGGTTAGAAGGTTTTTTTTTGTTTGTTTGGTGTGTTACGTTGTTGTGTTTATGATCGTATGTTCATTAAAATGGAAGATCAATAAAAATACGTATTTAAAAAAATAAAAATCTGTAAAATCCGAGTGATAACTTAAGTATCACAAATCCGTTAGTCTTTCCGTGATTACGCACCTTAATCAGTTCCCTCACGGTGAACATCTTCAAAGTTGACTCCATCACAAGCAGTTTGTTTGTTTACATACCAAACTGATGTCACACAGGCCTTTTCGGAAAATTTTGTTGCGAAGTGCATTGTGAGAGTGGGAATTCCACGCAGCCGCAGTATGGCCGCAGCAGCAACAAACATGGAAACGGCTTTGTTGCATCTTGCTGCTGCGTGGAATTCCAAGAAGGCCCGAGTGATGGTTTGGTTTCAGATTGGTATGCAAACAAATGAACTGCTTGTGATGGAGTACACTTCGAAGTTTTTCATTGTGGGGAAAGTGATTCAGGTACGTAATCACAGAAAGACTAACGGATTCGTGATACTTATGCTATCACTCAGATTTTACGTTTTTTTTAAATTTTATTTTTACCTCCGCCAAGGATGGTGGAGGTTCTGTTTTCATTGGGGTTTGTTTGTCTGTCTGTTAGCAAGATAACTCAAAAAGTTATGGACGGATTTTTATGACATTTTCAGGAAATGTTGATACTGGCACAAGGAACAACTGATTAAATTTTGGTGGTGATCGGGGGGAGGGGGATGACTGATCTGCCTTGGTGGAAATCTGCGCTCTTCGACTGCTTTTCTAGTTTTACATATTTTTATTAATTTTCCATTTTAACGAACATATGATCATAAACACAACAATATAACACTCCAAACAAACAAAAAACCCTTCTAACCCCCCTCCTCCCGCCCTCAATAAGATCTACAGTGAATAAAATAAAATTGGATTTTACAGATTTGATTTGATTTGAATTTGATTGATTTGCTAATTCACTGGAGGTTAAGTATTACATTTTCATGTGCACTTCGACTGTCCATGTTGGTATATTTCATCTTATTCTAAGTATCTTTAGTATTACCATATGAAAATGAAGAACTACCTGCTTTTAGAACGTTAAATCTTCACCGAATGTCAATCAATCTAGTCAAGGTGATGTTCAGGACAAAGTTAATTTTACTCATTTTCTTTAAATTTGTAAAATCTGACATTAATTTTTCACATCCACTGGATCTGACCTGTTCTACGACCTTAAAACGAACGCATAATGGTATTTCCACGAGGTGACGCATTAACCTGACACTCACGTTTCATAATGCGTTTGCTGTCCTTTTGAAATGCAACACTGTTCCTTGGATTTCTATGACCCGTAAGCCTGACAATGTAAAACAAATACACATAGACACGCACACATATAGGTATGGAGACACTGGTATACTTACACGACAGCTCATACCCATTTCCCGTCCTTGACAGTTTCTGAATTGAGTTAGAAAGCCCTCTGTCATTACAACTGACTTTCACCTTTGGCAGGAAAATGAATAGTGCTGGGTTCAACTTGTGCTATGAGAACCATTAGTACAGAGAACGGAAAGAACCATATTCTTCACATCACCACTTTCTGTCACTACCAGTGTAGTTAAGACCGCTTTTATCCCTGTAATTGCCCAAAGCAATCAATTTCTAACAGTCTGGAGGTAGTGGACACCAACAGCATAGAACCTGTTTACATCCACAAGCTCAGAATCCAGTGCCTATTTTTTTTTTTTTTTTTTTTTTTTTTTTGATCAATGTATTTTTATTAACCCTTTAAACCACAGGTGTCAAACATGCGGCCCGGGGGCCAAAACCGGCCTGCCAAAGGTTTCAATCTGGCCCACGGGATGAATTTGCAAAGTGCAAGTTAGGATGTCAAACTCAAAAATATCATAATAACCTATAAATAATAACAACACCAATTTTTTCTCTTTGATTTAGTGCAAAAAAAGCATTAAATTATGACAATGTTTACATTTACAAACTATCCTTTAACAATAAAATGTGAATAACCTGAACAAATATGAACACCCTGAAATGTCTAAAGAAAATTAAGCGCAATTTTAACAATCTTCTGCCTGTTATTAAATGTTTTGTAACTTTGTAGATCTGTTCTGTAATGCATATGTATAAATGATAGGACGAGGCAGAATATTGATAATAAAATTGCACTTATCTTTCTTAACAAATTTCTTTTTTTTTTTTTTTTTTCAGGTTATGCACATCCTTTTTGTTTGGATAGTTTGTAAATGTGAATCTTGGCATTAATGAATGTTATTTTTTTTTGCACTAAAACAATTTGGAATTCTAATTATTTATTGGCTATCATGCTATTATTTTAATTTCATTTCATTTAATTTAATGTCATTTAATTTATTTGCACAAAATAAAAACAGCAATAGAAAAAACAACATTCAAACAAGTAACAAAATTGTGCAGGAGAGGTTAGAAGCCAAAAAGAAGGCTTATATGAATACCTCCCCTGAAATGAACAATACACAAAAACAAAAAAAAAAAGGAATTAAAAAATACAATATAACTGAAATAATAAACTAAAGTAAAAACAATAAAAATGTAATCCACATTACAAATCGTCAAATACAAATCAAGTGATATACAGCCTTACATTTTTTCATGAATTAAAGTCCTTTTCAGATGCTTTTTAAACAATGATAAAGTAGATGTTGATTGAAGTTCAGGTCGTAGATTATTCCACAGATTTGGTCCACGATATTTCAGAGAATACTGACAGACTGAAGTTCAGCGGTAGAGAAGATAAAATTTGCTTGAAAATCGTGTTGGAAAGTTGTGAATAACAGAAGACAACATAAAGAAATTATGAAAAACTTTAGGAAGAATATGAGTTAAGTGAACATATTTGTACATGAAGACACAGGTCTGGTAAACGTTCACATCAAAAACTGAGAGAAAATTGAATTTTTTGAAAATTTACCGGTCCGGCCCACTTCAGATTAAATTAGGCTGAATGTGGCCCACAGAAGAAAATGAGTTTGACACCCCTGCTTTAAACCCTAACCTGTCTGGTTCTGCATGTATGATTTATTTTAAACATTCATAGAAATTCAACTGTTTGCACAATAAAAGAACATGTCAAAATGTACTGAGAGAATGCACCTTGTTCTTTCCATACACATCTGAATATACCCCCCCACCCACACCCACTGCCTATGGAATGGGGGGCAAAACATAAAGCAGTGAGTGAGACTGACTCGCTATAAAAATAGACGGTTTAGGGTTGGTTTTTTTTGTTTTTTTTTACACTGTTTTCCTTGTTTTTTTTGTTTTTTTTTACTGTTGTTTGTAGTGTTGTTGTGATTTTCCTTAATTTTTTTTACTGCGTTTTTACTGAGTTTTGATCATGTAACTGCTTTTTGGAGTTCAACCAGCAGTCGGACTAATTTAAAAAACAAAAACTACTGGGCCAAAATTCAAATACTTGTTGTTCAGTGTGTTCCAGTTCACAGTTTATGGTCAACATCCTAAAACTCTTACTGATGTCCATTCTGAGTGTGTTATTTAGTAAAAACCTGTCAAACTTCAATTCCTCCGTTATATTTTTGATACGTTGTTGCTTTTTTGCACTAGTAACTTTTTCTTAAACAATTCTGTGTACGTAAAGGTTAATTATTTTATTCTTTTTATACTGTTAAATTGTTTTACATTGCAGATAGTTAATAATAAAAAAAAAAAAAAACATGTTTATTTGCCTAAAATCTTTATCCTGTGTTTTATCATAATCATAATCAACTAACCAAAGTCAAAATCACAAAATTATTAATGATCATGACATTTTTAAGTAACGTTCACATCAAAAACTGAGAGAAGATTGAATTTTTCGAAAATTTACCGGTCCGGCCCACTTCAGATTAAATTAGGCTGAATGTGGCCCACAGAAGAAAATGAGTTTGACACCCCTGCTTTAAACCCTAACCTGTCTGGTTCTGCATGTATGATTTATTTTAAACATTCATAGAAATTCAACTGTTTGCACAATAAAAGAACATGTCAAAATGTACTGAGAGAATGCACCTTGTTCTTTCCATACACATCTGAATATACCCCCCCACCCACACCCACTGCCTATGGAATGGGGGGCAAAACATAAAGCAGTGAGTGAGACTGACTCGCTATAAAAATAGACGGTTTAGGGTTGTTTTTTTTTGTTTTTTTTTTTACACTGTTTTCCTTGTTTTTTTTTTTTTGTTTTTACTGTTGTTTGTAGTGTTGTTGTGATTTTCCTTAATTTTTTTTACTGCGTTTTTACTGAGTTTTGATCATGTAACTGCTTTTTGGAGTTCAACCAGCAGTCGGACTAATTTAAAAAACAAAAACTACTGGGCCAAAATTCAAATACTTGTTGTTCAGTGTGTTCCAGTTCACAGTTTATGGTCAACATCCTAAAACTCTTACTGATGTCCATTCTGAGTGTGTTATTTAGTAAAAACCTGTCAAACTTCAATTCCTCCGTTATATTTTTGATACGTTGTTGCTTTTTTGCACTAGTAACTTTTTCTTAAACAATTCTGTGTATGTAAAGGTTAATTATTTTATTCTTTTTATACTGTTAAATTGTTTTACATTGCAGATAGTTAATAATAAAAAAAAAAAAACCATGTTTATTTGCCTAAAATCTTTATCCTGTGTTTTATCATAATCATAATCAACTAACCAAAGTCAAAATCACAAAATTATTAATGATCATGACATTTTTAAGTAACGTTCACATCAAAAACTGAGAGAAAATTGAATTTTTTGAAAATTTACCGGTCCGGCCCACTTCAGATTAAATTAGGCTGAATGTGGCCCACAGAAGAAAATGAGTTTGACACCCCTGCTTTAAACCCTAACCTGTCTGGTTCTGCATGTATGATTTATTTTAAACATTCATAGAAATTCAACTGTTTGCACAATAAAAGAACATGTCAAAATGTACTGAGAGAATGCACCTTGTTCTTTCCATACACATCTGAATATACCCCCCCACCCACACCCACTGCCTATGGAATGGGGGGCAAAACATAAAGCAGTGAGTGAGACTGACTCGCTATAAAAATAGACGGTTTAGGGTTGTTTTTTTTTGTTTTTTTTTTACACTGTTTTCCTTGTTTTTTTTTTTTTTTTGTTTTTACTGTTGTTTGTAGTGTTGTTGTGATTTTCCTTAATTTTTTTTACTGCGTTTTTACTGAGTTTTGATCATGTAACTGCTTTTTGGAGTTCAACCAGCAGTCGGACTAATTTAAAAAACAAAAACTACTGGGCCAAAATTCAAATACTTGTTGTTCAGTGTGTTCCAGTTCACAGTTTATGGTCAACATCCTAAAACTCTTACTGATGTCCATTCTGAGTGTGTTATTTTGTAAAAACCTGTCAAACTTCAATTTCTCCGTTATATTTTTGATACATTGTTGCTTTTTTGCACTAGTAACTTTTTCTTAAACAATTCTGTGTATGTAAAGGTTAATTATTTTATTATTTTTATACTGTTAAATTGTTTTACATTGCAGATAGTTAATAAAAAACATGCTTATTTGCCTAAAATCTTTATCCTGTGTTTTATCATAATCATAATCAACTAACCAAAGTCAAAATCACAAAATTATTAATGATCATGACATTTCAAGTAAAAAAGTATCGGTATTGACGATACTAGCCCTTAATTTACCAGTATTCCCAGTATTGCCCACCCTTAGTTGGAAAACACAATAATGTTGTAATCTAATGTTTTATCATTGGTATTTTAATTTGGAGTTTACTGCTACGTTTGCAGGTGACATTAATTTCCTCCTTCTTTTGCCTTCAGGACTGTACCCAGAGACTAGACATAAAGACAGAGAGAACAGAAGAACAGTGGAGTGACACTACTTCCCATGAGGAGAACATGCAACTCCATCAGAGCACTGGTAATGAGTGGACTCCTGTGGGGAATTCTCCAAATGGACTAATTTGTAATTGATTCAGTGCATTAATTACCGGCCTGGTTACGCCTGTGTCATGGTTAATATTGTGCCAATCTGACGAGGCTGGGAGCCCTGTCTGCATTGGGACTGTTCGGGTGAAGCAGCTATTATTCAATTATGCCGCACATATCGGAGGCGAGGCAAGTCTTAATCCGAGAGTAATCACTTCCCCACGCTCCCCTACTATGCTGATAGGTAGGAGGAGGCTGTTGGGGTGGGAGGTATAGTCCTAGATCCTTGTAGCCCATGGTTAGCTCCTTAATCAGGCCTGGGAACCAAATCCCATTGGTGCTTTAAAGTTTTCCTGCAGTAAAAGAGAATTCTGCGCTGTAATGAAAGTGAAATGCTGTAATTTGCCATTACTGCAATTTCAATGTGGGTGCTCCTGTTACTTTGCATATTTGTATGTGGAAAGATATGGAAAAGGTCAAGTACTGACATGTTGTAGTTAAAGGAATAGAATATATACAGCACAGAAATGTATATTAAATCCAGATTCATCAAATTTAATCAGCAAGATCAGGGGTGTCAAACTCATTTTAGTTTGGGGCCACATTAAGCCAAATTTGATCTGAAGTGGGCCGGATCAGTGAAATAACAACATAATAACATATAAATAATGTCAACTCCAAACTTTCCTCTATGTTTTAGAGCAAAAAAAAAAAAGTAAAATTATGCGATGAAAAGGTTTACATTTACCAACTATCTTTTAAAACACTGTGAATAACATGAACAAATGAAAATTTCTTAAGAAAACTAAGCGCAATTTTAACAATATTATGCCTCAGTTTATCATTTACACATGTAAATTACAACATACAAATCACAGTGGATCAACACATACACAAAACATTTAATAACAGGCAGAATATTGTTAAAATTACACTTCAGACATTTCAAAATGTTCGTATTTTTTTTTAGGTTGTTTGTGTTTTAGGGAAAATTTAGTTTGTTTTAGTGTAAATACAGTAAAATGACATGAAAATGTTTACATTTACAAAGGGAAAAATTTGGAGCTGTGTATATTTATAGGCTATTATGGTAGTATTTTACTGATCTGATCCACTGGAGATTTAAGTGGTCTGTTTGTGGTCCCTGAACTAAAATGATTAATATCTTCAGTGTAATTTTTGCATTTCACAAATTCATCCCAGGGGTCAGACTGGACCCTTAGGCAGGCCAGATTTGGTCCCCGGGCCGCATGTTTGACACCTGTGAGCAAGATGGTCTCACTGAGGAGGATGTGTTTCTATTCTCTTTTGAGCGTTGTTGTTATCAGGGTTATATGTAGTATTGATATTCCAAACTATCAATAGCAGTCGTATCAGTTACTGAAATTAAGTATGAAGCCCATTATTTTCACACATTCATATTATGGTATCATCAAGTTTTCTTCTTCAAACTAAAACTCACAGGTTATTTCGACAGTCGGTCATAATACCAGTGCATCTTATAATCTTCATGTGCGGCATATCAGCTGATAGTTTACATTATAGCGCCGTCAGCTTACCTCTATTAGCTTTGCTTGGAGAGTCAGAGCACTGACTGAGAGCAGTCCATGATGACGGAGAGAAAGAGAAGTGCTGTGTGGAGCTTATTCACTGCAGCTGACAGGGAAACTGCCACATGTGATGTGTGGAATAAAGTCATTGTGGCAACGCCATAAATATAAAAGGGGAATTTTCTTTTTTTTATGTTAAATTGTTTTATATTGTAATTAGTTAATAAAAAAATCAACTAACTACAGGGAAAATCACAAAATGATTCAATGATCATGACATTTCAAGTAAAAAGTATCAGTATTGGTGATACTAGCCCTGTATTCACTTGGTTTCGGATTGATACCAAAATTCCCAGTATCGCCCACACTTATTGGCCAACTATAACATCTCATGTTGCCATTTCAGCATCAAAGTCCAATCTTTTCATTTAATGATGTGTCCAGTGATGAAAACAACAGTGCTTCTAGCTTTTGTCGCTATGTTTGACACTAAGAATTGTTTCTTAATGGTTCTCATCCCATCTTTGGTCAAATTCCTTGTGGTGTTCATTTCCCTCAGTAGAGTGACTCACTAGTCCCTCTAGTGGTTGGTGTTATATTGCAGTTTGTTAATAAAAAACATGTTTATTTGCCTAAAATCTTTATGCTGTGTTTTATCATAATCATAATCAACTAACTAAAGGCAAAATCACAAAATTATTCATGATTATGACATTTCAAGTAAAAAGTATCAGTGTCAGTATCGACGATACTAGCCCTACATTCACTTGGTATCAGACTGATACCAAAATTCCCAGTATTGCCCACTTTTATTGGCCAACTATAACATCACATGTTGCCATTTCAGCATCAAACTCCAATCTTTTCATTTAATGGTGCATGCATTGGTGAAAACAACAACAGTGCTTCTAACATTTATCACTTTTGCTGTGTTTCCACTGCATGGTACCGGCTCGACTCGACTCGACTCAGCTTGGCCTTTTTGAGTTTCCATTACGAAAAAGGACCTGGAATCTGGTACCCGGTACGAGTTTTTTGGTATCACCTCCACCGAGGTTCCAAGCGATACTAAACTGTGACGTATAACACTGCAGACCACTGATTGGTCAGACAGTTTTCTCTGTGACCCGCCATTTTACAAAAAACAGATGCGGAAGTTTACAGTAAATATAGCGGTACATTAATCCACATGATAACAGCCCAAAACTACATCATGGTCAGTCGAGGAGATTCAGTCTTCGGTGGCCGACGTAAAAATTCAGACGAGACAACGCGCAACGAGCGACTTTTCAGCAACTCTCTGAGCAGACGACACGGAAATAATGCGCCGTATCGCTATGACGTCCAGGTACTGTCAAGTCAGTAGTATCCTGTAATGGAAACGGTCTCCAGGAATACTGAGTCGAGTTGAGCTGGTTCCACGTACTGGAAACGTGGCATTTGTTTGACACTACAAATTGGTTCTTAATGGTTCTCATCCCATCTTTGGTCAAAGGTCCTGTGGTATCAGTTTCCCTCAGTAGCGTGACTCACTAGTCCCTCCAGTGGTCACAAAAATCTAAACATCCTTCAGGGTTCACATATTGACTCCCTATCTCTACAATCCGATGCACTGGGATCTTTGGCATAAATTCATAGCCTTTTATTCTAAACACTGTATTGATACTTTCATGTCATTTTCTAATACCGAACAGAAAATACTGCACGTAGCCCCTCTATGACTATAGAATATGAGATGTGAGTGCACAGGTCTTATGAGTAAATTCCTCCACCACTTGAATCCAAACACCTTAACTGCAGAAACACTCAGCTGTGATTACTTCGGAATAGATTTCCTCTTAGGGGATATCACCACCAACACAACCTACCACCCATCAATTTGTGTGTTGGCTGTGATAACAAGACTAAGCAATTAATTTAAAATGTTTTATACCTTCCAAACCCTAGGAGTAAAAACGCTGCAGACTGAATTAGTGACATGGTTTCATTTCTTTCTGTATCTATTTATTGAAAACACTGCAAATTGTAAAATAAATAAATAAATAAATTTTCCTACTTCTACCCATGCGATTCATATAAAATAGACAATTCTTGCCACTGAAGCTGTGTACATTTCTTTTTCCTTTATCAACTTTTATTTCAACAGTCTGTTTTCAGCCCTAAGCAAGTAAAGAAGATAAAATACAGGGCTCTCTCTCTCACAGTTGATTATATTTCTGCTTTGATCTATGACGGCCATCCTCTAACCATTCTCTAAGAGTCTGGACCCAGCAAAACACAACAAAAACAACACCCACAGCCTTGGGAGGAACCAGACTCCATTGTTCCCTTCACTGCATATTTCAACGTGGCAATCTAAAGCGAGCCTGTAGGAGCATCTGTCTTCTCACTGTGAGGGCACATTTACTTTCTATTTCCTACGTTCTATTTTCCTGCATTTGGGAAACCTTTCCAGAAGGTTCCTGAAATGGTCCCAAAATGCAGGAATAGTTATTTTTATGTTGCGACTGCTGCGCAACTAAAGACATTTGGATTGAGGTCTCTATGTCAAGGTTTTAATAGTGTTGGATTTTTCATTCTAGTTTAGTTTTATTTAGTTTTGACTTTTTTTTTTCTCTAATTCAGTTGGTTTTAATTTGTTTTTAGAGCAGGTTCGCTAGTTTTTATTGGTTTTCATTTTTTTCTAAATGCTTAGTTTTAGTTTAGTTTTAGTATTAATTTTAGTTTTGTCTAATCTTTTATCTTCTTTGCCATCATATTCAAATAAATCCCAGACAGGACTCTGCTGCTTTCCCCCAACTTTAGTCTCCATGTTTCCAGGTAGAGTGGGGACCAGAAGACGACTCTAAACCACAAGTGACCACAAGTGACGGACTGTGAAGTTCCGTATGGTGCTGCTAGCTAGAATTGCTAGAGCGAAATACATCGCTTTCGTATCAATCCGACATTCACAAAGATGAAAACGAAGGGAATTTTATCCATAATTTTTCAACGTTTTAGTTAGTTTTATAAGCACACGATACAGTTCCAGTTTTTTTAAATCTTTTTTCTTTTAATTCCAGTTTTTATTTATTTCAGTTAATGAAAATATTTTTCAATTCTAGTTTTCGTCATTTCGTCAGTTTTTGTTAATGATAATAACCTTGCCCTATGTGTGTTCTTACCTTGGAAGTTCAGATCAAGATTTGACTACATGACCTTATTAAGAACTATTAAGCTACCCATGGAATATGTAACATAATTCACTTTTCCATTGAGATCTGCGCAAAACTTTACCAATATTTACTGAATGTTGAATAAACATAAGTTCGTAATGTCGGTTTTGCCATTAAATCACAAATGCGATGATTTGTTTATTTATTATTGCGAGATGACACAAGAAGCCATAAACACGGCGACAAACATAAATATGGTGTTGATTTACAGATATATTCATTATTATTATATATTACCCCTCTGTCTTGTACTAAATTTAAAAAATGGTTGGGTTTCCTGGTGTTCCCACACGTTTCTTCTTCTCCTTCGTTTGTTATAATGTACATCAACATCCGTTTTTTTTAAAAATTCACCTGACTCTAGTTGCGGAAAAAAGGTCTTTCCATTGCAGTTTTGCATGATATACCTTTTTGGGCATGTAAAAGGAACTATTGTGCTGTTCTTCTGTCTCGGATTGTTATGATTTTTGATATTTGTATTGTTATGTATGTTTTGCTAGTTTGCTTATATGTTAAATTTCATTGCATGTTCGGAATAAATCACTGAATCACATACCATTTGCGCTACGCCTGAAAAACCACCTCTTGTCAGTGCAAAAACTTTTAATCGAAAAATGAGACTTCAGTCAAAATTTTTGTTTTTCCATTAGGTAAAGTTTTATGTGCAAGTTATATTTGCACAATTTGAGGGTCAATGGAAAAGCGACTACTTTCATACATTCAAAAATATAAAGAATATTAAAGAACTCTTGAGTGGTATTAGGAACAATATTATTTTTTTTACATGTGAAACCTGTAGGAACCCTGCACCAAGGTTATTATCGTTAACGAAAACTAACGAAATGACGAAAACTAGAATTGTATAAACATTTTCATTAACTGAAATAAATAAAAAACTATAATTAAAAGAAAAAATGAAAACTACCTGAAACTGTGTTGTGTGCTTACAAAACTAACTAAAATGTATAAAAATTATGGAAAAAATTCCCTTCGTTTTCGTCTTTGTCAGTGTTGGATTGATATAAAAGCGATTTATTTCGCTCTCGCAATTTTAACTGGTGGCACCATATGATATTTAACAGTCCATCACTTGTGGTCACTTGTGGTTTCCAGTTGTCTTCTGGTCCCCACTCTACCTGGAAACATGGAGACTAAAGTTGGGAGAAAGCAGCAGAGTCCTGTCTGGGATTTATTTGAATACGATGAAGAAGAAGAGGAGAAAAGACACGACAAAACTAAAATTAATACTAAAACTAGAAGCACTCGGAGAGCGCAGACCTCCGCCAAGGCTGATCAGTGGCCCCCCCTGTGGGCCCCCCCCACGCCAAGGAGGTTATGTTTTTGCCAGGGTTTGTTTGTTTGTTTGTTTGTCTGTCCGTTAGTGTGCAACATAACTCAAAAAGTTATGGACAGATTTTGATGAAATTTTCAGGGTTTGTTGGAAATGGGCCACCCCGTGGGCCCCCCCACCCCCAATCACCACCAAAATTTAATCATTTCTTCCTTATCCCATTTCCAACAAACCCTGAAAATTTCATCAAGATCTGTCCATGACTTTTTGAGTTATGTTGCACACTAACGGACAGACAAACAGACAGACAAACAAACAAACCCTGGCAAAAACATAACCTCCTTGGCGGAGGTAACTAAGCTAAAACTAAGCATTTAGAAAAAAATGAAAACAAATAAAAACTAGCAAACCTGCTCTAAAAACAAATTAAAACTAACTGAATTAAAGAAAAAAAAAGTCAAAACTAAATAAAACTAAACTAGAATGAAAAATCCAAAACTATTCTAACCTTGCCCTGCACATAGACAGATCCCTGGTTGGAATCAAACCCAAGACCAGGACCTTCATGTCACCCCTTATTAAGAATTATAAATGTGTAAAAAAAAAAAAAAAAAAAAAAAAGAGACTACGGCAGTATGACTCAATTTTTGCAGTCTCACAGTGTTTGACCAAGAGTTTTTTTTTTTTTTCCTCCATTTTGGATGTATTTAAGTGACACACCAATCACCCTCTGGGGATGTTTTGCTGGCCTTAACACCATCAAATTAGAAGTCTAGTCAGACACTTGTGCAGGAGGGTTGACACACAGCCGTCCTGTTACAGTCCACCAGTACCCCGGTGAGATTGTTAAGTGTTGCTGTGGGGGAGCCTCGACCACACTTAATGGCCCTAACAGCATTATTAGCTAATAAAGGTTGATGGGCCTCATGGCTCTATAAATTTAGGAGGACAGGGGGAAAAAGAAGCAGCGGCTGTGCTAAGGTGAGTTCTAAGGCTGGGGATTTATGTATCACCCTTGTGCGCTTTCTACAACCTGCACTGGGATCATCGGAGCGATAGACGACTGGTGGCTTTGTTCACAATATGGTAAAAGTGTAAAGAAGCATATACTTAGAGCGCTTACAAACACATTCCTTTAACTGAAAGTAGTGAAGTAAGAGGTCAGACAATGAATGGAATGGTAAATATTACTTTTTTTTTTTTTTCATAAGTGCTTTTTTAACCCTTTCATGCATACTGGTCACTACAGTGGACATCTATTCTACAGCTGTTCTCTTCTATATTCATGGGTTTTGTTGTTTTAGTTCCATATCAGCCAACACAGTGAACGCTTATGCACCATCCCATACAATGACATTCATACCACTACTGTAACTGTGCTATTCTTGATAAACCTCATCTGTAGGAACATGTTTGAGTGTAAATCAATTGTTAGTTGTTATTAGACTGTAATTACCAGTTTTCTTAAACAAAAAGTTTTTTTTTTTTTTTTTTGCGTACTATCTCCATGAAGTGAGTAATAACTAGTATTAGAGTATGATCAAATGTGAGAAAGCATCAGATTAGCAGCATTAAAAATATATATATATATTCCTAAGTTTCCACAGTTTATAACTTTCATACATTACATGTTTAATACATGTTTCTTTGCTTGTAGAAGCCAATAACGTAATAACGAACGATAATGTAATAACAGCCGATAACGTAATACATTTGCCATTTTTAAACTGTAATAGGCCAATAACGAAATAAAATTCTGAACCAATAATGTAATAACTTTTGGCTAATAATGTAATAACTTATGACATTACTGGTGTGGTAAAAAAAAAAATTCTTTGCATATGTAAGAACTGAGCCAATAATGTAATAATATATTAATATCGCTGTATTTAAGTTTCATTTTTTAGACAAAACTGTGATAAAGAATTCTCTCTCTCTCTCTCAATAACCAGCCTATAACATCATAAGTTATCATGTAATTGGCCAAAAGTTATTATGTTAACGCAGGGGTGTCAAACTCATTTTAGTTCAGGGGCCATATTCAGCTAAATTTGATCTGCAGTGGGCTAAACCAGAAAAATAATAACATAATAACCTATAAATAATGACAACTCCAAATTTTTGTCTTTGTTTTAGTGTAAAAAAACCCCCATTAAATTATGAAAATACTTACTTTCATAAACTATCCAAAAAAAAAAAAAAGCTGAAAAAAACCCCCAGAAAAAACTTAAATTTAAATTAAAAAATGTCAGAAAATTTAGTGCAACGTGCAACAATATTATTCCTCAACTTATCATTTGTCCATGTGCATTATGGATCAGATCTACAACGACACTAAACACTGAGGAACAGGCAGAAAAACTGTTAAAATTGTGTTTCATTTTCTTTAGACATTTCAGGTTGTTCATATTTGTTAAGGTTATTCACATTTTAGTGTTACAGGATAGTTTGGAAATGAAAATATTTTCATAATTTAATGTTATTTTTTGCACTAAACAAAGAAAAAAAAATCTAATTAATTCTAGATTTTTTTTTGGATTATTCAACATTTTTTTTTACTTAATTGAAGGTTTTTTTGGGCTTAATTCAAGATTTTTTTTTACTTAACTGAAATTTTTTTTGGCTTAACTCAAGATTTTTTTTTTACGTAACTGATGATTTTTTTTGTCTTAATTCAAGATTTTTTTTTTTACTTAATTGACGATTTTTTTTTTTGGCTTGATTAGAGATTTTTTCCTTAATTCAAGCTAATTTTTTTTTTTGCTTAATTCAATTCAAGACCGTGGAATTTTTGCACTTGGCAAAAACATCCCAGGGGCCGAACTGGACCCTTTGGCGGGCCACATTTGGCCCCCGGGCCGCATGTTTGACACCCCTGTGTTATCGGTTCAGGACATTTATTACGTTATTGGCTAGTTATTATGTTACTGGCTTATTACATTTAAAAATGGCAAATTTATTACGTTATCGGCCATTATTACAAATTAAATGCATGGTGTCCAGCTGAGTGCACATTTTTGTAACTCCATTAAAAATAGATTTATTAAAATATTTCAATCACATAGTTTTTTTCATGCCTAAAGAGGAATAAAAACACTCAGGAAAAAAATCTTGACTAAGGTCCTCATAATTCATGCATCAAAGGGTTAAGCTATTTGTTTCTGAGTGAACTTTTAAATAGATAATATAATCACATAAGGCTAAATGCACCCATTTGCCCACATATTTATTTAGATTTTTAATATATTCATGCCACTTCTAAAATGGTATTATGCAAATGACAGCCTATGAAAAACACTTCCACATGCAGTGAGCTTTTCTTTTTTTTTTTTCTCCCCTAAATCTAAAATCATTACATAACAACTTGAGCAATAGCTTTTTTTCTTCATAAAACAGCAAAGTATATTTTACACGCAGAGCAAATTGTGGAACTGACTTGTAACTCACAAAATACTTGTGTTTAGTAGGTTGTTATTTGTATGTTATATTATATTTTACTTTATATTAAAACACTACTGATATAAAACTGATAAAAAAAAAAAAACCCAAAAAAAACAAGTGGTGCCAGGCACAACAAACCCCACCTCTCATATGTACTATAGCTTATTTTGGCATCGATCCAGCTGATGTCATCATGTCTATGCTTGGATATCAGTTGCCCCTACATATGTGCCAAGTTTGAAGTAAATTGAAACAAAATTGATGTTTTTGTAGACATTTGAAATTTCGCCCATTATAAGTAAATGGGGGAAAAAATTTAAAAATTCATAAAAAATTTAAACTTTGACCAACTTTTCTCAAAATGTAATTACATCAATTTTGGATCACTGGCAATCTATAACCCCAATTTGGTATAAATTCAACCAATAGTTTTGCTGCTACAGACATTTGAAATTTTGCCCATTGTAAGTAAATGTGGAAAAAAAAGATGTTAAAATTTCACAAAAAAATGTGAACTTTGACCTACTTTTCCCAAAATGTAAAGAGATCTATTCTTGCTCACCGGAAATCTATAAAACTAATTTGGTATGAATTCAACCAATAGTTTTGCTGCTAGACTGTTCAGAAGCCAAGAAATAAACAAACTGAACAAAAAACAATATGCCTTGCCTCCCCTTCGAGGGAAGGTATAAAAGAAAGAGAAAAAAAAAAAGGAAATTTAAACCAAAATAGAGTCAGTACACTGAGGCTCTCTGAAAAAATCTGAAAAAAAAATGAAATACCTGCAACCCTGTTTCCTGAATAAAATGTCACTACTATTTATTTCTGTAACCCGTGGAAACATATAGGGCCGGAAGCGTATAGGATTGCATGGGATTTGCACCCCTACCCCTGGTGCAAATGAGACAAGCAGCCATAAGGGGTGAAAATCACAACAACCTGTGCTGCCAGTGTCATGATGCCATTTGCATGGATTTAAAATGAGAATATTCATACATTCTGTGCAATATGTGCCTCTTTCTATGCAAACAAGTCCTCATGCAAGAATCACAGAGAATAATTCACAAAAGGCCAGACAATTTGGCCTGCAGACAGCTGGTGTTAACTGTTCGCTTGCTCCTCACGTCTGTCTTTCTTTTTCTTCAAATCATTGAGTTTGAGAGGTTTGAATGGTATTCAATTGATTTTCAATGGTATAAAAGTCAATCTTCAGTAAGGTATTGGAGGGATCAGGTGGGTCTGGGACTATCTCAGACTTCCATGTATTTAACAGTAAAAATGTCTTGGAATAAAAATGTAGATGAGGTTGCTTTATTACAAACATTACACCTGAAAAAAGCTGGAGCGAAACAGCTACAGAAAAAAAAAAACAAAAAAACTTTTGTTATTGTCAGATCTTATGTTTGCACTCATATCATTTGTACAAAAATCTTTTATAATCTTTTATTGGCTAAATCTGTTAGGTCCTTAAAAGGAAGCAGACTGCTGGCACAAATGCAATAATGGTGCTATAAGGACAATGCATTTTTAAATAAAAATAATAATCTGAAATGTCAACAAATTGGGACCTAAAATATGTTTTACATAGAAATACTGTAGGTAGATCAACAGCTCATGGGTTTGAATTTTTGGTCATCTTTACACACTACCAACATTCTACATTTACCATTTGTTCTATTTATTACAGTTTGATGTTTTCTCTTCAGGTTTACACTGCTGTTTATTTCTTAACCTTGTAAAGCCTGAAGCATTAAATCATTAACAGAAAATTCCAGTTCCTTCAAACTGGAGGTTTTATTGGTCCTTCTGAACAACCTAAAAAATGTTTTTCAAATATCGATTTCCATGTATGAGTTTCAATTTTGTATCATATTTGAAACATCAGGTCTCAATGCTCAAATATTATTATTTTTGAACAAACACAAACATAATATAACACAAACATGTCTAACAAATTGGTAATTCCTTTTCAAAATTGGCAAAGTTCTGCCTCCTTCCTCATTAACGACAATCTTGTAGTGTCACTGGAAAGGCCTCTGGTGAACGAATTCCTCCCCCCTGGTGGATTATCTGTGTATTGTATGTATCTAATTGTATACATCAGGTTTTTCAAGAAAAAAAAAATCACATTGATCATGTAGAGGGCTTCAAAACTCATGTATCAAATATGATACGTTTGGTGTTTCTTAACCTTTTAACCTTCGACTGACGTCTTTTAGTGACTACAGTTTGACATTTTCTTTGTCATGATATCTTAATGTATTTTATATTTTATTACCCCGCCCCCCAAAGGGGAGGGAAGGGGTATTGTTTTTGGTTTGGTTTGTTTGTTTCACATTTTAGCAGCAAAACTATTGGTTCAACTCATACCACATTAAGTTATAGATTACCAGTGACCCAGAATAGGTATCATTACATTTTGGGAAAGGTAGGTCAAAGTTCAATTTTTGTATGATTTTTTTTTTTTTTTTTTTTTTTAATCTTTCTATTTACTTTAATGAGCAAAATACATGTAAGGGGCGGGATTTGTTGTGCCTGGCACCACTTGTTTTGTACCTCCATGAGTACTTGCCCATGTGTATTTGTATTATCCTCTGTGTCTGTGTTTTGTTTTAATGTCGTATAATGCAGATGTCCTCTCTTGTTACTGCAGAACCAATCTACCTACGGGTACAAATAAAGTTACCTTGACCTTGAAGTTAAAAAATAATACAGAACCTGGTTTAATACAGAAAAAGTCTTCAAAAAAAGGTTTAAAAATGACTAATTTTTTGTTCTTTATAAATACTTAAAACAACCTCTCATCTTTTGTGACCCTAACAAAGCACTCATACGATTTGGGATGCATACTCACATCTCCAATGTCTGGGTATCAATATCACTGGCTATATCTGTCTCTGAAAATACTGATTTTACACACAGCTATATTTTGTTCAGAAACTCTGAGATTACCTGTGTCCAAGGACTACGATATATAAATGATTACATTACAAACTCGCTTGAAAACGGACCCACGTATCTCAATAAGCTTCCCCTAATTCAAAAGAAATTTTTAAGAATGATCAGCTCTTCTAAAGGTGGCCAAACACGGTGCGATTATTTCCATCGTTGCACGCAGCTCCATCTCAAACTGTGCGAATCAATCGTAAAGTCAGGCTCACGATTCATGTTCTCACACTGTACGGACCGATACTCGTATGCGACCTGACTGCTCACACTGCAGGACTGTACACCAGAGGACGCACCACACGTTCCAGTGTTGTATCCGGAAATACAACGTTAAAATACCAAGGAATCCGAAGTGCATAGATGATTGTGTATTGGTGTGAGTCACGAAATGGTAGTGCTAAACCAGGGGTTGGCAACTGTGGTGGAAAAATTTACTTTTTATATTTTATACTCTTTATATTTTATACTGTTAGTACATCTTCTTTTAATGCTGAGTCATTATTCATTATGTGTGATGTTTACCACTCTGTAACACCCCCAACCCAGGAACAGAGTTCTTGCCTTGAGTTAAAACCCAAACACCTAAATGTCTGAATGTATAGATAGAGGATGGCGCCTGCACTCCAGATAGGATCCAAGCAAGGTTAGAGTGAAGAGGTCATCATGACCTCTTCACGGAGCAGAGAAGGAGTAGTATGGAGTGGTACGATGTACGTAAGGAATGACATCATAGTTTGAGGGGGTTGGATTTGGTTCTATATAATCTTTAGTTTTCTCTTGTTTAATCAGACTTCACTTACAGAGTTTCTCTGTGATTGACTTCTCAGTCAATGCATTTATTTATTTTAACTCTAACTTTCTCTCCTCCTCTTTGTGTGTGGGTTATCAGTTGAACATTTCCACAACACAACCTATGGCTCCGGGGCCACATATGGCTCTTGGGCCCTTTTCCAGTGGCTCAATATGGCTGTCAAAAACCATAAGAAAATGAATAACACTTTATTATTATTATTTTTATTTTTTTTTTTTACACATTTTGCAATTATTGTCATTACCATAAAGTGATTCTGATGTTATGCAGTTGTAAAAATTTAGACTATACTCCAAATGAATTCTTAAAAAAAAATAGTAGTAGTAGTAAAAGTAGATTACTTTTTAATTTTATGACACTTGGTATTCTGTATTCTTCATTGCAAAGTAAGTCTTCACATACTAGTTCATTTTTGAATGAAAATAATGACAAATATCAGTTTCCTTCAGTTCTGTAATTTCTTTGTGGTTCTCTAAATGCACTCAAACTTTGATTTACTCTCCACATATTCTGTACAAACTATCCCTAAATAGTTGTTTCTTAAATAGTTACCAATTTGAGGAAAGATATAAGGGTATCTTTTGGCTCCAGACAGTTTTGGTTTTCTATTTCTGTCCTAAAATGGCTCTTTAGATTGCAAAGGTTGCTGACCCATGTGCTAAACAAAAACCAACGAGCTGCTTTGGCAATATGCGCCATTATCTGCGGGGAATCAAAAAAGAAGAAACAACGACGACGTGTTTGGTGGAGGAATTGGTTGTCCAGACGTGGACAGTACGGGCCGTCAATCCTACAGCAAAGGGAACGAGAGGTAAACTGCAAAAGCTAAACTGCACTAGGCCAATTGCCAGCTACTGTTAGCTTAGAATTAGCGTACAGTAGCTGACTATTATTGTATTTGCTCATGCACGGTGTGAGAATTTGAGGCACATGGGCTCGTGGCACTGCTTTGACAGTGCGATACCCTCACGATTTCAAACAGCTCCGTTTTCCTTGCGAATACACGATTGCTGGTCATGAGGTGGCCGTTGGGTGTTAATCGCTTCTC
Organism: Sphaeramia orbicularis; assembly: GCF_902148855.1. Lineage (NCBI taxonomy): Eukaryota > Metazoa > Chordata > Actinopteri > Kurtiformes > Apogonidae > Sphaeramia > Sphaeramia orbicularis. The sequence continues at coordinate 16,778,495 of NC_043977.1, forward strand.
CTTACCTCATGTACACTGCACGAAGCACGACACACGATTAGAGGCACATCTGGCCCCATCCCAGAAATAGTCGCACGAGTGAGAAATCGTCTCTAAAATCGCAGTGTATGGCCGCCTTAAGAGACTCGATTCATCTGCTCCTCTTTTCAAAAAATTCAAACTTCTCTCAGTTTTTCATGTGAACGTTTACCAGACCTGCGTCTTCATGTACAAATATGTTCATTTCACTCATATTCTTCCCAAAGTTTTTCAGAATTTCTTTATGTTGTCTTCTGTTATTCAACACAATATTCAAGCAAATGTTATCTTCCGTACTGCCGAACTTCTGTCAGTCAATATTCTCTGAAATATTGTAGACCAAATCTGTGGAATAATCTACGACCTGAACTTCAATCAACATCTACTTTATCATTGTTTAACCCTTTCATGCATACTGGTCACTCCAGTGGACAGTTATTCTACATCTGTTCTCTAATATATTCATGGATTTTGTTGTTTTAGTTCCATATCAGCCAACACAGTGGACACTGGTGCATCATCCCATAGACTGTAATTCATACCATTCCTGTAACTTTGCTGTTCTTGATAAACCTGATCTGCACTAACATGTGTTAAATCAACTGCTAATTGTTATTAGACTAATTAACAGTTTTTTTAATCAAAAAGTTTTTTTTTTTTTTTGCATATTGTCTGCATGAAGTTAGTAATTACTAGTATTAATTATGATAACATGGGAGAAAACATCAGATTAGCTGCATGAAAAATGTTTTTATTTCATAGTTTTCACACAGTTTATCACTTTCTGATGACGGGTTTTAACCCTTTCATGCATGAATTATGAGAACCTTAATCAAGATTTTTTTCCTGAGTGTTTTTATTCCTCTTTAGGCATTAAAAAAACAATGTGATTGAATTTTTTTTTTTTATGAACCTATTTTTCATGGAGTTACAAAAATGTCCACTCAGCTGGACACCATGCGTTTAATTTTTGAAGCAAAGAAACATGTATTTACTGACATACTGTGTGAAAACTAGGTAATAAATGTTTTTTTTTAATGTTGCTAATCTGATGTTTTCTCACATTTTAACATACTGTACTATAATAGTAGTTATTACTCACTCAAATAATGTGCAAAAAACACCAAAACACAACAACATAAAAAAAAACAACAACCAAAAAACCTGTTAATTACAGTCTAATAACAATTAGCAGTTGATTTACACTCAAATACGTTGCTGCAGATCAGGTTTATCAAGAACAGGAATGTCACAGTAATGATATGAATTGCAGTGTATTATGGGATGGTGCATAAGTATCCACTGTGTTGGTTGATATGCAAGTAAAACAACAAAATCCATAAATATACAAGAGACCAGCTGTAGAATAACTGTCCACTGTAGTGACCACTGTGCGTGAAAGGGTTAAATACATGGTTTGTTTTGCTTAAAAAATTAAATGCATGGTGTTGAGCTGAGTGGATATTTTTCTAACACCATGAAAAATAGGTTCATAAAAAAATTTCAATCACATTGTTTTTTTTTTTTTTCATACCTAAAGAGGAATAAAAACACTCAGGAAAAAACTCAACTAAAGTTCTCATAATTCATGCATGAAAGGGTTAAAAAAACATCTGAAAAGGACTTTAATTCATGAAAAAACATAAAGCTACATATCATTTGATTTGTATTTGATGATTTGTAATGTCATTTACATTTTTATTGTTTTTACTTTAGTTTATTCATTCAGTTATATTGTATTTTTAATTCTTTGTCTTTTTTTTTTTTCCTTGTGTATTGTTCATTTCTGGGGAGGTATTCATATTAGCCTTTTTTGGGGCTTCCAACTCTTGTTTGAATGTTGTTGTTTTTTTCTTGCTGTTCAAATAAATAAATATAAATATATAAACATAAAAACAGAATGTCAATGTGGAAAAATGTAAGAAGAAAAAGAAACATGGAGGATAAAACAAGTCCAAATAATGTGGCCGGTATGACAAAAATTGCTCAAAAATAGCCTCCTTATATCTTCCCTTGTCTTCTCAAAGTTAAGTGATGGCCCAATAAAACAAGTAGGAGACTAGAAGAGAAATAGGTGATGCGGCCTCTTACTCTGACCACAGAGGAAATCTCTGAAATTGAAGATAAAGGTCTTGCTCCCTCCATGGGGAACTAAGGAATCAGTTTTCTGACCCACTTGGCTGTCCTCTCTCTCTCTCTCTCTCTCTCTCTCTCACACACACACACACACAAACACACACATATACATACACACACCTACTCTCACACACTGTGGTTGTATTCAGCCCGTGGAGTTTTATTTGGCAGCCAGACCGCATCAGCATTTCTAAGAATTAAACAAACCCAGATAACAATCATGATTAATTAAGATGCTGAAATGTTGTGGTGAAATTAAAACAGAACAATTTATACTGATGTGAATCTCAGCGTGTTGCTTGCAGATCATATTCAGCAATAAAAGAATAGAAGTGGCATCGTGCATTTATACAAATAAAACTATCTGTAGATCTGGAGGGTTTTTTTGTATCTGTTCTACACGTTTTGGTTCAGGTGATATTAACAACAGACCAGGATCAAACATAACAGTGAATTGGATGCTCCTTAACACTAGATCGGACCTGCTATAAAAAAAAAAAAAAAGAAAAGAAAAAAAAAAGAATTCCACTGTAAGCTACGATAGAAACATAACAGCTCGACATGGCAGTGTACCCAAAAGGTGACCCACTCCGTCTATAACAAGTCAACTCAGGGAAAACACAATAATTCATATTTTCAGGCGATGTACAAATAAGTACTCAGTATTTAGCTCAGCTGTAGAAGGTGTCAGATATTTATTTTAAGGAGGCTTGTGTTGGAGATAGGTCTTTATTTCTAATTTCCTCTGTTTAATAAGTAGAAATGGTCCGATTTAGTACAGGCGTGTGTTTTGATCTGCTCATATTTGCGAGTACTGCAATACGCTTCTCGACAAATACACACTTTGTCAGCTGTTGCAAAATAAAAGCCCTCTAAGATCTCAGTGAGTAGAAGCCAGTCAGTGTTTTTATTGTGAAACATAGTCTTCTTATTGCGCTTGTAAGTGTTTACAGATGACAATTTGGCTGCCGAAGTGACACACACCTGCAGTGACTGAAACTGGGGAACAATACTTCTGGTGAGTGATAACAGCTGGACTGCACTGTTGCGTATATTAGATTTAATGTGTAAGGGTGAGCTCTATGTTTAATGACAGGGCATTTTGTGACACCAGAAGAAGTTTATTGATTTTCTAGGACTGTCAAAATTAACGCGTTAACACAGATTAATCCAGCATTTTTCAATCTTGGGGTCAGGACCCCAAATGGGGTCGCCTGGAATTCAAACGGGGTTGCCTAAAATTTCTAGTAATTGAAATTAAAAAAAAAAAAAACAAACCTTACAAATGAAAATACATGGTGAGTTGAGAGAGCCTCCGTCAATAATAATATACATTATATGGTCTAAATGTCATCTAAAATTAACGGTTATTTGCAACATAGTATAGCAAACTGTTACATGATCGAAAACAAATGAATATTAGCAAATAAAATGTCTCCATCTTGGGTCACCAGAAATTTGTAATGTTAAAATGGGGTCACGAGCCAAAAAAGGTTGGGAAACACTGGATTAATCCATCATCACGATTAATCTGATTAAAAATGTTAACGCAATTAACCTATCTGCAGCACAGAATGACTCTGACCGTCTCTGCTAATGCATTTCAGGCAGTTTGTCCGAGTAGAGTTAGCGTCGCACATATGGAAATGGGCAGTCGATGTGGTAGTGACAGGCAGCAGAACCAACCCATAAAGATGGAAGAGACTAAACATCATGTTGTCCCTCTGGATGGAACTATGAGGACTAAAGAACCCAAGATGGAACAGTTGTTTCAAGTTGTTTGGTTGAAACTGTTGAAGGTGTTTACTAAACACATTAAGTGCATATATATTCCCTTCTTTCTTGAGTCTGTTTGCACATGCAAAATGAAACGTGATTAATATAGATTTAAAGTGAATGATATTTAACCATGATTAATCAAAATTAATCCACAGCAACCCTGTGATTAATCTGATTATTTACCTGAATTAAAACTAAATATGAATTCTCTTCTGTTGTATATTTAGCAATGATTACATTGACCATTTTTATTGTTGTTGTTGTTTGTTTTCATGTGGAAACATTGTGTTAATTGTAAATAGGATTAGGCAAAATAAGACTGAACTTCAGCATAAACCATAGGTGTCAAACATGCGGCCCGGGGCCAAATCCGGCCCGCCAAAGGGTCCCGTCCGGCCCTTGGGATGAATTTGTGAAATGCAAAAATTACACTAAGATATTCACAATCCTTTTAGTTCAGGTTCCACATTCAGACCAATTCAATCTCAAGTGGGCAGGATTCAATAAAATCCAATCATAAAAACATATAAATAATGACAACTTCAAATGTTTTTCTTTGTAAATGTAAATATTCTCATGTATTTACACTAAAACAAAGTATAATTTTGCAAAAAATGTGAATAACCTGAAATGCGTTAAGAGAAGTACAATTTTAACAATATTCTGCCTGTTCCTAAATGTTTTGTGTATTTGTAGATCCACTGTGATCTGTAAGTTATAACGTACATGTGTAAATGATAAACTGAGGCAGAATATCGTTAAAATTACACTTATTTTTTTCAGTTTGTTCATGTTATTCACATCTTTTGAAAGGATAGTTTGTAGATGTAAACCTTTTCATAATGTAAATTAACTTTTTTCACTCTAAAACATAGACAAAAGTTTGGAGTTGACCTTATTTCTATATTATTATTTTATTATTTTACTGGTTCAGCCCTCTGCAGATCAAATTTAGCTGAATGTGGCCCTTGAACAAAAATGAGTTTGACACCCCTGGCCTAAACCCTTTTGGTTGCATTATATATGGAACAATGGATATGTTGTTTTTGTTTGTTGTTTAAAGTAATTAAAGACCAAATAAATTACTACTACTACTACTACTACTACTACAATTAGTATTAAAACTTTTAATCATTTGACAGCACTAATTATTTCATATCATTTTCTACCTGGCCCGTAATTGCGAACCAGCTTTTATTTGTTTGTATCGACCATATGGGCTATTGTTGATTGGTCACGTAATTGTATCCATCTCTGCAACTAGATACTATGGAATCCCTGTAAATCTTAGACACCGGACCTTTAAGATTAATGCTAGTGGGAGACATCACTAAGCAACCACTCTCATGTCTGAGTTGGGAATTGACTGTTAAGAAAAAAAATGTCAGTCTCCTAAATAAATTCTTATTTCCTATTTAATGTCCAAATCAATTCACCTTAAAAATGTTTTATGGCAGTTATTGTGTTCTGTTGGAAGTCCACTCATAAACATCAAGGCATCCATCTGAGATCCAGATACCAGTAATACAAAGCTCTTCATGTACTATTCCTTTGCCTGATGGAGACAAAAGGCGAATTCACAGCTATGCATATAAGCATGCTTGTGTTGTAGAGTGTGTGGGTGGGGGGCAAAGTTATTATTATAACAATTTTTTTTTTAGCTTCCATGTGTGGACAAAACACCAAGGGATCAAGTAGGAAGCTGTTAAATTGTGTATAAATATTTTAATTGTTTTAATGGACAAGTCCTGTATGGCCACTTTCTTCATGGGTGAGAAGTTAACTTGTTCAGGAAGTGGATTCTGGGAAGGGTAGCTTTGTTTCTGAAGGCTTATGTCTTTACATTTTAAGGATTTCTTCCAACGACAATGGTCAAGGTAGTCGGTGTAAGTACACTATGGAAGTGTAGCAATGAACTTTACCAAAACAAAGGTAATTTTATTCTCATCTTTGTTTTTATTAGAACCTCTAGCTGGGATTAGTTAAAATTTTAAAAGGGAAGTGGACTCTGTTTGTGTGTGTGTGTGTGTGTGTGTGTCTTGGGCATCAAACAAAATCCGGAAAGTGCTGACTGCTTTAGTTTGGCAGACTTATGTATTTTTGGTCAAGGAAGAGACTAGCAAAAAAAAAAAAAAATTACAATATTTTGGGAGATATTATTTCTGGAATACAATAGCCTTACAATCATGTTGCTATGCCCAGAATCACATTCCCTACACTTAGAGCAATGGGGTAACATGACGCTTTGGCGGTAAATGCTGGACAAATATGGTACAGCATATTTTTCCAGCAGTTATCCAGGACACTGGGATGTTGCCCCTCGGGGTCAGGATGTGAATTTTAAAAACACCCCCCCCCCCTTGTCATATCCCACCCTCAGTATTGACGATGATGAAGTCCAGGAGGTGGAAGATCTTCTCCTAAAAATCGGCTCTCCCTAGCATAAACATGACCACATTTATTGGTTTCCCACAGGTCAACGTGCTAGTTTGTTAGAATTCTGTACTCCTCAACCAATTGGTGAGGTTCAAGGAAGTAACAAGCATCCTAAAATTAATTCACATATGAAAAAAACTAACCAGCAAACTAACTAACAACCAGTAACGCACGGTACATTAACGTTAGTTTAACCCATAAAAACCCAAACATCCACCGCCAACCAAAACCACCTACTGATCTGAACTGTTAAATACCTGTTCATCGACTAATTCTATCAATCCATGTAAATAATTGGTGTAAAATACAGTTTATCATCTTTTTATGGTCATCAGATATGACCCATTTGGATGTTCAGAGGCTCCGTAGTAAACGTGGAAACACCGTCATCTTCTACAACACTGATTCACCAGTAAAACCCATGGAGTTAGATCAATGACAGTAGATGGAGACACTTATTTTATAATCAGTTATCGATATCTTTGCCAAAAAATCTGTTTTTTCTTCAGTTTTCTCCGTTTGGGATATAATAACCCTCAACTTTAACCCCTTCATGCATGAATTGTGAGAACCTTAGTCAAGATTTTTTTCTTCAGAGTTTTTATTCTTCCTTAGGCATGAAAAAAACAATGCGATCAAGTTTTTTTTTTCTATGGAGTTATGAAAATATCCATGCATTTAATTTTTGAAGTAAAGAAACATGTGTTGAAAACCCAATATCAGAAAGTGATATGAAAACAATGAAATAAAAACATTTTTAATGCTGCTAATCTGATGTCTTCTCACATTTTAACATATTCTAATGCTAGTAATTACTCACTTCATGGAGATAATATGCAAAAAAAAAAAACAAAAAAAAACAAAACGTGTCTAACAAATAACAATTGATTTACACTCAAACATGTTACTGCAGATCAGGTTTTTCAAGAACAGCAAAGTTACAGTAATGGTCTGAATTACAGTGTATGGGATGGTGGATCAGTGTCCACTGTGTCGGCTGAAATGGAACTAAAACAACAAAACCCATTAATATACAAGAGAACAGCTGGAGAATAACTGTCCACTAGAGTGACCACTATGCATGAAAGGGTTAATCTGAGCTCTTATGAACATCTACATGATCAGTGAATTAAATACAAGAAAATACTTGATTTCCACTGAAAATTCCAAAAATTGAACTGAAAATTTTAATGTCAATCGCTGCTGCAAAATGGACAGAGTCTATCCTTAACATGTATAGCAACTCTGTGTTTTGTGTATAGTCAGAATTTCGGCTGTTATGTGTAGGATTGTTGAGTTACTTATGGGATTTGACATAGGAATTTAGGGCACGGGGGTGGGAGAATAAATTAAATTATAAATTAAACTTCATCCCACTCCTTTTTGAATGTTTGACTTTCTTTTTATATAAATCCTTTTGTTGTTTGGTTTTAATGTTATATTCAAAATAAAAAAAAAATAAAAAAATTGGATAAATGTTGATAACTCACTTAGGAAAGGTTAGATAGAGAGAAAATTTCATTTGGGGGGGTAAAATGAAAGTTAGCTGAAATGACTGTTAAAATGAAAATTGCACAGATCCAGTATAGTTTGGAACTACTCCGAGTTTATCTTTGGTTTTACTTTTTATACAGACATGACTAATGTTATCTCTCTTTTCATCTTTAGATCTATTTCTCCCTTCATCGCTCTTTTTTTTTTTTTTCATATATATAAATATAAGATCTGCATTGCTTTCAGTTTTGTTTGAAACTTGCCCTGTATAAAGTAAATGACAATGAACCAACTGTATAAGTCAGAGCAATTTTCGCTTCACAGATAGTTGCGCACAAAGCTAGACAAAAGCGGGTCCATTAGTGATAAAGACATGATGGCTCACATGGGTGGAGTTGGCACCGTTAGCTCCCACAATGCATTCATTTCACAGTAAAAGCTGCAATTATACTAAAACAGACCTTCTTTCTAATTCTCTACCCTTGCTCTCTTCCTTTATGTTGCTCTTTTTTCTATCCACCCTCTCTCTATTCCTTCCCATCTCCTGTGTCCCTTTATCTACGCTATGTCACTGTCAGGCAATGGGATATTATCTGCATAAAATATTGTCATCAACTACAGTAAATGAGCAATTAAGTTATTCGCTCATCTATTCCGGGGAAGAAAAGGAATCACTCTGAAAAGAAGAAGAAATAACCTTTCCTCCCACACTATCCCTGTTAAATTTGCTCCTCTGGCTCTTACACAAGGCTTTTTTTTTGGTTTCTGTTGGTTCTTTCACATATGATACTAGGCTGCATTTGGAATAAAAGCACAAATAGCACATAGTAGCAGATCAAGGCTTAATGTAGGCGCAAATAACTGTATTCAACCTCTAATAAGACCAAACAAGCCAGGCATAAACTGATCAAACAAAATTAGCAGTTTTGGGAAGAGTGGGTTGAGGAATTGACAAGGATTTTATCAGTGTACAGGAAGCCCAAATATCGTACATACAATAGTGAGTCCAACACTTTAACCCTTTCATGCACGAATTATGAGAACCTTAATCAAATTTTTTTCCTGAGTGTTGTTATTCCTCTTTAGGCATGAAAAAAACAATGTGATAGAAAATTTTCTTCTGAAAAAGAAAAAAAAAAATAAAAAAATAAAAATACATTTAAAAAAGTAATAATGACAAAAAAATTCTTATGAACCTATTTTTCATGAAGTTGCAAAAATATCCACTCAGCTGGACACGTTTAATTTTTGACACAGAAACATGTATTTACTGATAAATTGTGTGAAAACTGTGGGGAAGGCTTGTGATTTTGGGGGTTTATCCTCAGGAGAGATGTACATAATGTAGGGCTGTGCAATTAATCGAAATTCAAGTACGATTTCGATTATTACACGCAACGATTACAAAAATTATGTAATCGAGAAAAAACGATTATTAATTTTGAGTTGTTTAATTCACGCGCACGCAAGCTACCATGAGCTGCTCTGCCCCGCCCCCCTCTAAACTACTGCTGCCTGCTAGCCGGCAGGTCCACCCCAAGAGGAAAGTTGTACCTAGCGGTCTGGAAAAATAGGAGGAGAATCGCAGCAGAAGTGCTTGGTAAACAAAAAAGGCAAGTCAAATTAAATGTATGGAACCACTTTGGGTTTGATGAAGAGCAAAAACCCATTATGCGCAAAAAGTGTTTCGTAGTTGTGTCCGCACCGACCGGTAACACAGCAAACCTTTTTAACCATCTAAAGTTTAACCACCACGACCTTTATCATAATTTTATGAAAAACTAAAACACATAAAAAAAACTCCTTCTACAACTTCGTCCGCAATGCAATCTTCAGTCTCCGAATCTCTTTACGCTGCAACTCCCGTATTAACCTAACTGAAACCTCACGGCACGTCACTGAATTTACTATGTTTCATACTACACTGAACATACTTGAATTTATAATTTGTACTTTACGTGAGTTTTTTTTTTTTTATTGCTCCAGTTCTATGGCAAGTCTAGAGCAGTTTAATTCCAGTGCACTATTTGTTTACAAAAGGAAACATACTTGAATTTACAGTACACTTATTTGCATTCAAAGATTTTTTGGTTTCGTACAAAAGTGAACATACTTTGTTTTAATGGTTAAAAGCTTTATTTATATTTAAAGAGTATACCTTACATTGTTTTGCAAGAAAAAAATAAACAACTTTAAGGTTAACAAATAATCGTTTTTAATAATTGTGATTTCAATTATTGCTAAAATAATCTTGATTTTTTTTTTTTCTATAATCGAGCAGCCCTAACATAATGTTACCAATTCATGTCAGAAAAGACATGTAGTGTCTTAAAACTTTAATAAAGATATGTGTAAAAAACAAACAAACAAACAAAAAAACAATGAAAAGAACAACAAAATCCATGAATATACAAGAGAGCAGCTGTAGAATAGCTGTCCACCGTAGTGACCAGTATGCATGAAAGGGTTAAAGACCACATTCAGATGCTATAAGTTCAAACATCATCTAATACTAGACAAATAATAATTTCTATAGAGATTGTATGCAATTGCCGATATCAAATAGAGTTGGATAACAGTATAATAGTCAGTCATTGGTATTACACAGATACTTCTTTGATCAGCAGTATTACACAAATTCACCTTCAGTCAGTAGTATTATACATATGCCGCATTTCCACTACAGGGAACCGGCTGCACTCAACGCGACTTGACTCGGTTACCAGATACGATTTCTGGAGACTGTTTCCATTACAGCAGTGTTTTTCAACCTTGGGGTCGGGACCCCACGTGGGGTCGCCTGGAATTCAAATGGGGTCGCCTGAAATTTCTAGTAATTGATAAAATTAAAAAATAAAAACTTGCTAATAAAAAATATATGGTGAGTATAGAGAGACAATCCCAAAACATTTAAGACATGACAAACTGTGAAGCTGAAACTGAAGCACTGTAGTACTGTTTATCTGTCAAATGTTCATTGTGGTCGGTTTCAGATGCTGCAGCTCTTTCATAATTCATAGTTTGAGTTATTATTTGTTCAGTATTAATTGTCAGCCTTGTAAATCCAAGCTGGACTGACTGTACATATCCTGACCAAGGAAAATAAAATTCTCACTTTGTGCAGTAATCTACACCTGACTTTTCTACCTCCGTCCATAATAATAATAAACATTATATAGACTAAATGTCGTCTAAAATTAGCGTTTATTTGCAGCATAGTATAGCAAACTATTACATGATCAAAAATAAATTAATTTTAGCAAAAAAAAAAAAAAAAAAGGTCTCCCTTTTGAATGTCTGGGGTCGCCAGAAATTTGTGATGTTAAAATGGGGTCATGAGCCAAAAAAGGTTGGGAGCCACTGCATTACAGGATACAACCGACTTTAGAGTACCCTTTAGAGTACCTGGTCGTCATAGCGAAGCAGCGCGTAACTTCCATGTCGTCTGTTCAGAGATTCCCTGATAAACTCGCTCGTTGCTTGTTGTCCCATCAAGCTCACGCTGAATTTTTTCATCAGCCACCAAGGACAGAAATGTCTGAACCTCCTCGACCGACCAAAGTGTAGTTTTGTGGGCTGCCATCATGTGGATTAACCTGTTGGTATATTTACTGTAATCTTCTGAATCTGGTTCTTTTAAAAATGCAGGTCGCACATTGATAATGCAGTGACACAGAGACAACTCTCTGACCAATCAATGGTCTGCCATCTTTACGTGTCACATTTTAAAATTTCTTCCCCCGTTCTGGAACCACAGCCAAGCAGATACGAAAGAACTAGTAAAAAAAAAAAAAAAAAAAAAAGACCAGATTCCAGGTGCTTTTACGTAACGGAAATACAAAAAGGCTGTGTCAAGTCGAGTCGAGCCGGTATAATGTAGTGGAAACATGACAATAGACATCTTAAGTAGTATTACATAAATTCATAGTATTACATGTATTTTACTTCAGTCAGTAGTATTACATGTATTTTACTTCAGTCCATAGTATTACATGTATTTTACTTCAGTCAGTAGTATTACATGTATTTTACTTCAGTCCATAGTATTACATGTATTTTACTTCAGACCGTAGTATTACATGTATTTTACTTCAGACCGTAGTATTACATGTATTTTACTTCAGACCGTAGTATTACATGTATTTTACTTCAGTCAGTAGTATTACATGTATTTTACTTCAGTCAGTAGTATTACATGTATTTTACTTCAGTCAGTAGTATTACATGTATTTTACTTCAGTCAGTAGTATTACATGTATTTTACTTCAGTCCATAGTATTACATGTATTTTACTTTAGTCCATAGTATTACATGTATTTTACTTCAGACCGCAGTATTACATGTATTTTACTTCAGTCAGTAGTATTACATGTATTTTACTTCAGTCCATAGTATTACATGTATTTTACTTCGGTCAGTAGTATTACATGTATTTTACTTCGGTCAGTAATATTACATGTATTTTACTTCGGTCAGTAGTATTACATGTATTTTACTTCAGTCAGTAGTATTACATGTATTTTACTTCAGTCAGTAGTATTACATGTATTTTACTTCAGTCCATAGTATTACATGTATTTTACTTCGGTCAGTAGTATTACATGTATTTTACTTCAGTCAGTAGTATTACATGTATTTTACTTCAGACCGCAGTATTACATGTATTTTACTTCAGTCAGTAGTATTACATGTATTTTACTTCAGTCAGTAATATTACATGTATTTTACTTCGGTCAGTAGTATTACATGTATTTTACTTCAGTCAGTAGTATTACATGTATTTTACTTCGGTCAGTAGTATTACATGTATTTTACTTCAGTCCGTAGTATTACATGTATTTTACTTCAGTCCGTAGTATTACAGACAGTTTGTAATATTACACATGTTCACCTGTTGAAAATATCAAAAAACTTAATTACAGAAGGATCTTTGAAGGAGTTATTTTCATTTTAATGAGATTTTTTTTCCTTCAAAGTTCAATATTTTATAATAATAAAGAGTGAAAACAACATAGTGTGACTGCATTCAGCAATCACACAAATACTGTATGTGCTAGATTAATAATCCAGTGTAAATGTATTTCTTATATCTGCCTCCTATGACTAGATAAATTCACATATCCCTTTCTACCACAGCCTGATGTGCAGGTAAACAATGCAACTTCTTCACCTAATTCAAAGCCTAGTTTTCCACTGAGCAGGGGAAGGTGGAGGGTGATAAAGATCAAACAACCAATTAAAATAAAATATATTGTGCACATAGCTTTTATGTGAAACAGTGCTTTGATACTGATCTATGATCACACCCACAGTGTTGATGGAGATGATGAAATAAGATAAGGATTTGTTAAGGGTTATCTACAAGTTCCACACACAGGAGTGAGCCAGTGAGCTGAGGAACGGTGGCTGATTCACCAGCTTGTGTTTCATTGTTTTCATTTAATATTTTGTAGCATATATCTACTACCAAAAAAACAAAGAGAAAACCCTTCGTTCGGGCTGAAGTAAAGCTGTACCTTCTGTATTTAAAGGGGTCATATTTTGCTAAACCCACTTTTATTAGTCTTTGGTTCATTTATTTGTGTATTTGGACCCTAAAAGTTCATAAAGCTTGAATTTGAACCTTCCAGGTGCTGCAAAGCTATCTTTATAGTCACTAGCGGCATTGTACCCATGGTGCCATTGTGTGTGAAACGTGCCTATACATTATTGTAAATGCAGCCTTCACATTGTAGCATTGTCTGCTAGCAGTAGAAATTTCATGAACGGCAGCATAACCACTTCCGAAAATGGAGTATGGTGGCAGGGATGAAGAATTCAAAGTAGAGAGAGGCTAAAATCGCCCAGCATACCTCACAACATTTGAATATGGACATAAAATTGCGCCTAGTAGATAGTCAGGTAATGTTTCTATTCATTTGGCTAATTTAGCGGCGATTGGGCCTGTGAAGGCTGAGGAAAATCCGTACAAACGCCCTCCTGTGCTGCAACATCAATGGGACACAGAACGTGTATTATATAGTAGGATTCCGGCAAAAATCGAGTGAATTTCTACAACCTGTTTTAATTCCTGCTTACTGTACTTTCCGGACTATAAGCCACACCCACCCCATCTACAGCGTCTCACCATCGATTCATTGATGCCAAGCTTACGTGCAGCAGCTGTGTTTCCTTCTTCGACAGCCGAATCTATCGTTAGCCCGAAAACATAAATTAGCCTCTATATTTTGAGTCGCGGGTTCACAAGCGTGTGCAAAAAGTAGCGGCTTATAGACCGGAAATTACAGTAGTCTTTGGTTCATTTATTTGTGTATTTGGACCCTAATAGTTCCAAAAGTTTGAATTTGAACCCTCCAGGTGCTGCAAAGCTATCTTTATATTCATTCCAGTAAAAATCAAGTGTTGGATTTCTACAACCTGTTTCAATTCCTGCTTAATTTGTTACGTCTATGACTGGTTGCGTCACGACATTTGCACATATAAGGTCAAGACTTCCAACGAACATTTCTACGAGTACGACATAATTGTTTATCAGCAGCAGCAGTTGTAGTAAAAACTGAAAATATGTCCAAACTTCAAGCCAATTACCTAAAATATTCAGTTGCTGGTTGAGTGAGACAGAGAAGCACGGTCACTTATTTCACAGTAGTCTTATTAATACGAGTCTGTGACTAATATCTGTGTTCCTCATTTATTATTATTATTATTATTATTATTATTATTATTATTATTATTATTATTATTATTATTATTGTTGTTGTCAATTATCTCTTTTTTTGGTGCAACAGGGTGGGAATGTTCATGGGTTTGGGTTAAAAAACAAACAAACAAAAAAATAACAATGACTGGCTTTTCTGTGATTCGATATGGAATAAAAATCACTTTGAACAGAGAAGCACAGTCAACAACCTGGAGGGGGCGGGGCCTGAAGTGGGTAATTTGCATTTAAAGGGCCAGCGCTCAAAACAACCTTTCTGGTGTCATTACTCAGAAATAGGGTTGAAGATGGACCTGTGGAGTTGAATTAAAGAAAAATTCAGACCCAAACATAGCATTTACAGTGTATGCAGACCACAGGGAAATGTTTTAAAATGCATAATTCCATTTAAAAAAGCAAAATATCACTCTTTTAACACTTTGAGCAAAAAGAAAATAATGATTGCCAAATCTATATATCGGATTTAATAGCTTTATATAATCTTTAGTATAACTGGCTCGTATCCCAAAACTATTGGCATCGATGGGTGACCTCCAGACAAAAAAGAGGGGGGAAAAAAAGCAAAAAAAAAAAAAAAAAAAAAGCCAAGGAGAGAAACTAAGACTTTGCTTGTCTTTGACACTTTGTTTTCATCTCTTCCCAAGTTAATTTGGCCTGCATGGGTCAGCACTCCTGACCACGAACACCCAGTGATGATACCCAGCGTCTCAGCACCTCCACTCCAGCTCCTCTGGCTATTTATTCCCCAAACCCGCTGGTGAAAATGGCTGAGGGCTAATCAACATTTAGCTCCTCTGAGTGTGTTATTACACAGCAATTGATGGATGGTACAATTATACCCTGTGTCACTTAGCTAAATGACTATGTAATCCTAATGAGTTTTTATTCAAACACTGGCTAGTTAGCGCAAGGAGGTGTTGAGGGTAAAAAAGGAAGAGAGGATGGAACACCAATGGAAACCACCGCTGCTCATAGACTGAGAGGGAATAACATCGTGATTATGGGTAAATAAGGTAATCAGGTGACATGATGAATATGTGTTGCTCCTGTCGACGGGAATATGCATCAATACAACATACAGTCATGGAAATAATTATTAGACCGCCCCTTGTTTTCTTCAATTTCTTGTTAATGGTACAACTAAATGTACATTTGTTTGGACAAATATAATGATAACAACAAAAATAGCTCATAAGAGTTTAATTTCAGAGCTGATATTTAGACATTTTTCATGGTTTTCTTGATAATAACTAAAATTAATTAAGTTTTTACATCAATGTCTATGGCATTGTACTGACAAAAACGGTGCTTTTAGGCATTCCATGTTTTCTTTTCTGTCTGTTTTAGTCTCATGATACACACAGGAGTTAGTATTTGATTGTATAACCCACAGATGTCAAACACGGGGCCTATGGGCCAAAACCGGCCCTCCAAAGGTTCCAATCCGGCCCATGGGATGATTTTATGGAGTGCAAAAATTACACTGAAGATATTAGCAGTCAAGGGTGTTGAAATGGTTTTAGCCCAATGTGATCTAAATTAAAATAATAGTCTAATAACCCTTACAACAAAATGTGAACAACCTCAAAATTAAGTACAATTTTAACAATATCCTGGCTGTTACTAAATGTTTTGTGGATTTGTGGATCCAATTTGTAAGTTGTGTTAATAAGTTGACACATAATATTGTAGACGTCCTTATTTTAGTTATACATTCCAAACTTCAAAATTTCAACAATATTATGTTTGTGTAACATTGTGTGTAATGCACATGTACAAGTGATAAGTTGAGGCATAATATTGTTAAAATTTAGCTTATTATTTTTTTTAACAAATTCAAATTTTTTCGGGTTATTCACATCTTTTTTGTGAAAACAGAATTTGTAAACTTAAACATTTTCAGAATTTAATGTTTTTTATTGCACTAAAATGAAGAGGAAAAACTTGGAATTGTCATTTTTTTATAGGTTTTTATGCTATAATGTTAATGGTTTGGCCTGCTTGAGATCGAATTGGGCTGAATGTGGCCCCTGAACTAAAATAAGTTTGACACCCCTGGTAAAACCATTGTTTCTGATGACTTTTCATGGTCTAATAATTTTTTCCATGACTGTAGGTGAATGAAATACTTCATATTTTTCAACCTGAGATGGAATGTAGAGAAAGATTGAAATGCAATAACAAGAAAATTATATTGGATAATGAATATCACACGTAAATCATGTCAGAATGTTTATGGTATCTTAAGTACTTCAGTTTTCTTATACATGTAATTTTTTGCTTTTTTGTTATTTTATGGTGAAATAGTGATGGAGACTTTACTGCCACTGCTCTGGACATAAGGATAAAGGTTTTGTTGACGCTCAGGACAAACTAGTATATTCATTTAACACAGTGGCTCCCAACTTGTTTTGGCTCGTGACCCCATTTTAACGTCACAAATTTCTGGTGAACCCAGACATTCAAAACGGAGACTTTTTTTTTTTTTTTTTTTTTGCTAAAATTAATTTGTTTTTGATCATGTAATAGTGTGTTGTAATATGTTGCAAATAAATGTTACTTTTAGGCAACATTTAGACTATATAATATACATTTTTATTAGTAAGTTTTAATTTTTTTTTTTCATAAATTATTAGAAATTTCAGGCAACCCCAGACATTCAAAATGGAGACATTTTATTTGCTAAAATTAATT
Source organism: Sphaeramia orbicularis (assembly GCF_902148855.1). NCBI lineage: Eukaryota > Metazoa > Chordata > Actinopteri > Kurtiformes > Apogonidae > Sphaeramia > Sphaeramia orbicularis. The sequence goes on from NC_043977.1 coordinate 16,795,770, forward strand.
TGGTTTTGATTGTGTAATAGTTTGCTATAATATGTTGCACATAAACATTAATTTTAGGCAACATTTAGGCTATATGATGTACATTTTTATGAGTAAGTCTTAATTTTTTATCAATTACTAGAAATTTCAGGCGACCCCATTTGAATTCCAGGTGACCCCATGTGGGATCTCGACCCCAAGGTTGAAAATCACTGATTTAACAGTTGTTGAATGTTTCTAATTTCTCTGGATTCTGATTTACATTTTGGTAAATGTCCAGCTGAGAAAGAAAGTAACATTAGTCTACTCAGGTCCTTCCGTTCCAATAAGACAATTTATATTGAAAATAGGAACCAATTATTGCTAACTTTGCACCCCCTGGTGAGAAATGATCACAGAACATTCACTTCTGTGTACAGTATGTATGGAATATTCAGTCTCTGCTGATGTAAATAAATACATTGCACTAAAATTTAGGAGTCACCAATTTTTGCCAGTATGGCCGTAAAATGTTCAGTATATTCTGTTCTAATTAGTCTTTAAAAGGTCTTAAAGTCTTAACCCATAAGGACCCAGTGTGACTTTTGGTCCGTTCCCAAATGAATTTTTCTCTCAATTTAACCTTTCCTAAGTGATTTATCACCATTTATTATCCTGTTATTGTGGATCTTTACTTTTACTTTTATTATGTCATTATTTAGTCATATTATACTATATACAAGGTTATAATAGTTTTGGATTTTTAATTATAGTTTAGTTTTATTTAGTTTTGACTTTTTTTTTTCTCTAATTCAGTTAATTTTAATTAGTTTTTAGAGCAGGTTTGCTAGTTTTTATTAGTTATCATTTTTTTCTGAATGCTTAGTTTTAGTTTAGTTTAGTTTAGTTTTAATATTAGTTTTAGTTATTTCATATATTTTATCTTCCTCACCATCCTATTCAAAGAAATTAGTGAGGCACGGATCAATGGGTTACTCTGGACACTTTATTTGGGGGTCTGGTTAGGGCGGCTCATTGACAGAGCAGAGACACAAACACATGTACAGTACAATGTATAAATTCCCTATAGCAGGTTGGGGGGGTGATCCATACACAACGTAACTTACATGAAAACAACGTGAAGATGTGCAAAGCAAGAGAGGAGATGCACAAAGCAGCCAGCAGTAAACCAGATAGAAACATATATAAACCAGCAAACCAGCAGTTAAAGCAGATAGAAACTTATATAAACCAGATAGAAACATATGTAAACCAGTTAACCAGCAGTTAAACCAAATAGAAACATATATAAACCAGCTAACCAGCAGTTAAACTGCATAGAAACATATATAAACATATATAACCCAGTCCATCAGCAGTAAACCACACCTTAGCAGATATCTCATATCTTAATCATCTCCAGTTCCATTATTAGCCAACTTTGCTTCATTTCAGTTCAGCTAGCTGTAGCTAGTAACATCAAATGTTTTTTAACATTCTAACAGGTTCCATACCTCTGTAATTGGATTAGTTTTCATCCTCCTCTTTTCTCCTCTTCTAAACTGTGCAGTTAAGGCCTTGGAAGGCCTTTTCATGGTGATAAACTCTGCAGTCTTCACTTGGATGCTAGTCTTGTCTGATGCTGTCCTTTAGCTCTGCTCTCTCTGTGTCACTCACACACACACACAGTGAGCGCAAAAAAAAAAAAAAAAAAAAACGCCTCCACTTATCACTAAAGTAAATCCCAGACAGGACTGTGCTGCTTTGTCCCAGCTTTAGTCTGTATGTTCCAGGTAGAGTGACCAGACATGACAGACTGTGAAGTGTCATATGGTGCTGCTAGCTAAAACTGCTGGAGCCAAATAAATCAATTTGATATCAATCTGACATTGACAAAGACAAAAACGAAGGGAATTTTATCCATAATTTTTATACATTCTAGTTAGTTTTGTATGCTCACAATACAGTTTGAGTTAGTTATCGTTTTTTTCTTTTAATTAGTTTTTATTTATTTCAGTTAACAAAAATGTTTTTTCAATTTTAGTTTTCGCCATTTCGTTCGTTTTTGTTAACGATTATAACCTTGACTATATGTGAACTTTGGACACACTTTTACTCTGTATAAAGTTCATACGAGGTGTTAGAAACAATCTTAGTGTGCCAAGGCCTTCCATGAATACAGCGGTGCCAGCTGAGCCATGGACTTATCTACATTTTACGTAAACACATACGTGTAAAAACTCAGAGGAAACCTTGAAAAACACCGGTCACTAGATGCAACTTGTATTCGGACGCCGACACGCTGTCAGTATGCCTGTTTACCCTGTATGTGCCGAAATAAATCCTTCTTCTTTGAGACGATCCACTGGTGTCACCTCATCTTTGTGAAACAAACGACGACATTATCCTCTGAATTTTGCATTTTTCCCTGTGAAAATCATTTATTTTCATGTGTTTAATTGACTGATCATGTAAAAACTCAAGGTAAATTCAAAGGTCATTGTATCAAAACAGAAAAAACAGTCAGTTAAGATACCAATAACTAAACATAAAACAAGTGTCTCCATCCACTGTCATTTAAGAAACTCTATGGGTTTTACTGGTGAATCAATGTTATAGAAGATGACGGTGTTTCCACGGTAACTACGGAGCCTCTGAACGTCCAAATGGGTCATATCTGATGACTATGAAAAGATGACAAACTGCATTTTACACTAATTATTTACACGTATTGATAAAATTAGTGGATCAACAGTTTAGCTCAATAGATGGTTTTGGTTGTGGGTGGATGTTTGGGTCTTCATGGGTTAAAAAAATTAGAACAAGTTCACTCATATATATGAAATTGATTTATATTGTTACTTACTTACACTTAATTAGTAATATGTACACCTCACACATGTAGTCATTAATTAACTTCTTTCACAAAACAAATAAAATCACACGACAGAGACATAAGGGGTGGAGTAAACACATTAAAAGTCAGTTAAACCCCCCACCGTCACTATGACAGAGCTGATGGATGGTGCAACACACAGTACTGCAGCAGGCTATAAAGTTAGAGCCTCAGTTTGAGTCTCAGTCTGATGTAAGAATTAGAGACTAGATCAGTGTTTCTCAACCTTTTTGAGCCACAGCACATATTTTACATTAGAAAAATCCCAAGGCAAACCAACCACCAAAAAAAAAAAAGAGAGTCGGAAGAAGTATATTTATTGAAATAAAATGCAAATCTAGACTTGATTTATTTCCTCAGTGTGAAACCAGGGCTTGTTTAGTTGAACACAAAGATGACTTTCTTGCAGGAATTGAAGAAAGACACACATGAATCTTCTTCAACAGCCCTGGGGTGGAGGGTTGGGTGGGGGGGTGGAAACAAGAAAGCTGGGAGGGGTGCATCAGTCACCCCTCGGACAGACCCCCAGATTGAGGTCTGTTGTATAATAGTATGGGAAGTATATCTCCACCTCCCCAACCTGATATCCGTTTTTTTGTTTATTTACTTCAAATATGAATGTCAAAACTGAAGAAAATAAACAAAACACTTAAACATAAGACATATAATACATATTCGAAAAGGAGTGAGAAGAAGTATAACTTATAAACTCCCACCCCTTCTCCTTATATAACTAATAACAATAATACCCTTTCTAATTTAAGCATATCTATACTATATACTATAATACAGTGTTTTTCAACCTTGGGGTCATGACCCCATGTGGGGTCGCCTGGAATTCAAATGGGGTTGCCTGAAATTTCTAGTAATTGATTAAAAAATTAAAACTTACTAATAAAAATTTACATTATATAGCAGTAGTTCCCAACCTTTTTTGGCTCATGACCACATTTTAACATCACAAATTTCAGGCGACCCCAGACATTCAAAACGGAGACATTTTATTTGCGAAAATTAATTTGTTTTTGATCATGTAATAGTTTGCTATAATATGCTGCAAATAAATGTTAATTTTAGGCAACATTTAGGCTATATAATGTAAAATTTTATTTGTAAGTTTTATTTTCTTAATTTTTTAAAGTAAATTATTTGAAATTTCAGGCGACCCCAGACATTCAAAAGAGAGACTTTTTTTTTTTGGGTTAAAATTAATTTGCTTTTGATCGTGTAATAGTTTGCTATAATATGTTGCAAATAAATGTAAAATTTAGGCAACATTTAAGCTATATAATGTAAATTTTTATTAGTAAGTTTTACTCTCTTAATTTTTTAAAATAAATTGTTAGAAATTTCAGGCGACCCCAGACATTCAAAAGAGAGATATTTTATTTGTGAAAATTAATTTCTTTTTAATCGTGTAATAGTTTGCTATAATATATTGTAAATAAACGTTAATTTTAGGCAACATTTAGGCTATATAATGTAATTTTTTATTAGTTAGGTTTAATTTTTAATCAATTACTAGAAAATGCAGGTGACCCCATTTGAATTCCAGGCGACCCCACATGGGGTCCCGACCCCAAGGTTGAAAAACACTGTTATATAGCCTAAATGGTGCCTAAAATTAACGTTTATTTGCGGCATAGTATAGCAAACTATTAAATGATCAAAAACAAATTAATTTTAGCCCCCAAAAAATGTCTCTGTTTTGCATGTCTGGGGTCAACAGAAATTTGTAATGTTAAAATGGGGTCACGAGCCAAAAAATGTTGGGAACCACTGCTATAATATGACTGATACTTATTATTAAATAACTGATACTTATTATTATTCGCGGGTAACTCGTTAATCTATGCATCACTAGTGAGGGGGCTTTATCAACAGAATGCACTGCATCGGGGCCGGTTCACTTTCACTTTTATTTTGCAAAGGGAAACAGGAGACTGTTGTGTAGTGGATCATTGGTCCATGCAGTCATATGTATCTATATCACGCTGCTCGCTTACGTACCAATCAGGTGATATTGGATAATTTTCCACGGCACACCTGATGATTTCTCACATTGGTTGGGAAACACTGGTTTAAATAACAACAAAGGGTCTGGAACACATGAAATAAGTCTTTCTGTAGTGGGGAGGACTTTGCAAATGTCATCCCAGTATCATCATTGGGCGACAGTTTCACTCAGACAGTTATTCCAGTCGGTACGTCCTGTGAGCCAGGATACATTTGGGGTGACAGGGATTCAAACCTGCCAACATAAAACACCTTTCTAGCCCCTTCTCTAAACGTAACTGACCATCTCCAGCTGAGCAACTATTTGTTATAGTCTGAACTGCCTGGGAGACTGTTATGCAAATGAAATGACTTTTATACTTTGGATAATGGATGGTCATTTGGAATTACATTTTTTTTTTTTCTTGTCTTGGTAGCTTTTGCTGAGTTCACATGAGATAAAACTATATGAGGAGCATCCTTTTTTCCCTCTATGATTATTTCCCATATTGATTACTGTTTAATTAGTTGGTCACTCACTTGCATTACAACTCTCAAAACTAGAGATCTTTATAAAAAAGCATTAACAATACTCGGCAGAAAACCGTTATCCCACCACCATTATTATATTCTAAAAAAGCACAAGTTACTGAACTTTCAAAACATGATTAATCTAAACTTGTCCTGTCTAATATATAAGGTACTCCATTCTTTAGCTCCTCCTCAGTTGAAGGAATTTATTAAATGCATCATTAATTACTGCAATGTTAATGCAACGTTAAATACTTACAAAAGATCTAAGGGACTTGATTTTTCATATAATCTGCTGATAGGAAGCTAAAGGATAGAGCAGGGGTGGTTAATGAAGTTTCCTATGGGGCCACATGAGAAACTTTGACAGTTGTTAAGGGCCGGATCAATACACTTGCAGCTCCCCTTAATATCTGTCTCTCCATATATATGTATATATATATATATATATATACATATATATTTATATATATACACTACCAGGCAAAAGTTTGGACTCACCTGGTTTTTCTTTATTTCTATGACTATTTTCATTGTAGATTCTCACTGAAGGCATCAAAACTAAGAATGAACACATATGGAATTATGTAGTTTAAAAAGGTGTGACAAAACTCAAAGCATGTTTTATATTTTAGATTCTTCAAAATAGCCACATTTTACTTTTATTACTGCTTTGTGCATTCTTGACATTCTCTTGATGAGCTTCATGAGGTAGTCACCTGAAATGTTTTCCAAAAGTCTGGAAGGAGTTCCAAATGATGCTGAGCTCTTGTTGGCCATCTGTGGTCCATCTCATGTCATTTAAATAAGAAGGTGAGTCCAAACTTTTGCCTGGTAGTGTATATATATATATATATATATATATATATATATATATATATATATATATATATATATATATACACACACACACACACACACACACACACACAGATAATGTGTGATAATGTGTGATAGCTGGTCTACGCATGAATTTTGGTGCAATAATGTGAAAAGTGTTGTGTGTAGTGTAAATAATATGTACATGGTTGAAATATCTGGCTGTTGGAATTTTATCGTTGTTTGTGCTTTTACTTTTTTTTTTTTTTTTCTTTATGGAACATCTTCTGTGGGACAACGGATGGAAACTAGCCTTTGGCTAAAATCTGAAGTGTTTACAATCATGTGAAAACATGTATGTTCCTTAATGCTCACTGTTCCGTTCAAATAAATAAATTGAAATTGAGTCATTTTGGCTAGAGTAGAGGCATCAAGGTCCAGTTCTACCTCAGTACCTTAAAAGGTTTTATAGAGGCATTGAGTGGACTCTGGTAGTTTTATTTTCACCTACATCGAAGGCAATCACTGCTTTTAATGTTAAGCTTGTTCCTTCTGTCTGATATTGGTTTCTGGGGGGTAGGCTGAGGTAATTTATTGTCACTGTTCAAGTCTGGCATCAACATGTGTCCTGAGGGATCCAATAACTACTGGGCAGCGATAATGTAAGGTGTGAATGTACTGAGGACGCATCGAAATCCAAACACTAAGGACACATTCAGAGGTGGTCCACAATGTCTACGGCAGCGGTTCCGAACCTTTTTTGGCTCGTTACTCCATTTTAACATCACACATTTCTGGCGACCCCAGACATTCAAAACAGAGACTTTTTTTTTTTTTTTTTGCTAAAATTAATTTGTTTTTGATCATGTAATAGTTTGCTGTACTATGCTGCAAATAAACATTAGACAACGTTTAGTCTATATAATGTATATTCATATGGATGGAGGCAGTAAAGCCAGGTGTAGATTACTGCACAAAGTGAGAATTTGATTTTCCTTGGTCAGGATATGTACAGTCAGTCCAGCTTGTATTTACAAGGCTGACAATTAATACTGAACAAACAAGAACTCAAACTATGAATTATGACAGAGCTGCAGCATCTGAAACTGACCACAATGAACATTTGACAGATAAACAAAACCACAGTGCACAGTTTGTCATGTCTTTTATGGATTGGGATTGTCTCTCTCAGCTCACCATATATTTATTATTATCATTATTATTTTTTTTAAATTTTTTTTTCCTTTTTTATTTATCAATTACTTGAAATTTCAGGCAACCCAATTTGAATTCTTTGCAGTGTTATTGTTATTTTCCTTATTTTTTTTTTTTTTACTGTGTTTTACTGTGTGTTTTACCGAGTTTTGACCATCTAACTGCTTTTCAGAGTTCAACCACGTGCCAAAAAACAGCTGGACTGATTTAAAAAACAAAAACTACTGGGTCAAAATTCAAATACTTGTTATTCAGTGTGTACCAGTTCACAGTTTATGTTCAACTATGGTACATTCTGAGTGCCTTATTTTGTAAAAACCTGTCAAACTTCAATTCCTCTCTTTGTATTTTTCTGTTATTTCACCCAGTAATTTTTTTGTTTTTGTTTTTTTTAATCAATTACTAGAAATTTCAAGCGACCCCACGCGGGGTCCCGACCCCAAGGTTGAAAAACACTGCTTTAAACTGTAACGTGTCTGGTTCTGTCTGTATGATTTATTTTAAATATTCATGGAAATTCAACTGTTTGCAAAATTTTCAACATGTGCTGAGAGAATAGACCTTCTTTCCATACACATCTGAGTACACCCCCCACCCCCAACCCCACCCCCACTGACTGTGGAATGGGGGGGGGCAAAACATAAAGCAGTGAGTGAGACCGACTCGCTATAAAAATAGACAGTTTAGGTTTTTGTTGTTTTTTTTGTTTTTGTTTTTTTTACACCGTTTTCCTTGTTTTTTGTTTTTACAGTTGTTTGTAGTGTTGTTGTGATTTTCCTTAATTTTTTTTTACTGCATTTTTACCGAGTTTTGAACATGTAACTGCTTTTCAGAGTTCAACCAGGTGCCAAAAAGCAGCTGGACTGATTTAACAAACAAAAACTACGGGCCAAAATTCAAATACTTGTTGTTCAGTGTGTTCCAGTTCACAATTTATGTTCAACTATGATACTTTCTGAGTGCCTTATTTTGTAAAAACCTGTCAAACTTCAATTCCTCTCTTTGTATTTTTCTGTTATTTCACCCAGTAATTTTTTTTTTGTTGTTGTTTTTAATCAATTACTAGAAATTTCATGCGACCCCATTTGAATTCCAGGTGACCCCACGTGAGGTCCCGACCCCAAAGTTGAAAAACACTGGTCTACATTGTCCTAGCAACATGAACGCAAATGCTTATGAGATGGATGAACTGCAGAGTCATGTGACATCCTCTGTGTACGTGTAAGTCAGCACAACAACAACGCTGTATTACAGTGTTTTAAAGATATTTAAAAATACCTCTGAGATATGAAACAAAGTGTGGAGCTTATTTTCTCCACGAGGAAAGAGAAAATCCGGTACAAATTTATATAAATAATTCATGCGCTTGAAGATTCAATCATCACTAAAACACAAGTCATGCAAGAGAGCCAATAAAACAAATGGAATGGCAAATGTTGTCAAATTGTCATTTCATTTGTACCAACTGAATCAAATCACAATATCACTTCATGCAGTGGTGATAGAAAAAGAAAAAGCAAAAAAAAAACAAAAAAACAAAAACCATTCCACCTTCAAAACTTCCAGCTGTTTTTTGAGCTTCACGGTGAATTAAATCTAAAAGGAACATTGTGAAGCCAGCCTGTTACACTTAAAATGGAAGTTCCTGTGTCCACTGTAACACAGATCGAATGTGTTTGGGCACTTTGTTATGCCTAAAAAGCAAGTACACATCTCAGGTGCTCATAAATTGACCATTTCCACCTCCTTCCCTTTCCATTACTCTCATGCAACAGCTTTGTGTCCATGCAGAAAATGGTAGGATGCCACTCCAGGGGTTCCCAGAGGACTGAAAATAGGCCCTTGACCACTTCCTTTGGTACACTTGTTAAAGTCCTCCAGGCTACATATTCCCTACTGTTGCTCCCAAACCTTTACCGCACTAGTCCGCTGATGACCACAACTCTTTGACAATCACTAATTCCCCACTGAAATACATCTATTAATGAATGATTTGGTGATTTGGTGTCAATATAACAGCTTCCATGGAAATAACATACGCAGCTTCTTCAGTGGAACAAATATGTTTACATGATGTGAATACAAAACAATGAAATAGCAATTAAATGGCAGTCAGTAGAGGTACAGGGTGACCCAAAAAAACGGGAATTTTTGAAGTGCGTATTGGCAGACATGAGCAAGTGGCAGCACTGCGAGACAGTGACCTTGAGCAAGTAAACACACCCCCATTTTAGTAACCATGGATTTTTTGAAAATGAACAGGGGATCTCAGTCACTGTCACTGCCAATCGTTACGTGGAGATGTTACAATCCTTCGTTACACCTGAATTGAACAATTTTCCACACGTTCAAGAAACCTGGTTTCAACAGGATGGAGCGACATCACACACTGCACGTCAATCATTGGAGGCTGTGCGAGAATTGTTCGGTAACCGTGTGATCTCAAGATTCGGTAACGTTCCCTGGCCCCCTAGATCGCCAGATTTGTCCGTTTGTGATTTTTTCTTGTGCGGCTATCTCAAGAGTAAAGCGTACACGACTCGACCAAGAACTCTGGATGAGTTAAAACAGACAATTCAGGATGAAATTCACAGTATCCAGCTGAGATGTTGCAGCGGTCAATGAGGAATCTCAACAGCAGATTTCAAGAATGCATTCGTACAGGAGGACGCCATCTACAGGAAGTAATTTTAAAAAAATGAAAATTCCATCATTGTTTCTTAAATGGCATGTTTTAAGGTTTCAATTACTATGAATAAAATATTTTTCTTCCATCACTCTTGGTTTTATTGGATTGTTAAAAAGTTCCCGTTTTATTTGTGTCACCCTGTATTAGGGTTTGTAATAACGGTGCAATATGTAATAATGGAATAATTTTTCCTCTCATTATGTAATAAAATTCTTGAATGCATTTTGTAATAAACTTTGCCGCATTCTGTAATAAATTCCAAAATTTCAGTGCACCAGTAAGTTTCTTGTCAGTTATACTTAATTAGTGCAGCTTTGTCTCTAGTTTGCAAACACATTCTCCATTATAATGAATACAGTTACATTTGCTTAGGTTTAACCAATGAAACATCCTACTAGTTTTTTAAAATGAATTCTAATTAAGCTGGAATGCTTAATGTTGCTGTGCTAGTATGATGGTTTTTCCAATTAAAGCATGCATCAAGTTATTTACATTTTCTTTAAAAAAAAAAAAAAAAAAAAGTGCTACACCTGCATTTTGTAATAACTGTTGCAATATGTAACAAGTGGTGTCAGGCACAACAAACCCCGCCCCTCGCACATATTGTAGCTTATTTTGGCATCGATCCAGCTGATGTCATCATGTCTATGCGTGTGCTGATGTCAGCATATCAATTGCCTCTTATATACGTGTCAAGTTTGAAGTAAATTGAAACAAAATTGATGTTTTTATAGATGTGAAATTTTGCCCGTTATAGTGTAAGTAAATGGGAGGAAAAAAAAGATTTTAAAAATTCATAAAAAATTTGAACTTTTACCTTTTTTTCCCCAAAATGTTATGACATCTATTCTGGGTCACTGGCGATCTATAAACCCAATTTGGTATGAATTCAACCAATAGTTTTGCTGCTACAAACATTTGAATTTTCACCAATTTTAAGAAAATAGGGAACAAAAAAAAAGATTTTAAAAATTCATTAAAAAAAAAAAAAAAAAAAGAACTTTGACCTACTTTTCCCAAAATGGAATCACATTTATATTGGGTCAATGGCAATCTATAAGCCAAATTTGGTATGAATTCAAGCAATAGTTTTGCTGCTACAGATATGTGAAATTTTGCCCATTATAAGTAAATGGGAAAAAAAAAAAAAGATTTTAAAAATTCATTAAAAAAAAAAGAACTTTGACCTACTTTTCCCAAAATATAATCACATCTATTTTGGGTCACTGGTAACATATAAACCCAATTTGGTATGAATTCAACCAATAGTTTTGCTACAACAGACATTTGAATTTGCACCCATTTTAAGTAAATGGGGGGAAAAAAATTTAAAAATTCATATAAAATGTGAACTTTGACCTAATGTTCCCAAAATGTAATGCAATCTATTCTGGGTCACTGGCAATCTATAAACCCAATTTGGTATGAGTTCAACCAATAGTTTTGCTGATACAAACATTTGAATTTTCACCAATTTTAAGAAAATGGGGAACAAAAAAAAAAAAAAATTTTAAAAATTCATTAAAAAAAAAAAAAAAAAAAAAAATTGAACTTTAACCTACTTTTCCCAAAATGGAATCACATTTATATTGGGTCACTGGCAATCTACAAGCCAAATTTGGTATGAAATCAACCAATAGTTTTGCTGCTAGAGCGTTAACAAACAAACAATCAAACCAAACCAAAACTTGGCTCAACTTCGGGGGGGGGGGGGGGGGGGGGTAAATAACTTATTATAAAATGCATCAAAGTTTATGACAAAATTCATTTAAGAATTTTATTACATAATGAGGTAAAAAATTATTACATTATTACATATTGCACCGTTATTACATAATGTGGCGCTACAGGTTGTTTTCTTTTTTTGTTTTGTTTTTTAACTTCTCAGACAAGGCAGGATTCCTTATTATCATTCAAAGACAATTCAGCGGCACAGGTTGAATTCAGGAAACTGTGTGTGGATCTGGGGCCTCTAAAGCCACAGAGGATTAGATGTGCTTGTGGCTGTTTTCAATAAGTGGCTGTTATCAATAGTGTGGTGTTAATGAGGAGGACAGAGTCTGGTTTCAGCACAACTATTGTACTCGGACCACCTAAGCCTTAACACACCACACATTCTTGAAAAGGACTTCTTCATCTAAGTCGCGGTGGGTGGAAATTGATTTCGATCCTCCAGAGAAGTTGGTCTATATCATTCACCTTTTATTAGGCCGGCTGCAGAAGGAGGCAGATATGAAGTTTGAAAGGCATCAGAGAAGCAGGGCGGGTGATTGTCACACCCCGTTTCTACTTCTTTTCTTCACAGCCTCTCTTTTCAGTCTGGCATTGCTCTGTCACGATAAGTACTATCACCTCCGCTAGGTGTGTGTGGTGTGTGTGCGCTTGTGTTTGTGCGAGCATGTGCACACTGTGTAATGCATCTACTGCCCGCTTTACTCTAAGCTTCACTAACTCTCACAGTCACTGAAGAAACCAATGTTTACTAAATGATTTAATGTGCAGCTCAGATTGTATTGTGTCTGGGTTGTATTTGTTTTGTTAAGTAAAAGTTCAAATTTAGTTAGGACTTCATGTAAATTGAACTTTCAACATATTTTATTTGACCTTTCACAAAATGATAAAATAAATCCAGAAAAAAGACATATTATCAACCTTTTAGTAATTTTTTTTTGCCAGATTTCACATTCATTGGACTAAATTTTCACACCAGCGTCCAAACATTATTGTTGTTAAAGCTCTTTTTTCCAATTAATTAGACAATTTAAAGAACATCATAAACTCTAAAGCACAGGTGTGAAACATGCGGCCCGGGGGCCAAATCCGGCCCGCCAAAGGGTCCAATCCGGCCCCTGGGATGAATTTGTGAAATTGCAAAAATTACACTGAAGATATGAACAATCAAGGATGTTTAAAATCATTTAAGGTCATTTCAGTCTAAAGTGGATCCGACTAGTAAAATACTATCATAATAACCTATAAATAATGAAGACTGTAAATTTGTCTCTTTGTTTTAGTTTTAAAACAGTAAAATTATACAAAACTGTTTACATTTACAGTATAGCCTTTAACAAAAAAATGTGAATATCTGAAATGTCTTAAGAGAAGTATGTGGAATTTTGATAATATTCTCCCTGTTATTTAATGTTTTGTGTATATGTAGATCCACTGTGATCTCTAAGTTGTGATTCACATGTATAAATGATAAACTAAGATGTAATATTGTTATTGCACTTATTTTACCAAAGAATTTTCAGGTTGTTCATATTTGTTCATGTTATGTTCAAGTACAATTCGTAGATGTAAACATTTTCATTATGGAATTTACTTTTTTCACTCAAAAGTTCTTATCCTATTATTTATATTATTTTACTGATCCGGCCCACTTTATACCATATTAGGCTGGATGTGGCCCTTGAACTAAAACAAGTTTGACACCCCTGCTCTAAAGCAAATAACTATGTTAAGTATATATTCTTATTTAATTTGTATAATTTCTATTTATACCTCAAGCTTTTTATATATATGTATATAAATATGTACATATTGGCTAAAATTTACTTAGGGGGTCAAATGATTGGCCATTTGTGTCAAAAAAAAAAAAAAAAAAGTTGTAAGAAATGCGTTGAAATAATGCTAATATATTTATGCACAGACTACTGATATTATTTGACAGTGGAAGCTATATTTTCAGAAATACTGGATTTGGAATAGCACGTGTATGTGAAAACTTTTGCTGGTGGACGGACGTGACATTACCCATGATGCTCTGGTCAGTACCAGTACTTTATTAGTAATAAACTTATATACTTACTATTGCTAATTCTCCTCTTATTCATAAATGTTAGTATTGTGGATCTAAAACAATAACAGCTGACACAAAAACACAAAATGTGGCAGTGGACGGATGTGACATGGTTGTTACGGATCCCATCATACTGATGCTCGGCAGCCATGTCACCGTTTCCGCAAATGATCCCTGTGCAAAAACTAGGATCAGAATTATTTATTGTATAGTTTATCATACTACAAAGTAAATAACAATATAGAATTGTTATTTCTTTATAAAAATGCTTATTATTAGAAAACTGTTGATTTAAAAAGTGACATGTGACATTCTTAATGTATGTATTGGCGTAACATAAGCAGGATGGATCAGCACCATACTCCATATTGAACCTGTAAAAATAAAACGTGATATGTAGTATATAATCTTGTAATAAAAATTGTGGAATCTACAAGAATAGAATATTTATTTTTCAGGTAAATTCAGTTCAAATATAACTTGGCCATTTGTGACATGAAAATATAGCATTAATTGTGATGAAATTGGACATTTTTGACCTGAAAACATAGTTAATATGACCGTCAACATGTTGCAACAGAACTGAAATCCTGTAAATTTGCATAACTTGCATTTATCAACACAAAGTTCCTTTGGGGATTCACTTCTATTGATTTCTTATGCACAAAGACATAAATAAGACCTCTAAGCAAATTTTAGCTGATATATATATATTTTTTTTTTTACTTGCATGTGTTTCTATATATTTGAAATGTAAAATATATTGTGAATTGTGAATTTTTCTATCCTACTTTGATGTATACTATTATGTATATATACTGTTCAATTGTTCAATTAAAAAAAAAAAAAAAAAAAAAATCAGTTAGGCTGCTTGTCCTCCTACTTTTTAGTCCTATGTTGAACACAAGTTAACACACCACTTCTGTTCCATCTATTATCCATTACTTGTTTTTTTGTTTTTTATGGGTCATCACAGCTGCGTTTTCTTGTTAATCACACACATTTAACATATGCATTAATGACGTTTTCATTCTCCTGTTCTTTTCCAGAAGACAGGAGAAGAAAATGACATGATTGTGCAGATTTTATAGTGTCTGAATTGGATTTGTTTTGTTGCATGAAAGTTAAAACTGAATGAGGCTCACGCTGTTAGGGGCTGACGGCAAGGGTATGTTCCTGAAATCCCCCCAATCCTTTGCTATATATAAACCTATCAATCAATCAATCAATCAAATTTTATTTATATAGCGCCAAATTATAACAAAAGTTATCTCATGACACTTTATATATCGAGCCGGTCGAAACCAGACTCAATAATTTTTAGACAATCAATATGAACTCAATTTGAGCGACCTGATAGTGGCAGAATAATGGTCAGAGAACTAATTTTTTCCCACAAAACTGCACCTAGTGACTGAAAATGACACCATATGAACTCTGGATGGTAGACAGAACATGGACATTTGTAAGATCATCAATATGAACCAAATTCAATCGGAGTATTATTGCTTGATTTATGTTAAAAAAACAGATTTTCAACTAAATTTGAATGACTTATGCTGCATTTCCACTACACGTTAGTGACTCGACTCGGCCTTTTTGCATGTCCATTACCTAAAAGAACCTTGAATCTGGTACTCTGTACTATTTTTTTTAGTACCTGCTCGGCTAAGGTTCCAAAACGGGTGAAGAGATATTAAAAATGTGATGTGTAAACACTGCAGACCACTGATTGGTTGGAGAGTCGTCTCTGTGTCATTGCATCATCAATGTGCGACCCGCCATTTAAAAAAAAAAAAAAAAACAGATTTGGAAGTTGACGGTAAATACACCAGTAGGCTAATCCATGATGACAGACCGCAAAACGACAAAAACAAAATATCATCCCATCGACATCCTCCATTGTGTGCATGTATCACGTCTTTGTTCTTCTTCTTCTCTTCCTCTTTGTTTTTATCATCAGTTTTGCGTTGAAGATGGCATCGTGGAAGTTACGCGCAGCATCACTATGACAACCAAGTACTCTAAAGTCGGTAGTATCCTGAAATGGGGCAGCTATGGCCTAGATGGCTGGAGAGTCAGCTGGAGAGTCAGCTTGTGACCGAAGGGTTGCATGCTCGATCCCCTGGACTGGCGGAGAGTTGTTGGCTGATGTGCCCTTGAGCAAGGCACTTAACACCCCCCCACCCCAGAATTTGCTCCCCGGGCACCTAACATGGCGAGCCCACTAGTCCTAGCATGCAGAGTGTGTGATGCATGATCTAGTGATGGGTTAAAGGCAGAAGACAAATTTCGGTGTGTGGTGCATGTTTACGTGTGTGACAAACTACTACTGACAAAATAAAGATTCTATTCTATTCTATTCTATTCTGTTCTATTCTATTCTATTCTATTCTATTCTATTCTATTCTATTCTATTCTATTCTATTCTTTATAATAGTTCAGGATTTTTCATTATAGTTTAGTTTTATTTAGTTTTGACTTTTTTTTCCTCTAATTCAGTTAGTTTTAATTTGTGTTTAGAGCAGG
The DNA here is from genome assembly GCF_902148855.1 of Sphaeramia orbicularis. Classification (NCBI taxonomy): domain Eukaryota; kingdom Metazoa; phylum Chordata; class Actinopteri; order Kurtiformes; family Apogonidae; genus Sphaeramia; species Sphaeramia orbicularis. Next base: position 16,812,204 of record NC_043977.1, read on the forward strand.
TTTGCTAGTTTTTATTAGTTTTCATTTCTTTCTAAATGCTTAGTTTTAGTTCAGTTTTTTTTTATATCTTTTCTCTTCTTCATCGTCATATTCAAATAAATCCCAGACAGGACTCTGCTGCTTTAGTCTCCATGTTTCCAACTCTAAACAAAGTGACGGACCGTCAAGTGTCGTATGGTGCTGCTAGCTAAAATTGATAGAGTTAAATAAATCAATTTTGTATCAATCCGACATTGACAAAGACAAAAACGAAGGGAATTTTATCTATAATTTTTATCTGTTTTAGTTAGTTTTGTAAGCACGCAATACAGTTTCAGTTAGTTATGTTTTTTTTTTCTTTTAATTATAGTTTTTATTTACTTCAGTTAACGAAAAGCTTTTTACAATTCAATTTCGTTAGTTTTCGTTAACGATAATAACCCTGCCTGGTACCTGAGTCAGTACCAGTACTGAGTTGAGCCAGTACCACAGAGTGGAAACGCAGTATTATTATAATCCTCATCGAGAAGCTGAAATCGATAGGGTTCTTCCACTAGGGGTCCCCTATGTTGGATATCAAAGGATAAGAAATCTAACCAAAGCTGTCCTAGTTATCACATTCACATGAAGGATATCCGATGGGGGGGCTCCAGGTAAAACGGGGTAAAACCATAATTCTGTTGCTTGTTTCCTCACTTTTTATTCCTAGGTGGAACACAAGTTAATACTCCAGATTTGTTCCCTGTGTAAGCCATTACTGTTTTTTTTTTCACTGCTAGTATAACTGCAAAAAGAGGTCATCGCAGCTGCATTTTCTTGTCAATCACACACGCATTTAACGTACGCTATTATGATGTTTTCGTTCTACCGCTCTATCAGTTCAGATCTTTTCCAGAAGACAGGAGAAGGAAATGATATGGGCTGGCTAGCGGTGTGAAGGGGAGCAAGAAAATCTATCTGTCATTCAGACGAGTGGAGGGATTTAAACCCTGTCTGCAATTACAAATATTCACACACACACACACACACACACATATACATACTTACACAGACAGATATCACCATTTGCTTTGGACAATCTGAAAGAGGGTTGGTTTAAAATGTATAGCTCTGTCGCAAACAAAGTTTTCTGATGTCACATTTTATGTCACTTATAAAATCAGGCTGTCCGTCATGTACAATACACACAAAAACACACACTTGACATAGAACTACACACAACAATGACGCATCATCCACCTTTCCCTATCATGCGTCGCTCCTTTTCCTGAGGGGGGGAAGATAGGGAATCATTAATTTATAAGGTGTTACCGTCCATGCGTCTGCACATTACTTTTCTTTCTTATACACAAACCTGTCAAGCTATCCATTTTGTGACTGCTGAAGCTGAGTCGTACTGCACACTCTGTGGTGCACACTGATAAAACATGAAGAAGTTCATGAGTGAAAGGAGAAATTGCACAGTGGAGATCACCACATCCACCGGGAATTGAAGTCTTGAGGTATATTTGACTCTCACGTACACTCTCCCCTTGCTGCTGCTGCTGCAGCTGTTCATGTCAAAAAGTAAGGGCGTTTACACAGAGTACTCGAGTCTGTACCGTACTTGGATACATTCACACCAAAGTTCTAATAGTTTTGTATTTTTCATTATAGTTTAGTTTTATTCAGTTTTGACTTTTTTTTTCTCTAATTCAGTTAGTTTTAATTTGTTTTTAGAGCAGGTTTGCTAGTTTTTATTAGTTTTCATTTTTTTTCTAAATGCTTAGTTTTAGTTTAGTTTTAGTATTAATTTTAGTTTTGTCGTATCTTTTCTCTTCTTCTCCGTCGTATTCAAATAAATCCCAGACAGGACTCTGCTGCTTTCTCCCACCTTTAGTCTCCGTGTTTCCAGGTAGAGTGAGGACCAGAAGACGACTGGAAACCACAAATGAACACAAGTGACGGACCGTCAAGCGTCGTACGGTGACAACAGATAAAATTGCTAGAGTGAAATAAATCGCTTTCGTATCAATCCGACGTTGGCAAAGATGAAAACGAAGGGAATTTTATCCAGAATTTTTATACATTTTAGTTAGTTTTGTAAGCACACAATACAGTTTCAGTTAGTTATCATAATTTTTCTTTTAATTATAGTTTTTATTTATTTCAGTTAACGAAAATATTTTTACAATTCTAGTTTTTGTCATTTCGTTAGTTTTTGTTAACGATAATAACCTTAGTTCACACCTTTCCCACAGATGTTGCATTTACAGGCACGTACCAAGGCCTGCGCCTGAGTACGAGTGGGTGTTATAGGGTCGAAACAGTAGGTGACGGTGTGGAAGGAATTCTGTCGCTATCCAACAAAAGTGTAAGTCAGAAGAAGACAAACCCTTACCTATCTGTTAGGCTGTTTGACGCAAAGAGAAGAAGAGCGACCTTTGTTGTCCCTGATATATCACCGAGTGGTTCGGTCGAAAAGGCAAGCCTGTGCTGCACAGATCAAAGGCTTTTTCAGGAGACAACAGGAGCGCCGTCTATGGTCTCGTGGTCATTAACCCATTTCCATTGTCGGAGTGTTGATTAGGTCACTTCACTTTCACACAGCAACGAACCATACTGGAGTCCGGGCAGTCCGGACCCAGGACTACCTTCTCAACTGGACTCGAGTACGAGGGCTGCATGATACTGGACGATACTGATATTGCGATTTTTTTTTAACCCTGTGATATGAAAAAATACTCAGGAATATATACCATATTTTTCGGACTATACAGGGTGGGGAAGCAAAATTTACAATGAACATTCAGTTGTTTTTTCTCAGCAGGCACTACGTCAATTGTTTTGAAACCCAGCATATATTGATGTCATAATCATACCTAACACTATTATCCATATCTTTTCAGAAACTTTTGCCCATATGAGTAATCAGGAAAGCAAACGTCAAAGAGTGTGTGATTTGCTGAATGCACTCGTCACACCAAAGGAGATTTCAAAAATAGCTGGAGTGTCCATAAAGACTGTTTAGAATGTAAAGAAGAGAATGACTATGAGCAAAACTATTACGAGAAAGTCTGGAAGATACTATCAAAGAAGAATGGGAGAAGTTGTCACCCGAATATTTGAGGAACACTTGCGCAAGTTTCAGGAAGCGTGTGAAGGCAGTTATTGAGAAAGAAGGAGGACACATAGAATAAAAACATTTTCTATTATGTCAATTTTCTTGTGGCAAATAAATTCTCATGACTTTCAATAAACTAATTGGTCATACACTGTCTTTCAATCCCTGCCTCAAAGTATTGTAAATTTTGCTTCCCCACCCTGTAAGTCGCTCCGGGGTATAAGTCGCACCAGCCAAAAAATGTGGTAAAAAAAAATAGAAGAAGAAAAAAGAAGAAGAAAGAAGAAAAAAACATATATAAGTCGCACTGGACTATAAGTTGCATTTTTTTTGGGAAATTTATTTCATAAAATCCGAGACCAAGAACAGACATTTCATCTTGAAAGGCAATTTAAAATAATAAGGGATTAGAGAACAACAGGCCGAATAGGATTATGGTATGCCAACGTAACACATTCATCTACATGACGCATAGACAACGACACAATGACACTGCCTTGGCGGAGGTCTGCGCTGTCTTTTCTTGAAAAGCACTCGTCGAGCGCAGACCTCCGCCAAGGCAGATCAGTGGGCCCCCGTGGCCCCCCCACCCCTGATCACCACCAAAATTTAATCATTTGTTCCTTGTGCCAGTATCTACATTTCCTGAAATTTTCATCCAAATCCATCCATAACTTTTTGAGTTATCTTGCTAACAAACAGACAGACAAACAAACAAACACCGACAAAAACATAAAAAAAAACTTTCACAAAAGGAATAAAGTCTTGTTATGTCCTCTAATAACACATTCAGGTTGAAAGTTTGAATTTCAGAGTATTTCTATGAGTGCCCTATAAAGGCTTAAGGGAGGTTTCAATTTTGTTTCTTATTCTCAAAAGTGCTGCTCTCCTCTGCTGACGAGCTCTCAAACTAGTTCCTGGTCAAACTCTATCACCCCATTTTCCCTCCCTAACCTTTCTCCTCAGGATTTTTGTTCTCTCAGTGGTCTCACTTCCCACCCCACACTGTCCTTCGTCGTGTCAAATTAAAGTGATGGAAATGAACTTGAGGGGACGCTAATTGCAATTGTCAATCCAATCTAGGTCGAAGCTGAAAGACAGGGGCTCCCTAGCACTTCATCAGTCTTCATTAATATTGAAGGAGTTTGCTGAGGAGCAGGGGGCCAACGTAATCTGCACTCATCTAACAGTGCATCAAAAATTAGGAAGCTGGGGAGGGCACTGATGGCGCCTGAGGGACAAATATGCCAGTCAAGTAAAAGCATGAAGGGAGATGTCGGAAGGATGTCGGAATGGAGTGCAAGAATAGATTCTGATTTCATATGCTGTTGGATATAACGGTTCAAAGCAACTTCATATGTGGCATGGTGGTCGGGCTTTGCGTTTGGAGAAACAAGAAAAAAAAAGTGAAAAACAAAAGTATGTATTGTATGTAAAAATCCTAGTTAGGGATAGGAATCGAGAACTGGTTCTTTTTGAGGACTGGATCCCTGTAGCTTGATTCCTTGGAAACATTTGCCTGCCTGCTTAAGGATTCTGCTTACCGATTCCGCCTTTGTTGCGCATCCGCCGTATGCTGAACTGTTTTGGTCAGAACGTAACCAACACGGCGTTGAGGCAGAAACGGTCTAAAATGACGACACCAGGTCTACTTGTAACACTTACTTCCATTTCGTCAAAAGGGTGGAATCCCTCCAATATGTGCAAACATTTGTCCAAAGCATGTGGTTCATTTCATACGCTACTTTGCGGCGCTTGTGAATCTAGTGGCAGAGCGAACACCAGGCCGTCATCCGGGCCCAGTTCTGGTTCCAGTGTGGGCAACAAATGTTGTACCCCCTCAAATACAAGTTTCCAAAGGTAGGGGAAAGGAAATGAGGTGCACAACAACGGGAGATGGGCAGAGTTGAACCAGCAATAGAGGAATTAGTAAAGCGTCTTTAGTTTCACTTTCACTGTATGCCCCCCCTCCCCAAACCAGGCCCGGCATCATCTGTTATTATTGTACATACTGTATATGTTATGTTTTCTGTGCAGAGATGGAAATATAAAAGACAGTTAATGCAAACACACCCGTTTGTACTCTTTTATTCCCTCACCCAATGAGAAAAGATAAGAGAATCGATAAGGAATCGGATCGATAAGCAAAATCGATAATGGAATCGGAATTGTTAAATTCTTATCGATTCCCATCCCAAGGTTGTAATAGTTTTGGATTTTTCATTATAGTTTAGTTTTATTTAGTTTAGACTTTTTTTTTTCTCTAATTCAGTTAGTTTTAATTAGTTTTTAGAGCAGGTTTGCTAGTTTTGAGTAGTTTTCGTTATTTTCTAAACGCTTAGTTTTAGGTTTTTTTATATCTATTCTTCACCGTAGTATTCAAATAAATCCCAGACAGGACTCTGCTGCTTTCTCCCAACTTCAGTCTCCATGTTTCCATGTAGAGTGGAGACCAGAAGATGACTGTAAACCACAAGTGATGAGAAGTGACGGACTGTTAACTGTCATATGGTGCCAGCAGCTAAAGTTGCTTGAGGGAAATAAATCGATTTCATATCAGTCCGACGTTGACAAAGACGAAAACGAAGGGAATTTTATCTAGAATTTGTATCCGTTTTAGTTAGTTTCGTAAGCACACAATACAGTTTCAGTTAGTTATTGTTTTTTTCTTTTAATTATAGTTTTTATTTATTTCAGTTAATGAAAATGTTTTTACAATTATAGTTTCGTCATTTCGTTAGTTTTCGTTAACAATAATAACCTTGTCCCATCCCTTATCCTAGTGCTGTGATGCTTTTGGGGATCCCGCTTAAAATTGCTTTAATTGAATCCTCTGTGTCTGAATAGAGTATCTAATCCTCTTTTTCAGCAGTAGGCAGAGTGATGGCACACTCAAGGCCATTTCAAACTTCTGGTGGTTTTTATATCCCTTACATGACATGCTTACCAACACGGCTGCATTTGTTACCGTGTTGTATAATGTGTCTGATGGACAATGTTATGAAACACTCACTCCACTCTTCTGGCTTTGTGCGTGTGCAGGAGAGCAAAGCATATGATTATTGCCAGGAAGGTTAACGTTCACATTACAGCATGACGAAAAAAGCTCAGGTCGGGCCTGTTACACCCCGGCCTTCCCTTGACACCAAAAGCTCATTTCAGAATACACCGACTCGCTCCGTTCTTTTCTTGTATAACCTGTTTTTTACGCAAGGAATTAATATTTAAGCAGAGCATTTGCTTACCCCAATTTCTTTCTTTTTCATTTTCATTCAAAGCAAGGTCAATCAAGACATCTGGGACTACTGTATATTCTGCAACCGCTCACATGCATATGATTTGAACGTGTCTAAGCAGTGTGTGCAGCCAATGTTTTGTTAAATTATGCTTTTTCATGCTATAGTGCTGTGTACCGCTAACTTCAGTGACCTAACTTCAACATCAGACGTTAGGTAATGATGTTTCTGCTGAATATTCTGCTTATGTTGGTTTCCATCTGGCATGCATCATGTTGACAGTTGAGAGTAATTTCAACAAGTGTGGGGGTCAAGTGAACACTCCGCTGGCAAGTGCCATTAAGGGCCACATTGCCAGACAACCACCCTCATTTCCTATAAGGGCCAGTTAGGCCTTCCGTCCAAGGAAAAATGACTGCATTGCTGCCACTTGTTATACACTAGACAGGACAATCCAACAACAGATGAGAAACACCCAAGAAAAAAACAGTATCTTATGAAAATGTAAGCACGTCTTTAATTTCACTCTTTTGTAATGTTTTAAATGTGTTTCTTTTTCCCCGTCATTGTATTTCAATGTCCTGTGTGAAGCACCTTGAATTGCCTTGCTGCTGAAATGTGCTATATAAATAAACTTGCCTTGCCTTAAAACTTGTGAAGTCAAACTCCCACTTCATTTGTTAGTTGAAACTGTAACAGGGAAAGGGTTGGAGAGTAACTGAACTGGTACTTGGCAGATAAACGAGTAGATCATTAGATTAATTCTGGAATTAAGTGTGTATTGATTGTTACAAAAGCAAGACAAACTATCTGATTTGATTGTGTGGCTCTGAGTTTACTGGGGCTATGAAAAGGAGGAAAAAGGAAAAATTTATATTTCATAATCATAGATTTGTTTGGCTGGCTACAAGTTGTCATCTAAATGTCATAATGCACTGTAAAAAAAAAAAAAAAATCCTGTAGTTTTTACGGAAAAAAACTGGCAGCTGTGGTTTCCAGAACAATATTGTAAAAAACACATCCAACTGTAAACATATTTACACAGTAACATGTAGATTTAACATATCAAACATGTAGATTTAACATATTAAACATGTAGATTTAACATTTTAAACATGTAGATTTAACATATTAAACGTAGATTTAACATATTATACATGTAGATTTAACATTTTAAACGTAGATTTAACATTTTAAACATGTAGATTTAACATATTAAACATGTAGATTTAACATTTTAAACATGTAAATTTAACATATCAAACATGTAGATTTAACATTGGATTTAAATGGTAAATGGACTGCAGCACATTTTCTCCACCTTCATAGTGTCCAAAGCACTTTCCAAAACCACCAGGTCCAACTGGGAGCAATTTAGGGTTCAGTGTCTTCCATGGACATATGGACAGTCGGAGCCAGGATTTGAACCACCAACCCTTTGGTTATTGGATGAGCCACTCTACCAACTCTACCAACCCATTAATTTACAAATTTAAAATGTTACATTGTTAAATGTTTACTTTTTTATAACTTTTTTATTAAAAAAAAAAAAAAAAAATGCTCTCATTTCAACTTTATGGTCTTGCAATTTGAACAGCACCACATTCTTTTTCACTTTACAGTTTTATTTTCTAAAAATAATAGAAATACATAATTTCTACATACAAATCTGGTTTTGTTCACATACTCTTCCTGTAAAAACTACAGCTATATTTGATTTAATCATTAACACAAAAATCTTTTCAAATAAACAACTTTGCATCGTATTGTCACTAGGGATGCACTGATACCACTTTTTTCCAGACCAAGTACGAGTATGAGTACTTACATTTCAGTTCTTGCCGACACCGAGTACTGATACGAGTACTTAATAATCCCATTCCAGTTCTTAGTTCCTTTTGTAAATGTGCTTTATTGTCATTAGTCTGACTGGAACAAAGTGCTGCTACTGACATTTAATGTGTTGGAATGAGTGTTTCTCAATTAATCCACCAGGGGGCGCCGCTCTTAATTAACCATACTGGACAAATACCATGAAGAAGAGTTAAGTTTTTTGAGATGAAAGTCAGTAATAACAAACATGGAGACGACAGAGATAACACTAATGTGATACTAATATTGCAGCGTTTTCACTGGTAAGGTGAAGCTTCAGCAGGAAGAGAAAAGAGAAATGAGCGATAAGTTTCATTTTCACTTCCGCTGGCGGCGGTCTGGACCACAGAATACCCAGTGGTATTCTCTGTCTGGGTACGCATCCGCCAGCACCAAGAAAACAAATGGAATGTCTGCAGAGGATGGACAGAACGCTGCGTCCGTATCTGTCTGTGTCTTTAACGTTACTTGCCGTCAGCGTTACTTTAATCACCGTCAATTATTTTGAAAAATCTCCACACTCTTCACACTCCCCACAAATTATTCCACCACCGCTTACCTGCTGCACTGAACTGTGAATGCCACACAGCCATAAATGGTATCGGTGCAGTGTATCGGATTACCTTTACGAGTACGAATCAAGGTTATTATCGTTAACGAAAACTAACGAAATGACGAAAACTAGAATTGTAAAAACATTTTCGTTCACTGAAATAAATAAAAACTATAATTAAAAGAAAAAAAAACGATAACTAACTGAAACTGTATTGTGTGTTTACAAAACTAACTAAAATGTATGAAAATTATGGATAAAATTCCCTTAGTTTTCGTCTTTGTCAATGTCGGATTGATATGAAATCGATTTATTTCCCTCAAGCAATTTTAGCTGCTGGCACTGTATGATAATTAACGGTCCGTCACTTCTCGTCGCTTGTCCTTTAGAGTCGTCTTCTCATCTTCTCTACCTGGAAACATGGAGACTAAAGTTGGGAGAAAGCAGCAGAGTCCTGTCTGGGATTTATTTGAATTTGATGGTGAAGAAGATAAAAGGTATATAAAAAAAAAACTAAAACTAAACTAAAACTAAGCATTTAAAAAATAATGAAAACTAATAAAAACTAGCAAACCTGCTCTGAAAACGAATTAAACTGAATTAGAGAAAAAAAAGTCAAAACTAAATAAAACTAAACTACAATGAAAAATCCAAAACTATTCTAACCTTGGTACGAATACGAGTACACACACTGAGTATCGGAGCCGATGCCCGATACTCGTATCGGAGTCGGTGCATCCCTAATTGTCACTTACAGTTTTTTTATGTTGCGATTTCACAACTTTTTGGTGTTAATTCTACAGTCATTTTTTACAGTGTGCGAACGCAATTGGAACATGTTTGTTAAGACGAATGAGAAGAAAGGATCGAAAAGGATGAGAGTACGGATTAAGGAGTGATGTGAACGCTGATGTAAAAAAACTGCATGTGGTATAAAATGACTGCTGTGTTGTTCTTTTCGATGTGCATATATGAGGAAGGAGAAAAAGCCTCAGCGCTGGAGAGCTGTTATTAATCACTGTGCGAGCGTTGATTCATCTGTCGTGGAGGCAGTTTGGAAGATGGACTCTATTTACTGCTAAAGCTGTTTGAGGGGCTTTGGGAGGCAGCCATCAATCTCTTGGCTATCTTGAAAAGAAGGAGCCAATGCACAGGAATCAGTTTCAATCACCTCCCAGAGACAGGTGGTATGGTAAGCTGCTGCACAATAGTTTTTTTTCTCCACCTCATCTCGTCTCCTCTACCTCAAGGTGAAGTTTCTTCCTCCCCTGGGGTAGTGTGTTATTAATGTGTTTTATCATAATAATAATAATAACAATAATAATACTCTATAAAAATACACCTCACACCCTGCCCTTTTGCTCCCTTGCTGTGTGGCACCCTGTGCTCCTAATTAGCATCTTCAATTAACCCATGTTAATTGCCAACTATGAAAAGGTGGAGGAACCTGGAAAGCTGGCACCACAGGGAGCTATTTTGTAAATGAGTGGTAGTACAAGAAAAAAACGTACTTTTAACCTTAACCTGCAAATACTCACTTTTATATAATATTATCTTAGGTAGATGAGATATTGCTAATGACAAACTGAAAATTTAAGTGAGAAAATGGTGCAAAATACCACAATTAAACAGAACTCACGCTTGGATTTGGGGGTTTATAAACTGTCTTTTATGTGCATCAGTGGGGCCTATTACCTCTGTAGGGGTCTAATGGTAGCACTTCGCTCCTTCTTACTTAATATCTACTTAGTTTGTTTTGGATCACAGGGGATGTTGTCAGTATTGCACTGCAACCCAAAGAACACTTAATGACTGTGTTTTGCAGCTTTGATCAATCTTGATTTTTGGTCTTTATAAACTTAATACACAACAGACGGGCCCATACCCCGCTCCTTCAACCTGATGTAAACAACTTATTTTGCTATATAAACTGTTAATCACCTCTGGAAGTAGTAAAATACACAAAAACAAAAAAGTCACACATGCAATATTTGACTGCACCACCTTTGGTTTTTGATGACAGGAGACATTCACTGTCACATTTTTTTTGCCACATAATTCTTACATAGTGTCACAATAAGGTTCATGATATATTTTCCATCTATACAGTATTTGCATTAATTTTTGATAACACTGGTCAACAACAAATTTATTGTTTGAGTTTTTTGAGCTGATTTAGGATAATTTTGGTGTGCTGAATCCAAAAATCACATTAATTTTGCTCAATCAGGTCAACTTTGTGAACTATGCTACATATTGGCTTTTTAACATTTTTGCTTTTTTGCTTACATTCTTGCAATAAACGAGTTCTGAAGATTTTACTTTTGCCAATTTATGATTAATGATTTTTTTTTTTAATATTACAGGTGAATGAAATGGCTTCAGCTAGAAGATCTTGCAAAAATAAGCCTGATGTATTCTGCTACATCTGCGGTGAATACACCATTGTACCTAACAGGTACAATGGTGAAATGATTCTTTTTCTCTTAAAACCTATTGTGGGTGAGAACTATATAAAAAAATCAACTGATAAAGTTACAAAAATGTAATCAATTTTGTGAGAAGATCAATTTTTTCAAAATCAAATTAGCAAGAAAAACCTGACCTGATTGAGAAAAACAGATGTCATTTTTGGATTTAGCGGTGCAAAATGGTCCTAATTCAGTTGAAAAAACCTAGACAACTTGCAAAAAACATTTTTTTGTAACCCAGTGTAATTGATGATGGAGAATCGGAATTCTGCATCAAGTCTACATCACATCCCAACTTAGAGTTTGGAGTTTATAGTGGTTAATCGATGTGTGAAAATGACGTCCTATTCTCCCTGAACCATTCTGTCACAAGCCTGATGATCCTGATCAGTCCTGGTATTGTCTAATCCACAGGTGTCAAACATGCGGCTCGGGGGCCAAATCCGGCCCACGGGATGAATTTGTGAAATGCAAAAATTACACTGAAGATAGTAACAGTCAATGGTGTCAAAATCAATTTAATTCAGGTTCCAAATACAGACACATACAGTCCAATTAGATTTCAAGTGGGTCAGAACCAGTAAAATATTATCATAACCTATAAATAATGACAACCCCAAATTCTCTCTGTTTTTTGCTGCAAAAAAGGAAAATTACATGAAAATGTTTACATGAACAAATTATACTTTTACAAAAAATGTGAATAACCTGAACAAATATGAACAAACGGAAATGTCTTGAGAAAAGTACATTTAATTTTACCAATATTCTGCCTGTTACTAAATGTTTTGTGCGATTGTAATGCACATGTGTAAATGATAAACTGATAAACAGAGGCTTAATATTGTTAAAATGGCAATTGTTTTTGGGAAAAGTAGGTTTAAGTTCCAATTTTTATGAATTTTAATTTTTTTTTCCTCCCATTTACTTATAATGGACAAAATTTTAAATGTCCATAAAAACATCAATTTCGTTTCAATTTACTTCAAACTTGGCACATATATAGAGGCAATTGATATGCTGAAATGACCACATGCATTAACATGATGACATCAGCTGGTTCGATGCCAAAATAAGCTACAATACGTGCGAGGGGTGGGGTTTACTGTACCTGCCACCACTTGTTAACCACTACAGTATTTAACCGATGGGAGGATCTGAACTACTCGCTTACTTAACCCTTGTATGGTGTTTGGGTCTGTGGGGCCCATTTTCACTTTTTTAGAAAGAAAAATGATAATTAATTAATTTTTTTTTTTTTTTAATGAATTATTTCCTCTCATATCTTGTCCTGCTCCTGTTTTTAAGTAGAGTTCTCAGTTTTTAATTGTCTTTGTATCTTTTTCTGATACGACCATTGGATGTCTCAAATGTCTTGTTCTGTCTCGGCTATTTTGTATATGAGGTTGCGTCCTCAATATATCTCTGAGTTTAAATACAATAAAGGTTATGTTGATTATATGACATTTTACTAAAAAAACAAACTAAAAAGGAGTAGCATTTTGATTTATAAATGTGATTGAGCAAAGGCAAAAATTAAACATATATGCATTTTATGTTGCTTGGAATGAAGTATACATCTGTTGAGTATTTTAACATAAAATTGTTTGATTATGTTGAATTAAAAACCCACAAATGCAGCGGGTCCACCACACCCACCACATAAACACTGGCTGAATAACAAAAAATATGAACACCACACAAGGGTTAAATCCAGTGAATGTTTCCTCTAATCCACAGGTGTTAAACATACGGCCCGGGGGCCAAAACCAGCCCACCAAAGGGTCTAATCCAGCCCGTAGGATGAATGTGTGAAATGTAAAAATGACACTCAAAATATTAACAGTCAATCCTTTTACTTTAGGGTGCATATAAAGCCCTACTTTAGTCTTAAGTGGGTCAGATCAGTAAAATACTATCATAAAAACCTACAAATAATGACAATTCCAAATTTTTCCTCTGTTTTAGTGTAAAAAAAAAAAAAAAGCGAAATTACATGAAAATGTGTACATTTATAAACTAGCCTTTCACAAAAAAATATGAAAAACTAGAAATGTCCTAAGAGAGGTAAGTGCAATATTAACAATATTCTGCCAGTTACTAAATATTTTGTGTATTTGCAGATCCACTGTGATCTGTAAGTTGTAATGCACTTTTACAAATGATAAGCAGAGGCAGAATATAGTTAAAATTGCACTGATTTTTCTGAATAAATTTCACTTTTTTCATGGTTGTTCATGTTATTCACATTTTTAAAAGGACAGTTTATAGATGTTTCCATAATGTAATTTTACTTTTTTCACTATAAAACACATTGAAATGTTTGGAGTTGGCATTATTTATTTATTATTATGTTATTAATTTACTGGTTCGGCCCACTTCAGATCATATTGGGAGGATGTGGCCCCTGAACTAAAATGAGTTTGACACCCCTGCTCTAATCAAACCAAAAGGTGGATGCAGTGAAATATTGCATGTGCGACTGTTTTTTTTTTTGGCCAAGCAGTGTATGAAGCACAGCTCGCCTCGTTGGCTTGTTGGAGGACCGCCTTTTCTACCAAGCCTCTGTAGACCAGTTCATCCACACAGCAGTACCAGCCCATTAATGCAGTCAGCACTTTATTGTAACACCAAGGGAGCATTCGAGCCCCCACCCTCCCCGACCCCCTCCTACATCCAACACCCCAGATAGACAGAATCAATTGGAGTGTGATGGCGTTGCAGTGCAGAGTGCGGTCTGAAACGGTCTACAGTGATGTTCTGGAGAAGTTGCAGGGCAGCAGAGGTCAACAGTAGCAGCTGATTTCACCAAAAAAACAGTTGTATATTTCTCCCTTCTGCTGCAAAACTTACTTCAGTGACTACTCATGCCTTCTTCTGACCTCTCATTACCACACTATTACTGCTCAGGTCCCTGAAGGGCCAAGAGCTGCCGTCAACGGACAACGTGCTTAAATGTGCATGTGTCCATCAAAACAAACTAGAAGTAAGCATTTATGTTAACACTTCCACCTCTGCTCTCCCATCCAAATACAGAACTGGCTGCATATCAGAATAAAAAAATTCAAACCTTTCATCCCATGAATATTTAACCCTGTAAAGCCTGAAGGATTCAATCATTGACAGAAAAGTCAAGTTCTTTGAAACTGGAGCCTTTACTGGTCGTTCTGAACAACCCAAAAAATGTTTTGTCAAATACACTGGTCAACAACAAATTTATTGTTAAAGTTTTTTGAGCTGATTTAGGATAATTTTGGTGTGCTGAATCCAAAAATCACATTAATTTTGCTCAATCAGGTCAACTTTCTGAACTATGCTACATATTGGCTTTTTAACATTTTTGCTTACATTTATGGGCATTTTCACATAATATGATACAAAATTCTTTCATATTTCTTGCAATAAACGAGTTCTGAAGATTTTACTTTTGCCAATTTATGATGATGATTTATGTTTTTTTTTAATATTACAGGTGAGTGAAATGGCTTCGACTAGAAGATCTTGCAAAAATAAGCCTGACGTATTCTACTACATCTGCAGTGACTACACCATTGTACCTAACAGGAATCAAGTCACAAGTTTCATAAAGTGTGCTTACCAATCTTATTTTGGATGACTTGGTGACCAAGATAAAGTTTACAAAAATGTAATCAATTTTGTGAGAAGATCACATTTTTCAAAACCAAATTAGCAAAAAAGCCTGACCTGATTGAGAAAAACAGATGTCATTTTTGGATTTAGTGGCGCAAAATGGTCCTAATTCAACTGAAAAAGCCTAGACAACTTGCAAAAAATATTTTTTTGTAACCCAGTGATATCAATTTCCATGTATGACTAGGGGTGTGTTTTGGCAAGAGTTCGGCGACATGATACAAATCACAATACTAGGATCACGATACGATATATCATGATACTGTCGAAAAGGACATTTTTGGTTTGTTTCTTTTTTAAAAATGATTATCTCCTAGAAGAATTAAATTACACAAGAAATATGTACTAATACTAAACAGAATTTTTATTTGATCACAACAGGATCTAATGTTATATCACAAAATTTTTCTAATTCTCCTAGTTTCCAAAGGAACTACCATCTGCCTCTCAGACAGTAAAAAGTGCTTTTAAGATGCTTCAAATAACCATTATTTAATAAAATAATGTTAAATAATTATAAATAAGGTATAAACAGAAACAGAAAATTCCAGTTCTTTGAAACTGGAGCCTTTATTGGTCTTTCTGAACAACCCAAAAAATCTTTTTTCAAATATAATTTTCCATGTATGAGTTTCAATTTTGTATCATATTTGATACATTGGGTCTCAGTGTTCAAATACTGTTATTTTTGAACAAACAAAAATATAACACAAACATGTCTAACAAATTAGTAATTCCTTTTCAAAATTGCCAAAGTTCTGCCTCCTTCCTCATTAATAACAATCTTGTAGCGTCACTGGAAAGGCCTCTGATGAACGAATTCCTCTCCCCTGGTGGATTATCTGTGTATTGCATGCATCTAAATGTATACATCAGGTTCTTCAAGAAAAAAAATATCACACTGATCATGTAGAGGGCTTCAAAACTCAAGCATCAAATATGATACATTTGGCGTTATAGGGTTAAGCACAAAATTAAGGTTTTGAATTCACAACTTTTACCTTCAGTGTAATATTTTTGCTAATTCTACTGAAAGGAATGATCTGAATATTTATCTTTTTTGTGCATGTGTAAATCAGTGATGAGCTCCAGTGTTGACAGTGTGAACTTAGGGCCTCAGTGAAAGGCATATTTAATATCCTTCTATGAAATTACACAAACAAGTCAATTCTTCATCAGTATTTTGGTAAAAACTCAAACAGTCCTTACATGTTTATGTCTTTAAATACACACACATTCATGCCTAAATATCAGACACACATCTAGTTAACAAAATATCTGTAGAAAAAAATATCACACTATCATGTAGAGGGGTTCAAAACTCATGTATCAAATATGATACGTTTGGTGTTATAGGGTTAAAACTACTCTTAACAGTGTTGGAATGGTACAATGTCTCATACATACATGCTTGAATCAACTGGCACATATGCCCGTTTTGGAAGATGATTTTTTAGGAGGTTTTATGTCTTTATAGAGGAGATGAGCGACAGGAAAAATGGAAAATCATAGCATTGCATCACAAGTGACATGAGCCTTAACCACTCAGCAATCGGGTCGACTCACCCGTACTTTTGGAAACTGCAGAAAAGTTTTATTCCTGGAAGGTAGTTTAATGATGTTCAATTCGACAGCACTTTCCTTTTCTTTCTGTGAATTATTTTTAATCAAAGAGGAGATTTGCTTGAACAAGTTATTTGGATTTTGATTATTCTATGACTCAGATCACAATTTCGTGAGCATACAATCAGTTTGGCACTCTGAGAAGAGAATAAGTCTGATTACCCCTGATTAGAACAACTTTGTCTGTTCTTATCATTGACTGCAGAGACACTAATCTGAGTACAGTCTGGTATATATTTAAAAAAAAAAAAAAAAAAAAAAAGGATCTGACCATGGTGCTGTCTGTGTGTAAGAAGGTCATATGAAGACGGTGAATGAATGGAAAAGTTTACATTTTGAAACTTTTTGTTAATTTTTTATGTAGATTCTCCATTGACAGCGTTTACAGTTTAACCCATAAAGACCCAAACATCCACTGTTGTCCAAAAGCATCTACTGATCTATAATATTTAAAAACTGTTGATCCACTAATCCTATCAATACAAGTAAATAATTGGTAGAAATTGCAGTATGTCAACTTTTCATGGTCATGACAGTGGATGGAGACAACTGGTTTAACCCTTAGGGGTCTGAGTGTATTTTGGCCGTTTTTGTGTACTTTTGATTTTGCCTTTATATACTATATAAAGAAATGTTTATTATACCCATGTTTGGTATCTTTTTTTTTTTCAGCACAACTTCATCTATCTCATCTGCCTGTTATTTTTTCACTTTAACCTACTATATCAACACAAAAGGACAAAAAACACACAAAAGATATAAAATCTGATTTGAAAAACAGACCTTTTCAAAGACTTTTAAAGTGAATATTGGTTCCAAATATTGGGTATATAAAATCCAAATTGTTAAATTGTAAATTAAAACTGTACTCAAATATTTGACATAAAAGCATATCTTTACATAGGTGTTTTCTACTTTTTTATCCCCTCACCCCCTCACCCCTGGTCCACCCGGTTTCCGCATCCGGTTCAGGTGGGGGTCATTCTCACCCTTACCTGTAATGCTAATGCAGTCTGTGGATTAGAATCCGCAGATTTAGCCAATTTTTTTGTTTTGTTTTGTTTTGAAAAAAGAGAAAACATGACAAAGATATGATTAAAACCACAATATAATTATAATTATAACAAGTAATAGAGAAATGTTAAAATAATTGCACATAAAACCATAATTTCTTTCAGTGCAATTATGGTTTTATGTGCAATTATTTTAGCATTTCTCTACTTATTACTTGTTATAATTATATTTATATTTATATTGTGGTTTTCATCTATTGCCCTTTTATGCTTTATTGTCTTATATACACTGAACAAAAATATAAACGCACAACTTTTGTTTTTGCTCCCATTTTTCATGAGCTGAACTCAAAGATCTAAAACTTTTTCTATGTACACAAAAGGCCTATTTCTCTCAAATTCTGTTCATAAATTTGTCTAAATCTGTGTTAGTGAGCACTTCTCCTTTGTCCTTTGCTGAGATAATCCATCCACCTCACAGGTGTGGTATATCAAGATGCTGATTAGACAGCAGGATTATTGCACAGGTGTGACTTAGGCTGGCCACAATAAATGGCCACTCTAAAATGTGCACTTTTACTGTATTGGGTGGTCCAGGGGGGTCAGAAAACCAGTCAGTATTTGGTGTGACCACCATTTTCCTCGCACAGTCTTCTTCATGAATTCTCTGAAACAGCTTTGGAGATGGTTTATGGCAGAGAAATGAACATTCAATTCACAGGCAAAAGCTCTGGTGGACATTCCTGAAGTCAGCATGCCAATTGCATATTCCCTCAAAACTTGTGACATCTGTGGTATTGTGCTGTGTGATAAAACTGCACATTTTAGAGTGGCCTTTTATTGTGGCCAGCCTAAGGCACACCTGTGCAAAAATCATGCTGTCTAATCAGCATCTTGATATGCCACACCTGTGAGGTGGATGGATTATCTCAGCAAAGAAGCAGTGTTCACTCACACAAATTTAGACAGATTTGTGAACAATATTTGAGAGAAATAAACCTTGTGTGTACGCAGAAAAAGTTTTAGATCTTTGAGTTCAGCTCATGAAAAATGGGAGCAAAAACAAAAGTCGTGCATTTATATTTTTGTTCAGTATATTTTTGGTTGCTAAGGTGTTTTTATATTTCTTGTGTCTATACAAAAAGGCGATGAAACATAATTTCGTTCTGCACTGTATCTGTGTTGTCATTGTGTTTGAATGACAATAAAGTGCATCTTGAATCTTGAATATGGTCAGAAATATAACGCTCCCCCCACCTCATTTTCGTACTTTTATTCACGTTTGTTTGCTCCAAATTCAAAACGTCATATCTGCGGTTGTATTTGCTCTATCAGCATCAACTAAAACGTGGGAGAGTGTTTCAAGTCCGCACTTTTAAATGCAATTATCCCCAGTGGTCTATGTGACTTCTGACGCTACGGCGTGTTGAGAATGTCATGTGATTGAGTCAGAGGGCCTTAACCGTGGACTCCTAAGGGTTAAGTTCATTTAATGATACATTTTGCTGAAAAATTCACATTATCTTCAGTTTTCTTTGTTTCTGATAAAACAGCCTTTGAATTTACTCTGAGATTTGATGAACATCTACATGATCAGTTCATTAAATATAGAAAAAAAAACAGATTTTTACGAAACAAATGAGAAATAAGGAGGATAACGTAACAATAAATGGTGTTAAATCACTTAAGAAAGGGTAAATATAGAGAAAAATTCATTTGCAAATTGCCACAAAAGTAGCTCTGGGTCTTTATGGGTTAAGAGTAAAGTGTCCTTAAGAGGTGAGATTCAATAATGCAACTACTTTATCTATTTGAAATCATTGACCTTTTTGCCTGAATTTGAATGCATTCTGAGAAAAAAAAATCGTCATCTTTTAAGGTTTTTATTATTGGAACTTCTTTTTTTCTTTTTACGAAATAATTTACTCAGTAGGCTGACACAAATTCTAAATAAAGTCTTACATACTTTCTTACCTCCACTTTTTCTTGATGGATCAGCGTGACGTTTGTAAACATGTGTAACATTTGCTGCCTCAGCTTCCAGCCTCCATCTGCTTTTAACCATATAGCATCAAGAAATAGAGCCCATGTGGTTGATATATAGAGTAACTGCCTGGTGTCACTGTCATGTGATTTTTATTAGATGAACATTGTAATCAGCCTTAATGACTCTTGGCTCTGACATTCCTCCCTGATGCTCAGATTCTGTAATTGGAGGGAGATTTTTTTCCATACAGAATACTGTGAACCACAGATAACGTTAGACAGAATTACATTTTTTGACTTTAAACACCATTTAATTACTTGCTGCTAATTTTCTACAGATATTTTGTTAACTAGATGCGTGTCTGACATTTAGCCATGAATGTGTGTGTATTTAAAGACATAAAAATATAAGGACCGTTTGAGTGTTTACTAAAATACTGGTAAATATTGACTTGTTTGTGTCATTTTATAGAAGGATATTAATTATGCCTTTCTAAGTTCACACTGTCAACACTGGAGCTCATCACTGATTTACACATGCACAAAAAAGATAAATATTCAGATCATTCCTTTAAGCAGAATTAGCAAAAATATTGCACTGAAGGTAAAAGTTGTGAATTCAAAACCTTAATTTTGTGCTTAACCCTATAACGCCAAATGTATCATATTTGATACATGAGTTTTGAAACCCTCTACATGATCAGTGTGATATTTTTTTTCTTGAAAAACCTGATGTAAACAATTAAATACATGTAATACACGAATAATCCACCAGGGTGTGTGTGACACTAGTGACACTACAAGACTGTCATTAATGAGGAAGGAGGCAGAACTTTGCCAATTTTGAAAAGGAATTACCAATTTATTTATTAGTAGTTTTTGTTTGTTCAAAATAATAGTATTTGAACATTGAGACCTGTTGTATCAAATATGATACAAAATTGAAACGTACATGGAAATTGATATTCGAAAAAAACTTTTTTTGGTTGTTCAGAAAGACCAATAAAGGCTCCAGTTTCAAAGAACTGGAATTTTTTTGTCAATGATTTAATGCTTCAGGCTTTAAAGGGTTAAATAGGCCTATAGGTATTATCAGTTTTCATTGTGAAATAAAATGACCCCAGTTAATGTTTTCCTGCTGACACTTATTTGTGATGTTTAGGATTAATTTTACTGCATTTATGCGTATGTTACATTAGAACTACTTTATAGCGTACGAGTAATGCACTCATGCAGAGTTGCAAAAAATCTCTATGTGAAGTGATATAAAAGTTGCTTGAATTCTGATCTGATTGTTAAGACTGAGGTTGCAGGGGGAAAAAATATCAAATTTATTAATTTATTTATTTTTATTGGTTTATTTAATAGGGATCATGCATATTTATGAACACTGTTGTATAAAAATACACCCATGTAAATATGCCAGAACTAGTAAAAATAACTACTTTTCATCTGCAGTCCCTAGGCAGGTGACAGAACAAGACATAAAACAGCCAACAATTGATACAGCACTCATTCACTATAAATAAAAAAAATAAAAAATACTCATAATGTCATTCCACATATGGAAGAGGAGTGGATCAAAATTGAAAACATCAGATTCTGTGTGACTTTGCTGGTCAGTGTCATAAAAAAGAATCTCATAAGTCACATAATGAATGAAAAAATAGGATTTGGTAGCTTCATATTAATTATATATTTAATGTATTTAATATATATAGTATTAATGTTTATTCTGTTGTTTTACTTGGTATTTTTATTTCATTGTTTTTAATTGTATAACTGTTTTTATGTGTTTTTAATCTATTCTTGTATTTTAGTCTATCATTTTGGTTTTTTTTATTCTTCTGTACACCGCTGTATTTTAATTGTACAGCTGTTTTATGTCTTTATTCTTGTATTTTATTCTTTTATTTAGTTTTTTTATTCATTCTTCTGTACAGCACTTTGGTTCACTGTGGTTATTTTAAATCACTTTACAAATGAAGTAGAGAAATACAGTTTAATTGTTAATCTTCCCCTGTAAGTCGCTTTGGGAAAAAAAGCATCTGCCAAACGCAAAAATGTAAATGTAAATATGAAAATGTTAGTGATTAATCCTTTAATTTAATTGGATGCACCTGTTGTTGGGGATAATACCAACTCTTCAAATCCCTAATAAATGCCTAATTTTGACAGACACACCCTGGAAAATACAATTCATGTCATCTTTTTGTTTCCTTACTCTGAGAAAGGTGAGGTCCCTGCTTCGGTCGATGCTTGTGACCTCTAGGTTACCCATGACGACTTCACAGTTCTCGTAGTATTTCCTTAGGGTGCGGTACTGCTGCTCCAGGTCCGACAGGGTGCTCAGCTTGTTCTCTGTACCAGCACACACTACGAAAAAAAAAAGAACAATAAGAGACATTGTTAGATAGACACTGGTCAACAACAAATTTATTGTTTAAGTTTTTTGAGCTGATTTAGGATAATTTTGGTGTGCTGAATCCAAAAATCACATTAATTTTGCTCAATCAGGTCAACCTTCTGAACTATGCTACATATTGGCTTTTTAACATTTTTGCTTACATTTATGGGCATTTTCACATCATATGATACAAAATTCTTTCATATTTCTTGCAATAAACGAGTTCTGAAGATTTTACTTTTGCCAATTTATGATTAATGTTTTTTTTAATATTACAGGTGAATGAAATGGCTTCGACTAGAAGATCTTGCAAAAATAAGCCTGACATATTCTGCTACATCTGCGGTGAATACATAATAAATATTAAATACATCCTGTTAGAAAACGATTTTTTTTCTCTTAAAACCTGTTTTGGGTGAGAACTATATAAAAAATCAACTGATAAAGTCACAAAAATGTAATCAATTTTGTGAGAAGATCAAATTTTTCAAAATCAAATTAGCAAAAAAACCTGACCTGATTGAGAAAAACAGATGTCATTTTTGGATTTAGCGGTGCAAAATGGTCCTAATTCAGTTGAAAAAACCTAGACAACTTGCAAAAAACATTTTTTTGTAACCCAGTGTAGATAGGCAATACTTAAAAATAGGTTTGTAGTTACTTAGAACATCTTAATTCAGTGTTTTTCAACCTCAGGGTCGGGACCCCACGTGGGGTCGCCTGGAATTCAAATGGGGTCTCCTGAAATTTCTAGTAATTGATGAAAATAAAAAAAAATTACTAATTTAATATATATGGTGAGTTGAGAGAGACAATCACAATACATCAAAGACATGACAACTGACACGCATCATTTCGGGAAAATCTCTCGCTGCTTCTTTTTTTGACTCCGATCGTCACTCCGAAGAATAGCCTTTTAGACTTTTTGCGTATGTGTGCACTGGTTTCATTAGTGTTGTGACAAGACTGTGGATTTGCTTTTACTTATGATTTCAATTTTTCAGACAGCCCTTTTCTGACTGATCGTAAGGAGGTACGACGCAATTAAATCACAGGATGTAATAAAATTTAACCCTATAATGCTGAACACATCATATATGACACTTGAGTTTTGAAGCCCTCTACATGATCAGTGTGAAATTTTTTGTCTTGAAAAACCTGATGTATACAATTAGATACATGCAATACACAGATAATCCACCAGGGGGGAGGAATTCATTCACCAGAGGCCTTTCCAGTGACACTACAAGATTGTTATGAATGACTTTGCCAGTCTTGAAAAGAAATTGCCAATTTGCTAGACATGTTAGACCAGTGTTTTTCAACCTTTGGGGTCAGGACCCCACGTGGGGTCGCCTGGAATTCAAATGGGGTCATCTGGAATTTCAGGGAATTGATAAAAAAAAAAAACACACACAAAAAAAAACTTACTAATAAAAAATATATGGTGAGTTGACAGAGACAATCCCAATCCATAAAAGACATGACAAACTCTGAAGCTGAAACTGAAGCACTGTGGTACTGTTTATCTTTCAAATGTTCATTGTGGTCAGTTTCAGATGCTGCAGCTCTTTCATAATTCATAGTTTGAGTTCTTGTTTGTTCAGTATTAATTGTCAGCCTTGTAAATCCAAGCTGGACTGACTGTACATATCCTGACCAAGGAAAATCAAATTCTCACTTTGTGCAGTGATCTACACCTGGATTTTCTGCCTCCGTCCATAATAATATACATTATATAGACTAAATGTAACCTAAAATTAATGTTTATTTGCAACATAATATAGCAAACTATTACGTTATCAAAGACAAAATAATTTTAGCAAGAAAAAAATGTCTCAGTTTTGAATATCTGGGGTCGCCAGAAATTGGTGATGTTAAAATGGGGTCACGACCCTTAATTTATTAAAGATTATAACGTAAATTGCGTCTTTTTGTCCATTTATAAGCTGAAACCTGCACGGGGCTTTGTGTGAAATGTGCAGTTTTTTTTGTTTTTTTTTAACAACTTTATCAGTTTTCCATAACATTGACATCATTAAGGCATTTCTTACACAATTTGTGAACCCCCTCCCATCCATGGCTATTATCGTTAACGAAAACTAATGAAATGACGAAAACTACAATTGAAAATACATTTTCGTTAACTGAAATAAATAAAACTATAATTAAAAGAAGAAAACAACAACTAACTGAAACTGTATTGTGTGCTTACAAAAGTAAAATGGATAAAAATTACGGATAAAATTCCCTTCGTTTTCATCTTTGTCGACGTCGGATTGATACGAAAGCCATTTATTTCGCTCTAGCAATTTTAGCTAGCGGCACCGTACGACACTTCACGGTCCGTCACTTCTCGTCATTAGTCGTTTATAGTCGTCTTCTCGTCCCCACTCTACCTGCAAACATGGAGATTAATGTTGGAAGAAGCAGCAGAGTTCTGTATGGGATTTATGTGAATACGACGGCAAAAAAGATCAAAGATACGACAAAACTAAAACTAATACTGAAACTAACCAAAAAAGGATGGGAACAACTGTCTTAATTTATTAAAGATTATAAGGTAAATTTTGTCTTTTTGCCAATTTATAAGCCGAGTACTGCTTCTGGGGTGTCCTATTATAAAATGTATCTTGTAAATGATTTGTAGATTTTAACTGTACGTAATAATTTGTAATAAACTGATTGAGTGATTGAAAGTGTTATTATTAGATATACAGGGTGGGGAAGCAAAATTTACAATGAACATTTAGTTGTTTTTTCTCAGCAGGCACTACGTCAGTTGTTTTGAAACCAAACATATATTGATGTCATAATCATACCTAACACTATTATCCATACCTTTTCAGAAACTTTTGCCCATATGAGTAATCAGGAAAGCAAACGTCTAAGAGTGTGTGATTTGCTGAATGCACTCGTCACACCAAAGGAGATTTCAAAAATAGTTGGAGTGTCCATAAAGACTGTTTATAATGGAAAGAAGAGAATGACTATGAGCGAAACTATTACGAGAAAGTCTGGAAGATACTATTAAAGAAGAATGGGAGAAGTTGTCACCCGAATATTTGAGGAACACTTGCGCAAGTTTCAGGAAGCGTGTGAAGGCAGTTATTGAGAAAGAAGGAGGACACATAGAATAAAAACATTTTCTATTATGTCAATTTTCTTGTGGCAAATAAATTGTCATGACTTTCAATAAACTAATTGGTCATACACTGTCTTTCAATCCCTGCCTCAAAATATTGTAAATTTTGCTTCCCCACCCTGTAATAGATGTGTCTCCCCATTCAAATGCCTTCCCTTTGCTTTCTAACAGGGCAGCTTGTATAGCTCACCACAGTGGTCACCTTGACAGTTTTTTTTTTTTTTTTCTTTCTTTTTTTATGATCTGAATGTGGTCTATTAAAATCACATGGTATAAAATTCATCCAAGAGAATGGTATTATAAACACCAGTCCATAAACACAGAGCCAGTTGGCCTAGTTTGTGGGATTCACAAGCTCCTGGAGCCCACTGCACCCCCAACCCCAGCCCGGATCACACACACCGTTGCGCTAAGGGCAGATGAAAGCTCTTTAGTGGACTGCTGTGTTGCTCAGTTGACACAAAATTAACTGAAACCACTTCCACCTATTGTGCACCTTTAACCCGGTGACGAAACAAAGCATCTGCCCAATCAGCTGCTTCTGCTCACTTTAGGATCAAACACATCAGATGCATATTTATATAAACGGAACCACAAACACAGTAAAAAACAGAGTGGCAATTTAACTCTTAGAGAGTTGAATTTAACTCTGTTTCAGATAATATTTGGTCCTGTAGAAGCCAATAATGTAATAACAACTGATAAAGTAATAATGGCCGATAACATAATAAATTTGCTATTTTTAAAATAATAGGCCAAAAACATAATAAAAGTCCTGAACCGATAACATAATAAGTTTTGGGCCAACAACGTAATAAGTTATTATGGTTATTATGTTATTGGCCTGGTAAAAAAAATATTTGCAAATGTAATAACAGCCAATAACATAATAATACATTAATATCACTGTTTTGAAGTTTCGTTTCTTAGATTTAACTATGATAAAATATCTCTTTCTCTCTGGCTCAGTTATTACATTTGCAAAGAATTTTTTATTTTTTTTAAACCAGGCCAAAATAGTTAGACTCTGACTTTACACTGACTTTTAGCTCTACTGTTAGAACTAGTTAACTCTCCATAGAGCTATACATACTCTGTCTAGGTTAAAATAGTTTAACTCTTACTTTACACTGACTTGTAACTCTACAGTTAGACACTGACTTTTAACTCTACTTTTAGAGCTGGTTTACTCTCCATAGAGCTATAAATACTCGAGGTTAAAATAGTTTGACTGTGAGTCTACACTGACTTTTGACTCTACTGTTAGAGCTGGTTTACTCTCCATAGAGCTATAAATACTCGAGGTTAAAATAGTTTGACTGTGAGTCTACACTGACTTTTAACTCTACTGTTAGAGCTGGTTTACTCTCCACAGAGTTATACATACTCTATATAGGTTGAACTAGCTTGACTCTGACTTTACACTGACTTTTAACTCTACTGTTAGAGCTGGTTTGCTCTCCACAGAGTTATACATACTCTATATAGGTTAAGCTAGCTTGACTCTGACTTTACACTGACTTTTAACTCTACTGTTAGAGCTAATTTACTCTCCACAGAGTTATACATACTCTATATAGGTTAAACTAGCTTGACTCTGACTTTACACTGACTTTTAACTCTACTGTTAGAGCTGGTTTGCTCTCTATAGAGTTATACATACTCTATATAGGTTAAGCTAGCTTGACTCTGACTTTACACTGACTTTTAACTCTACTGTTAGAGCTGGTTTACTCTCCACAGAGTTATACATACTCTATATAGGTTGAACTAGCTTGACTCTGACTTTACACTGACTTTTAACTCTACTGTTAGAGCTGGTTTGCTCTCCACAGAGTTATACATACTCTATATAGGTTAAGCTAGCTTGACTCTGACTTTACACTGACTTTTAACTCTACTGTTAGAGCTGGTTTACTCTCCACAGAGTTATACATACTCTATATAGGTTAAACTAGCTTGACTCTGACTTTACACTGACTTTTAACTCTACTGTTAGAGCTGGTTTGCTCTCTATAGAGTTATACATACTCTATATAGGTTAAACTAGCTTGACTCTGACTTTACACTGACTTGTAACTCTACAGTTAGACACAGACTTTTAACTCTACTTTTAGAGCTGGTTTACTCTCCATAGAGCTATAAATACTCGAGGTTAAAATAGTTTGACTGTGAGTCTACACTGACTTTTAACTCTACTGTTAGAGCTGGTTTACTCTCCACAGAGTTATACATACTCTATATAGGTTGAACTAGCTTGACTCTGACTTTACACTGACTTTTAACTCTACTGTTAGAGCTGGTTTGCTCTCTATAGAGTTATACATACTCTATATAGGTTAAGCTAGCTTGACTCTGACTTTACACTGACTTTTAACTCTACTGTTAGAGCTGGTTTACTCTCCACAGAGTTATACATACTCTATATAGGTTAAACTAGCTTGACTCTGACTTTACACTGACTTTTAACTCTACTGTTAGAGCTGGTTTGCTCTCTATAGAGTTATACATACTCTATATAGGTTAAACTAGCTTGACTCTGACTTTACACCGACTTTTAACTCTTCTGTTAGAGCTGGTTTACTCTCCACAGAGTTATACATACTCTATATAGGTTAAACTAGCTTGACTCTGACTTTACACTGACTTTTAACTCTTCTGTTAGAGCTGGTTTACTCTCCACAGAGTTATACATACTCTATATAGGTTAAACTAGCTTGACTCTGACTTTACACTGACTTTTAACTCTCCTGTAAGACTCTGACTTTTAACTTGACTGTTAGAGCTGGTTTACTCTCCATAGCGCTATACATACTCTATATAGGTTAAACTAGCTTGACTCTGACTTTACACTGACTTGTAACTCTACAGTTAGACACTGACTTTTAACTCTACTTTTAGAGCTGGTTTACTCTCCATAGAGCTATAAATACTCGAGGTTAAAATAGTTTGGCTGTGAGTCTACACTGACTTTTAACTCTACTGTTAGAGCTGGTTTACTCTCCACAGAGTTATACATACTCTATATAGGTTAAACTAGCTTGACTCTGACTTTACACTGACTTTTAACTCTACTGTTAGAGCTGGTTTGCTCTCTATAGAGTTATACTTACTCTATATAGGTTAAACTAGCTTGACTCTGACTTTACACTGACTTTTAACTCTACTGTTAGAGCTGGTTTGCTCTCTATAGAGTTATACTTACTCTATATAGGTTAAACTAGCTTGACTCTGACTTTACACTGACTTTTAACTCTTCTGTTAGAGCTGGTTTACTCTCCACAGAGTTATACATACTCTATATAGGTCAAACTAGCTTGACTCTGACTTTACACTGACTTTTAACTCTTCTGTTAGAGCTGGTTTATTCTCCACAGAGTTATACATACTTTATATAGGTTAAACTAGCTTGACTCTGACTTTACACTGACTTTTAACTCTACTGTTAGAGCTGGTTTGCTCTCTATAGAGTTATACATACTCTATCTAGGTTAAAACAGTTTAACTCTGACTTTACACTGACTTTTACCTCTACAGTTAGACAATGACTTTTAACTCTTCTCTTAGAGCTGGTTTGCTCTCCATAGAGTTATACATACTCGATCTAGGTTAAAGTAGCTTGACTCTGACTTTACAATGACTTTTAACTCTACTGTTAGAGCTGGTTTACTCTCCGTAGAGCTATAAATACGCAATCTAGGTTCAAATATCTCGACTCTGAAATGTTGACACTGCATTTTTTTTACTGTGTACAAAGACAAATAACCTCAGACCCCATGAAATTGGAATAACAATTACACCCCCACCCCCCCTTTGACTGTTTCTGTCGTTGCTTCTCTGGTAACTGAAAACTGAACCCAAATTAACCTTAACACTGCACTAGCCTTATCCTCTCTGTGGATTTTTGTTCCCCTGGCTGGCACATTTTGTTCATTTCAGACATTATCATTTACTTTCATTTGCATTGGTGCTATGGATGCTTCCACCTGCACCCTCTTCACGCTTGTTGACAGAGGAGCCATCAGTGTGACGAAGAGGTGACGGGTCCTTCCCTGAATCTTGTCACACTGTCACCCATGAGCTGTTACCTCTCTCTCAGAACACCTCCACCCTGAAAGATCTTTGCGGATGCTTTGCATTTTAATCCCAGATCCCGTACAGACCCCACTACACACATGCACATGCACACCACTGTCCTCTAGAGTCTATCCTGCACTCAGTTCTTTTGGCCTGTAATAATCTGGACCAAAGTCATTTACCCATTTTCTCCACACACGTGCTATGCGGCAAAATCTTTCAATTCCATTTCCTATTTACTCCCCATCATTACACCACAAATACATATAGAGGGGGGAGAGACGATTCAGCCTCGAGGCAACAAAGGCTGTAAAGACAAATGGGATTGTTTTTAAACGCAACACCACATCTTAGCAGATATTAGATAAGTGGAACAATTCCAATGTGACCTGCACAACACCCATATGAGCTGGTAGTGATTAGCTAGGCTGCACATAGCATAACGTGCTGCTCAGGAATGATATATAGCAGACCTGGGTGTATTCAATAACAGTTAGTGTGGGCTTGAGGGGAGCAGAGTGGGTGGGTCATAAAGTGAGGATAGGTGTAATAAACTGTTATTGCACCTTTGGGGCAGGGTGCTGAGATCAGAGGAAAGGGGCATTGTGGCATGTGATGTTTGGTGAAATTTATTTTTTATACCTATTTGCTTCCTCGGGCATGCCTTCAGTAAGCCTGTTGACTTCTGAAACCTGCACGGGGCTTTGTGTGAAATGTACACAGTTTTTTTTTTTTTTTTAACAACAACTTTATTGATCATTTTTCCATAACACTGACATCATTAAAGGTACTGGAGACTTTCGTGACCAATTTTTCATCAAATCTGTCAAACCTCAGTCATATCCTAAGTATCACAAATCTGTACGTCTTTCTGTGATTACTCATCTGAATCTCTTGCATTACGGTGAACAATTTCAAAGTGCCATCCACCATAAACAAACCGTGTGTTTACAAACCGACCCAGGACGTCACTTGGGTATCTTCGGAATTTTGTCACAACGTGCATTGTGGGAAACTCAGGTCCACGCAGCTACCTGACAGCGGCAGCACGACCATATGGTGTTATATGGATGAAACAAACATGGAAACACGTAAATGGCCGGAGGAATATACACAGAAGGAAGGGAGTTCCTGCCGTTTCCGATCGTGTCTGTTCCAGCTGCTGCTATAAGGTGGCTGCGCGAGCCTTCACTTCCCACAATGCACGTCGCGACAAAATTCTGAAGATGCCCGAGTGACCTCCCGGCTCATTTGTAAACAAATGGTTTGTTTATGGTGGATGGCACTTCGAAATTGTTCACCGTAATGCAAGAGATTCAGATGAGTAATCACAGAAAGACTTACAGATTTGTGATACTTAGGCTATGACTGAGGTTTGACAGATTTGATGAAAAATTGGTCACGAAAGTCTCCAGCACCTTTAAGGCAGTTGTAGTTTCGGAGAAGAAGATGATTGAAATTTTTGTAACGGACGACAGACGACGATGACGCCGGATAATTTGATGCCGGATGATGACAATAGCTCACGGCCTGTCAGCTGGTAAGCTAAAAACAAGGAGTCAGGCAAAAGACAGGCTCTTGATATGAGTTATGAACCATGACCAGGTTCTGTCATATTTATTCTCCAACCCGTGGACTGTATACCTAATTTTTAGCTTACCAGCCAGCAGGCCGTAAGCTATTGTCGTCATGCGGCATCTGTCGTCGTCATCGTTGTCTGTTATCCATTACAAAAATTTCAATCGTCTTCTTCTCCAAAACTACAGTTCTGATTCACTTCAAACTTGGTATACAGCTTCTTTATGATGATGTCAACACAAGGTATTGAAATTATTTCAATCCAATCTGATTCTGGATTTGGTGCGACTTTGAAAAATGTTCCCATTATGACAGATAGGAAGTGGATCGATACAATAAATCAGTAAGTATCAATGATATCAAGTTGGAATTTTAATTTTTTACAGATCTGATTGGAATATGACCAAAACATGGGCTATTTCTGTAATACAATAAATACACAGAACTGGGTGATAATAAATGGCATCTGGACACATTTCTCAAAGTTTTTAATTTGGCCGGTAAGCTACAGGGCCATTGGTCCTATTTTTTCCTTTGTACACGGTTTTTAATGATGTAATTTTATCACGTGATTTGTAATGAAACACGATAATAACCTATAGCTCTGCTCTGCATGAGACTGGGATGGTGCCGTCTGCCAAGTGAACCACGACAAAACCATCTGTGCTATGTGTGGAGGTTACTCGCATGAAGTGTGATCTGTTGCAGGTTTATTGCAAAGCTTGGTGATCCTACCAGTGATCCCGTCTGCATATGTGTGCACCAATGTGGACAAGCAGTAAATAACAGCCCTCAGCATGTACCCCAGCACCGCCCCACTCCCCACTCACTACATGATCGAATCCATTTGTCTCTATATTCAATATGTTACATCTCAGCCCGTATATCACCGTAAACGTTGTGTAAAACAGTCTCTGCTCTTTATACGGGTGCAACTTGCCTACCCGGGAGGACATGCTCTAAGACACTGAGTCGCTGACTATTTAACATACTGCCTATGATGCAGGAATAGACTGCAAGAACAGATGAATCTTCATATTGTTTAAAACTTATAGCTGCTCCGTATAACAGAATCCATCTTACATGTTTGATGGATTTCACTCTGCGGCACAGTTCAAGTAAAGAATGCCAATGAGATTCAACATCTTTGCTCTGTCTGTATAGTATATTTGCGTGTGTGTGAGTTAATTGATTTAATTTGTTTGCAGGGAATTTCACCACAAAGGTGATGGATTAAGGCAATGAATCATAATAATCCAGGATTTTCCAATATATGTAATTAATGAGAACATTATGGGTTGATGGGTGGAAATGCATATCTGGTTCAATTAAATTTATAGCTTTTTTTTTTTTTTGCTGCACTACTTTGAGACGAAACTCGAGAGCAGCCTTGTTCATTAGGTTTTTTAAATTATGACAAAATAGGATATGGAAAACTGCATTTTTTTTTTTGGTTAAGTCATATATAAAATATAATGAGAGAAGAAAAACGCCTAAATTCACACCCATGGGAGAACCTACGAACCCATCAGTAATGTTTAAATGACATTTCCTGCTACTCTCATGTGTCTCCAACAGACAACAATCAGACAAAAGCACAATGCATTCATCACTGTCTCAGACACCCTCTATACACAGAATGCAGCTCTGTGGATCTAAACAAAAACTAATTTAGGTTGTTTAAATGTTTGCAAAAAGCTAAATTGCCTGAGCCACAGTTTTTTTTTTGTCCATTTTAAAATCATAAATATCCTCATCAGGATTACACTGGCACTGCACTGCCAAGGTTTCTGCTCCTTGCCCAATTCATTTCATAGGTAGTGCACACAACAACTTCATCAATAGTGCCTTGTGCGATTATTGAATGCCTATAAAGCTGGCAAGACTCTGAGGTTTATAGGCTGCTGCCAGGGAAGCCAGCAAAAGGTCATCCCAATAGCCGGTAACTGACTGAATTAAATAAAGTTGGAAATGTCACTTCCATAAGTAAACACTGTCAATAGCTGAGCTTGGCTAACGTGCCTTGCATAGACTGAAGGACCTTGACGAAGTTAAGATGAAACACTGCTTTACACGGGCAAAACAGTGACAACCCTTCACTTTCTCTCAGGCCCAATCCCAATTCACCCTCTAGCCCAGTGTTTTTCAACCTTGGGGTCGGGACCCCACGTGGGGTCGACTGGAATTCAAACGGGGTCGCCTGAAATTTCTAGTAATTGATAAAAATACAAATAAAAACTTACTAAAAAATATATGGTGAGTTGAGAGAGACAATCACAATACATAAAAGACATGACAAACTTATTTGTCAAATATTCATTGTGGTCGGTTTCAGATGCTGCAGCTCTTTCATAATTCATAGTTTGAGTTCTAGTTTGTTCAGTATTAATTGTCAGCCTTGTAAATCCAAGCTGGACTGACTGTACATATCCTGACCGAGGAAAATCAAATTCTCACTTTGTGCAGTAATCGACACCTGGCTTTTCTGCCTCCGTCTACAATGACATACATTATATAGACTAAATGTCGTCTAAAATTAATGTTTATTTGCAACATAGAATAGCAAACTATTACATGATCAAAAACAGATTCGTTTTAGCAAAAAAAAAAAAAAAAAAAAAAGTCTCCATTTTGAATGTCTGGGGTCACCAGAAATTTGTGATGTTAAAATGGGGTTATGAGCCAAAAAAGGTTGGAAACCACTGCCATAGTCCTAACCTTTGGCCCTTGCACTTGGCACTACCCTTTGAAATGGAGCTGCAAGGGTTTAGGGGTTGAAACATTCCTCTACGAAATGGGACAATCCTTCACTGCCTGTTACGTCATCAGCAGTCATCGATGCCACTATTAACCCTTTCATGCATGAATTATGAAAACGTTACTCAAGATTTTTTTCCTGAGTGTTTTAATTCCTCTTTAGGCATGAAAAAAACAATGCCATTGAATTTTATTTTATTTTATTTTTTATTTATTTATTTTTTAATCAACCTATTTTTCACGGAGTTGCAAAAATGTCCACTCAGCCGGAAACCATGTATTTAATTTTTGAATCAAAGAAACATGTATTTACTGACATACTGTGTGAAAACTATGGATTTTTTTTTTTTTTTTTTTTTTTTACCTGTCATGTTTGGCAGCATCCTAACAGCAGAATGGTAGTCTGGCTGCTTTTTTGTGCTGAACAAATTTGTTTTGCCAAGGGAAACTTCAATTGAGGCTCCCCTTGATATTCTACTGTCTTTATTATGAGTTTTGTTGAATCACATGCCGGACCTGACAACGAAACATCTATTTACTGACATACTGTGTGAAAACTATGATTTTTTTTTTTTTTTTTTTTTTTTAATGCTGCTAATCTGATGTTATGGCATTTTAACATACTCTAATACTAGTTATTACACACTTTATGGAGATAATATGCAAAAAAAAAAAAAAAAAAGTAAAAAAAAAAAAGCCTGTTAATTACAGTCTAATAATAACAACAAGCAATTGATTTGCACTCAGACATGTTAGTGCAGATCAGGTTTATCAAGAACAGCAAAGTTACAGTAATGGTTCCAATGTCGGTGTATGGGATGATCCACTGTGTCGCCTGATCTGGAACTAAAACAACAAAATCCATGAATATACAAGAGAACAGGTGGAGAAGAACTGTCCACTGGAGTGACCACTATGCATGAAAGGGTTAAAGGCGGGGTATGAGATCTTAGAAAAACAGTTCAACCAAGCTACATTTGGAAAATACTCAATTCAAAAGTCCAAACCCCTTTCTTCAGACGTCCCTCCGAAGCCACACCTCCAGAGTAGTGGCACGCGCAATGCTTGTTCTCGAGTGCTGCACAGCAATAACTCGCCCAGCTCCGCGGCCCCGATCCATGCATACCTCATTCAGTCTCCTCCAACCCCCCGCTCTTACAGAACAGCCCCATGTCATACCTATCTGACAAACGTTACATTCCCTAGTGATTTATGTTAGTGACGAAACAGTTTGCCGGTGAACTTTCCATCCTAATATAGCTAATATAACCAAGCTCTGGCTCTGGCTTCGTTTCTTGAACAAGTGTTCCGAACCTCTGAGAACGCACGATTCATGCACAAAGAGGGGTACGTACAGAGTGGGGAGGGACAAATGGCAGTTGGATTTGATAGACATATCAACGTTCAATCATTTCGATTGAGCGCTCAAAATGATTGGATGGTGTTTTTTCAGTTGTGTCCATTCCACAGGTGACTAAAATGTTTTATTTTTGTGTTAGAGCATTTAATTAACTGGTTGCAATCGGGGTGTGAAGGGGATTTTAAGCAATCTAGTAAAAAAATGCTCCAGAAAAACATCTCACACCCCACCTTTAACAGATGCAACAACTTTGTTTCCGAAAGTATTCACCACGCCGTCAGTAACTGTAACCATCTCTGTTCCATAGGCTTTGGTCGTCTTTTTGCGGCTATCAACTCTAAACCGCAGAAATACGATCTATAACACATTGAAACGGCATTAAACTGTCGAACAAATGATTAAGTTGTTTACGAAGAAACAACTTATCGACTTGTGGACTACACTTTTTTGCTGTGTTGCTCTGTCCCGTTCAACCAACAACTCAAGATTTTAGGTAATCAGCTCGAAGTTTGGATGTATTTTCAGCTTTTACTACAACCGCTGCTGCTGATAAACAATTATGGCATACTCGGACAAATGTTCGTCGGAAGTCTTGACCTTATATGTGCAAATGTCATGATGTAACTAGTTATAAAATGTAATAAAGGAAGACAATAGAAAGAAAATGTATATTGTAGGAAAATGTATATATAGGCTTGTATTGTATAGTGTATATGTATATATGTAGTTTTAATTGTGTTTTATTTATCTTTAACAACTTTGTACATTGACCTTGAGTGTCCTGAAAGGCGCCTATAAATAAAATGTATTATTATTATTATTATTATTATTATCATTATTATTATTATTGTAGAAAATACGTACATTTGTGTGTTTCTTTCATCACACTGCTGCACTTTTTGGCTGTGTTTACCTCCATCTTGCCAACGATTCGAACAGAATTATGGGAAATTTCTCCTACCCCTCTGTTCGTTAGTGTGGTCCTGAAACATCTCAGTTTCGAGGACTATACCACCCTCCGCCTTAGCCCTTCCCGTCCGACTCATTGAGAATTGGAACAACACTACCCCTTCACATGTACACGCAAAACGGAGGGGTAAGGGTAAGGGGGAGGGCCAAGGGGTGACGGCCCTGCCCAAAAAAAAACCAAAAAAACCAAAAAAGTGGCACTGAGGTCAGAGTTGTCCTTTGTCTCCTAATGTCCCCCAGATGAGCTTTGGTGGCTAAGTATGAGTTACAAACCGCTGCTCCTGATGGTAATCATGGCCCCGATTATCGTCCATCTGCTGAGCAGCTTAATAAGCATCAGAAACAATAACTAAATGAGTGTTCGTGATGACAGCACGGTCCAGTGAAGCCAACCTCTCACTGCCCCCCGAGCTCTGGTCACCTACCAACAATGCTGTCGCTGTCTCCATATGGTCTGCCATAAATTAGCATTCATTCCCTCACTAGTCCGCACCGCCACAACATCCCATGGGAATTTTCGTAGGGTAGTCTCCAGCTGCCAGAGCGTGTACGACTTTAGATTGTGGAACCTGATTACAACGTTTCACGGGAAAATACAACTGTCTCTAATAAGTGTCGCAGGTACTTCATGTCCATATGATTATCTTTGGTTTCGCAGAATGTAAAAAGCAAGAAAAGAAAGCAACGTTTTCCAAGAATGACAGACTCCATACTTCCGTTGCCAGAGGGTAAAACAAAGTAGGACCGCAATGAGGAAATTTAAAACCGTAACAATGACAAAGCTTAGATCAGAATGTTCAAACACGATGTAGATGTTTGATATTTTTAGTACAATGCTACAATTATCTACAAATTAAAGGGAGCACAAGTAATCACCCCCTGTCGTCCCGATATCAATTGTCAAATCTGGCACCTACATCATTTAACTGTCTATGCATCTCACATACTCGAAGACATATACTTAGTCATAATTACACACAATTTGTCCTATCTTATGGCTATTTAAGTTAAAACTGTCAAGTATCTGTTTGTTTAACTGTCATTTACCCGCTTCCTATTTATCCGGCTGGTTTGACAGGGATACAGTTAATCCTTTAAAATGAGAGAGTCTGGTGCAAGAACAGAAACAGATGCTATGAATTTTAAGTGGAAACATGCAGAGTAAGCATCTATTTTCTCTCACCACCTTACTGCCTACGTCTATATAAAGTAGACTACAAAGATACTGACATGCATCATTATGGGAAAATCTCTGGCTGCTTCTTTTTGACTCCAATGAAAAGCCTTTTAGCCTTTTTATGTATGTGTGCACTGGTTTCATTAGAGAGTGTTATGAAGAGACTGTGGACTGATGGACTACATTTGCTCTTATTTATGATTTTTATTTTTGAGAAAGCACTATTCTGACTGATTGTAAGGAGGTGCAAGGCTATAATTCACAGGACACAATAAAATTTAACCCTATAATGCCCAAAGGTATCCTATTTGATACTTGAGTTTTGAAGCCCTCTAATTCAGGGGTGTCAGACTCATTTTAGTTTGGGGCCACATTAAGCCAAATTTGATCTGAAGTGGGCTGGACCAGTGAAATAATAACATAATAATATATAAATAATGTCAACTCCAAACTTTTTTCTATGTTTTCGAACAAAAAAAGTAAAATTATGTGATGAAAATGTTTACATCTACCAACTATCCTTTAAAACAATGTGAATAACATGAACAAACTGAAATTTCTTAAGAAAATTAAGTGCAATTTCAACAATATTGTGTCTCAGTTTATCATTTAAACATGTAAATTACAACTTACAGATCACAGTGGATCCACAAATACACAAAACATTTAATGACAGGAAAAATATTGTTAAAATTACACTTCAGACATTTCAAAATGTTTATATTTGCTGAGGTTATTTGTGTTTTTGTGAAATGTTAGTTTGTTTTAGTGTAAATACAGTAAAATGACGTGAAAATTTTTACATTTACAAAGAGAAAAATTTGGACTTGTGAGTATTTATGGGTTATTATGATAGTATTTTGCTGATCCGAACCACTTGAGATTAAATTGGTATGTGGAACCTGAACTAAAAGAATGAATATCTTCAGTGTAATTTTTGCATTTTACAAATTCATCCCAGGGGCCAGACTGGACCCTTTGGCGGGCCGGATTTGGCTCCCAGGCCGCATGTTTGAAACCTGTGCTCTAAATGATCAGTGTGATATTTGTTGTTTTGAAAACCTGATGTATACAATTAGATACATGCAATACACAGATAATCCACCAGGGGGAATTCATTCACCAGAGGCCTTTCCAGTGACACTACAAGATTATCAGGAGGCAGAACTTTGCAATTTTTAAAAGGAATTACCAATTTGGTAGGCATGTTAAACCAGTGTTTTTCAACCTTGGGGTCGGGACCCCATGTGGAGTCGCCTGGAATTCAAATGGGGTCATCTGGAATTTCTGGTAATTGATAAAAAAAACAAACCTTACTTATAAAAAAAATATGTGGTGAGTTGAGAGAGACAATCCCAATACATAACAGACATGACAAACTCTGACGCTGAAACTGAAGCACTGTGGTTCTGTTTATCTGTCAAATGTTCATTGTGGTCAGTTTCAGATGCTGCAGCTCTTTCATAATTCATAGTTTGAGTTCTTGTTTGTTCAGTATTAATTGTCAGCCTTGTAAATCCAAGCTGGACTGACTGTACATATCCTGACCAAGGAAAATCAAATTCTCACTTTGTGCAGTAATCTACACCTGGCTTTTCTGCCTCCGTCCATAATAATATACATTATATAGAATAAATGTGTCTAAAATTAACGTTTGTTTGCAACATAGTATAGCAAACTATTATATGATCAAAAACAAATTAATTTTAGCCAAAAAAATATGTCTGTTTTGAATGTTTGGGGTCACCAAAAATTTGTGATGTTAAAATGGAGTCACACGCCAAAAAAAGTTGGGAATCACTGTTTAGATAGTTTATGTTTTTGTTTGTTCAAAAATAATAATATTTAAGCATTGAGACCCGATGTATCAAATATGATACAAAATTTAAAATCATACATGGAAATTGATATTTGGAAAAAAAAAAAAAAATGTTTTGTTTGTTCAGAAGGACCAGTAAAGGCTCCAGTTTCAAAGAACTGGAATTTTCTGTCAATGTTTTAATGGCTCAGGCTTTACAGGGTTAATCATCTCAATTTAATCACAATATAATGCAACATTTAATTTTAGAACAAAGACTGATGCTGAACTAAAAGATGACAAAAGCACGTAGATATTTACAGCAGGAGCGATGTAATATGACATTGTTAAGTGGAACCGACAGAAGTCCCACTGTTACACGCAGGTGCTAATAAGCGCAAAGCTATAGCATCTCATCTGCATACTGTATGTATGGAACATTTGTTTGTATCTCAATTATTAACTTAGAAATGTCCCTGAGCATGAGCGCATGACCACCAGCTGCTCCTACCCCACCATTATGTTTCGACCATCGGAGGGTAAAATGAACCAGGCTTAGTGAGATGGCGACGATCAGATATACAAAATTCATGGTGCGTTTCATAGCGAAATAATATCAAAAGCACCTTCATCCTTTTCTCCAGAGCCTCCTTAATCACATAGGTTGATTCTTTTATTCCCTCATGAAAGTATCAGCTAATGAATTGCTTATGTCTTGACAGCAACTGGCCATAATCGCTGTCAAACATCTATATTTCATAAAATAATGTCATAAATTAATTAATTTTCGGAACTGTTTATTCATCATGAGGGTCGTGAAGGTGCTGGAGTCTATCCTGGCTGATAATGGGCATGTTTGTCATTAACCCATAAAGACCCAAACATCCACCGCCGACCAAAAGCATCTACTGATCTAAACTGTTTAATAACTTCTGATCCACTAAACCTATCAATCCATGTAAATAATTGGTGTAAAATACAGTTTGTCATCTTTTCATGGTCATCAGATATGACCCATTTGGATGTTTAGTTGCTCTGTAGTTACCATGGAAACACAGTCATCTTCTACAACACAGATTCACCACTAAAACCCCCGAAGTTTGTCAGTTATTGATAGATTTGCTGAAAAAGTCAGTTTTTCTTCAGTTTTCTCTGTCTTTTACATATTAACCCTCGGCTATAATCTGAGCTTTTATGAACATCTCCAGTATCAGTAAATTAAAGGTAAGAAAATACTTGATTTTCACTGAAAATTTGTAAAATACAGAGTAGGGATGTAACGGTATGAAAATTTCAGATCACGGTTATTGTGACCAAAATTATGACGGTTATCATTATTATCATGGTATTGTTGAAATTGTGCTCAAAATGTTCAAAAAGTACTGATACACACACTGAAATAATTGAACCAAATTGTATTTTAAAAAACAAAATACAAAAAAAAAAAAAAAAAAAAAAAAAATTGGCACAATATACCTTCTGTTGCAGAAACATTCAAATATTAACCCTTAGTGGTGTGAGCCTATTTTGTCTGTTTTTCAGTCCTTTTGATTTTGCCTTTATATACTAAATAAACAAATGTTTACTATAGCCATGTTTGGGATCTTTTTTTTTTTCAGCACAACTTCATTTATATCATCTGCCTATTATTTTTGTCACTTTAACCTACTATATCAGCATAAAAGGACAAAAAACAAAAAAAAATATAAATCCAATTTGAAAAATGTATATAATTTATTGCATAAATAACACAATGTTGCTTAATGAACCTTTTCAAAGACTTTAAAAGTGAATATTGGTTCCAAATATTAGGTATATAAAATTAAAATTGTAATAAATTAAAACTATACTCAAATATTTGGCATAAAAGCAGATCTTTACATAGACGTTTTTTCCCTTAAAAGTGCGGTAATCAAACACAGTTATCATGATAATTACAATTTAATCGGTAATACTAACCATCTGCAATTTTACTGCGGTTTATCATTATACTGGAAATCGTTACATCCCCAATACAGAGGATAATATTACAATAAATGGTGATAAATTACTTAAGAAAGATTAAGTAGAGAGAAAAATTCATTTGGGAAGTGACACAAAAGTCATGATGGGTCTTCATGGGTTACATTTATTGGAGGTTATAGGTTTTTTTGGGGGGGGGGGGGGTTTGTTTACATTTTTTGTTGCAATATGAATGGGATCATCAATGGGATTGATTACATTTCTCTTACATGATTATTTACAGCAAGATGCAAATTTAGTTTTGAACCTTTATTGAGCATATAGGTCAAATGTATTGAACGTACACTGCCCAGCCCCTTTTTAATCCTGACTTTTGGAGAAGACGTCCTCTAAATATCAATCAATCAAATTTATTTATATAGTGTCACATTATAACAAAAGTTATCTCATGACACTTTCAGCCTGATCACAGTCAAGGTGTACAAGTATATTTGCATTAGTTATTAATCAGTATTGCAAAAAGATCCTCCCAAAACCATTCCCAAAATGTTTCTTTGGCCATCTTATGACTAGATCTTGCAATCCTCCAAATTTGAAGAAAATCGGATAAAAACTGATAAAATGGCGACCCAATGAGCGTGAAAATGTGCACAATTTTATTGTTATAAGAGAGCAAAATTATTGTACATAATGTT
Source organism: Sphaeramia orbicularis (assembly GCF_902148855.1). Classification (NCBI taxonomy): domain Eukaryota; kingdom Metazoa; phylum Chordata; class Actinopteri; order Kurtiformes; family Apogonidae; genus Sphaeramia; species Sphaeramia orbicularis. The sequence continues at coordinate 16,853,616 of NC_043977.1, forward strand.
TTGTAACACAATAAATAATTCCTACTCAACTCCGGTGTCTTTTATTACAAAATACACACATCACATTGCTTTTCATTTATTAATCATTTTTGTTGAACAGCTGTTTGATTATCAATTCTTATTTTCAGTATTAAGACAATCAACCATTTTGTTCTGAAAACCTTTCTTTTACAGCCCTTTAATTGTAATAATAGAATGGGAACCTGTTATTTAAGTATTATTATGACTAAATATGCACAACTAGACAGATTTTGGTATGCTCCCTGGCTGCAGAAAATTTGGTAACAATGTGGAAAACGGATGTTTACGTCGAAGCGCATGTTTTCAATGGCGCGTTGTTCACCAAAATTCATGTAGTGTCCGTACACCAATATACTTCCATCAATAATATCGTATATATGCCTTATAGATATATTGTTATAACTTGTTCACAAATGTTTATTTCCTCCTGTACCAGGAAGACTTAGTTACAGATCTAACAGAGATGTGACCATGTGGTAAACCAGATTTCCATTCCAATCTTGTAGAGTCCGTACACCAAGTAGTGTCCGTACACCATATCAAAATATGTGGGTCTAATTTTATTGTTTCTGTCAATATATGGAATTTTTCAGCACGCAAGCTTTGGACACGACATCTATGCAATAAACAATGCATGATTATCCTGAGTGCTGAAACATTTGTATATCTTTGTAGGCATTAAATATGGAGGCTATTAGGCTGGAGTGTCCGTACACTGAATAATTTCTGATTCGACAGGGGTACAAGCCTGCGAAATTTTTACTAGACACCATAATACAAAAATATTTTGGACTTTAAAAGAGAAATATCAGTCAAATAAAATGGCCTGTCTGATTTTTTTGATAGAGCATTTTTATTTTTTATCTATATGTGCACCCTTTCTGGTACCCTTGATTGTGATCTGACCATTTAGATATAGAGCCGGTCTAAACTGGACTCTTAAGCCAATTTACAGAAACCCAACCGAATCCTCCAGGAGCAGACACTAAAAATACCAGTCGATCTGTCAAAAACATTGTGAAAAGTGATTAAGCTGTGAGTGTAGATGCACATAACTGTTTGCAGTAAATGTGCTATACGTTCTGTGTCTGTGCATTTGAGGGTATACTGTAATTGATGGAAATGTCATTTGACTTTTCTTGAGCTTCAAGCAGAGCGTCTCCCAGTGGGCGTTGCCTTTGCTTCCACAGTCTCAGAATTTATGCTCTTTATATGCTAATAGTAGAAACAGTAAACCCCCGAGGTGTTTCATATCCCAACAGTATGCTAAAGAGAGACAGCAGATAGACTGAGCAATGGGGTCAAATGAACAGCCCACATCCTAAATTGGTGCGGGTGTGTGTCGACGTATGTATGTGTGTGTGTGAGAAGGAGTTAGGTGAGCACACACAGGAGGGACAAAAAAAAAAAAGAAAAAGAAAAAGGTGGCCTAGAGCTACTCTGTGCGGACAACATGCTGACGAACATGAGTGAACCTCAGGAGGCAAACACACTCCCAGACAATGCTCTATTTAAAGATTAAATTTGGTAATAATTTGTACTCACAACCATGCGTAGAATACGACACTGTCCTATATATAAATAAAAAAAAAATAACTGATTTTAGTCGGTATTTCTTAAACCATGACCGGACTCATTTTCCAAGGCCAAACAAGTCCATCACAACCAAGAATTTTTAACCATGACCTCATTTCTTAGACACTGTTCACATGTAACTCCCATTGGATGCATATACCTGCTCTGTTAAGCAGTACTTTATTAGGTTTAAAGCCGACACACCACATAATTAGAACTATTACTTTTTAATAATATTTTCTTTAAACGATAAAGCTCCGTTAGAAGAATTAGAAGAACATATTCCTAATAATGATTAATCCTTTTATGTATGAATGATGAGAACCTTAATCAAGATTTTTTTTTTTTTTTTTTCCTGACTGTTTTCGTTCCTCTTTAGGTATGAAAAAAACAATGCAACTTCAAATTTTCCTATGAATCTATTTTTCATGAAGTTGCAGAAATGTCCACTCAGCTGGGCACCATGAGTTTAATTTTTGAAGCAAAGAAACATTTTTATTTAATTTTTTTTAAATTTTTCCTTTAACATGTATTTACTGATATAGTGTGTGAAAACTATGAAATAAAAACATTTTTAATGCTGCTAATCTGATGTTTTCTTACATTTTATCATACTCTAATACTAGTCTAGTATTAGTCTAGTTAACGATAAACTAAGGCCTAACATTGTTAAAATTGCACTTATTTTTCTTCAGAATTTTCAGGTTGTTCATATTTGTTCATGCTATCTTCAAGTACAGTTCACAGATGTAAATATTTTCTTTACGGAATTTAAAATTTAGGTGTTGACATTATTTATAAGTTCTTAACCTATTACTTATATTATTTTACTGGTCCGGCCCACTTTAGATCATATTAGGCTGAATGTGGCCCCTGAACTAAAATGAGTTTGACAACCCTGTACTAGAGCTAACAGAAAGATGATTACTGAGGTATTTTAGGAGCGTTATAGATGAACATAAACCAGTGTTTTTGTCTACGGATGGTTAATGATGTCCTGCTCACTACGTCATAAAGAATGCAGTGGTGAGTGAGAGGTTTTGCAGTAGAAATGTGTATGATGCCAGCATAGGACACCTTGTTTTCATTCCTGTATTTCACTACATAAAATAACCGTCCTTCATAACCCAAGGGGGACACACGATATAAAAAAAATACTGTTCAGACCAGCGACCAGTGCCCCATTAAATGGTGTCATATCTTTGTATGCACTAGCCAGTAGTTCACAGATTGATGTTGTACAGGGTGGGGAAGCAAAATTTACAATATTTTGAGGCAGGGATTGAAAGACAGTGTATGACCAATTAGTTTATTGAAAGTCATGAGAATTTATTTGCCACAAGAAAATTGACATAATAGAAAATGTTTTTATTCTATGTGTCCTCCTTCTTTCTCAATAACTGCCTTCACACGCTTCCTGAAACTTGCGCAAGTGTTCCTCAAATATTCGGGTGACAACTTCTCCCATTCTTCTTTAATAGTATCTTTAAGAAAGTCCACATTGCTGTGTGATGTTCTATTGGTAGCATGTTCTAAAACGCCCCAAACAGCAGAATCCAGAGGGTTTAGATCTGGGCTAGAAGGCGGACATAAACATGATTCCCAAAAATTGCTAAAGTTGGATTTGTTGCTGTTGTCAACAAGTGTTTTGGTGTTCTTGTGTAAGATTTTAACTTCAAATCATATTTTACTGTATTTCTAACACTCTTGTTGTCTACCTCAAGTTCAATTGCCATTTTTCTCATGGATCTGGTTGGATCCTTTAGGATTTTGGATTTGAGAGCTTTAATAAAAGCTTTGGTACGTTTTTTGTTGCTTCCTCCACTTCCAGACTTTCTCTAATAGTTTTGCTCATAGTCATTCTCTTCTTTCCATTATAAACAGTCTTTATGGACACTCCAACCATTTTTGAAATCTCCTTTGGTGTGACGAGTGCATTCAGCAAATCACACACTCTTTGACGTTTGCTTTCCTGATAACTCAAATGGGCAAAAGTTTCTGAAAAGGTATGGATAATAGTGTTAGGTATGATTATGACATTAATATATGTTTGGTTTCAAAACAACTGACGTAGTGCCTGCTGAGAAAAAACAACTAAATGTTCATTGTAAATTTTGCTTCCCCACCCTGTATGTATAACTGACATACTTTTGTACTAAAATATTACACACATCCTTCAACATCAGCCTCTACTTTGTGTCTCCTGATAATTCTGACCCCTATTCAACGAACGCATTCTTTACATTTCAGATGTTTTTGCATGACTTCCTCCAGGTTCTCAACTTGGAGGTATTTGCCAAGCGTAGAGTGGAGAACTGTTGCAAGAAAGATGCCTCATACTCGTCTATCTGAGGTCTTTCGGGAGCTATCCATCTTCCCGTAACGTTAAAAACGGAGTAAAGAGAGGCTGATTGTGGTGGTGTTCCCCTAGCCCCTGCCTCTGCCTCTATGGGCCCACCCTCAATCTCACTGTGATCCAGTCCCAGGTCCCTTGTGACAACCTCCATCCCTCAGACTTTCTTCCTCTGACCCGTCCTACCTTTGTCACAGTCTTCTACCAGTTTCAGCATTTATACGAGCCACTTTTCCTCCCTGTTTGTCAACGCGTTACAAACTAATGCATTACAGCACAGGTGTCAAACATGCGGCCCGGGGGCCAAATCCGGCCCGCCAAAGGGTCCAGTTTGGCCCTTGGGATGAATTTGTGAAATGCAAAAATTACACTAAGATATTAACAATCCTTTTAGTTCAGGTTCCACATTCAGACCAATTCAATCTCAAGTGGGCAGGACCAGTAAAACACTATCACAATAACATATAAATAATGACAACTCCAAATTTTCCTCTTTCAAAATGTAAATATTTTCATGTATTTACACTAAAACAAAGTATAATTTCACAAAAAATGTGAATAACCTGAACAAATATGAACAACCAGAAATGTTTTACGAGAAATAAGTACAATTTTAACAAGATTCTGTCTGTTATTAAATGTTTTGTGTATTTGTAGACCCACTGTGATCTGTAAGTTATAATGTACATATGTAAATGATAAACTGAGGCAGAATACTGGTAAAAATACACTTATTTTTTTCAGTTTGTTTATGTTATTCACATCTTTTGAAAGGATAGTTTGTAGATGTAAACTTTTTCATCATGTAAATTTACGTTTTTCACTCTGAAACAGAGAAAAGTTTGGGGTTGACATTATTTATAAATTAACCCTTTCATGCATAGTGGTCACTGCAGTGGACAGTTCCTCTACAGCTTGACTCTTGTATATTATATTATATTCATGGGTTTTGTTGTTTTAGTTCCATATCAACCAGCTCAGTGGACACTTATGTATCATCTCATAAACTGCAGTTCATACCATTATTGTAACTTTGCTGTTCTTGATCGGTTCTTGAGTGGAAATCAGTTGTTAATATTTATTTTTTGTATACTATCTCCATGAAGTGAGTAATAACTAGTATTAGAATATGTTAAAATGTGAGAAAACATCAGATTAGCTGCATTAAACATGGTTTCATTTCACTGTTTTCATATCACTTTATGATATTGGGTTTTAAATACATGTTTCTTTGCTTCAAGAATAAAATTCATGGTGTAGCTGAGTGGACATTTTTGTAACTCCATGAAAAACAGGTTGATTTAAAAAATAAAAAAAATCACATTGTTTTTTTTTTTTTCATGCCTAAAGAGGGATAAAAACACTCAGGAAAAAAAAAAAATCTTGATTAAGGTACTCATAATTCATGCATGAAAGGGTTAATATGTTATATTGTTATATATGTTATGCTATTTTACTAGTCCAGCCCACTTCAGATCAAATTTAGCTGAATGTGGCCCCTGAACTAAAATGAGTTTGACACCCCTGCATTACAGTAACAGATTACTTTGTGCTGTAACGCAGTAGTGTAAGGCGTTATTAATTAATTTTCAGTTATATTTCAGTCGGTACACGTTCAATAGCACTTACAACACACTTTTCGTCCATAATTTAATTGCTCAAATAAAAAAAAAAAAAAGGACCATGGCCCTGTAGCTTACCAGCCAAATTAAAAGCTTTGGGAAATGTATCCAGATGCCATTTATTACACTGGTCAACAACAAATTTATTGTTTAAGTTTTTTGAGCTGATTCAGGATAATTTTGGTGTGCTGAATCCAAAAATCACATTAATTTTGCTCAATCAGGTCAACTTTCTCAACTATGCTACATATTGGCTTTTTAACATTTTTGCTTACATTTATGGGCATTTTCACATCATATGATACAAAATTCTTTCATATTTCTTGCAATAAACGAGTTCTGAAGATTTTACTTTTGCCAATTTATGATTAATGTTTTTTTTTTAATATTACAGGTGAATGAAATGGCTTCGACTAGAAGATCTTGCAAAAATAAGCCTGACGTATTCTGCTACATCTGCGGTGAATACACCATTGTACCTAACAGCAACAACATAAACTGTTGTAATGACTTTTATAATGGATTGAAATGCATTATAAAAGTCATTACAACAGTTTATGATCATGTACAACAATTTATACCAAGGCTAATACAGTATTATAAGTGTAGGCATATTGTATTATAAATTCAGCTTTCATCATGTTTTATACATCCATGCCAAAGTGACAACAGTGTTTGTAGGAAGAACCTCAAGTCCTCAGTTACATAAAACATTATAAATTGTATGATATAACACAAAAATGATGACTTACGAGCAGTATCTTCTGGCTCTAAGTAAAGTGTAAGTCAAAAATTATATATCAAAGTGTTCTTAATAACTCCTTATTTTGCAAAAACAAAACATTAAAAGAACAGAGACAGTAAATCGAAGCGTTACATGTTGCTTTATACATAAATAAAAAATAATGTGGCAGCTCTAAATCTTTAATTCAAACACATACTTTTTTTTTTTTAATAAATATGAAATCCCTAAAATAGATGGCTATAGGGAACAGTGAAAAAACTCAACAAAAGTTCTCCATCTAAAAAAAAGAAATTCCTTCACACAGCTTTGGTATGGATGTATAAAACATTATGAAAGCTGAATTTATGATACATTAGGCCTACACTTATAATACTTGAATAACCTTGGTATAACTTGTTGTACATGATCATAAACTGTTGTAATGACTTTTATAATGGATTATAATGTCTTATGAATGTGCGCTTAATGCAGGGGTGTCAAACTGATTTTAGTTCAGGGGTCACATTCAGCCTAACATGATATAAAGTGGGCCGGACCAGTAAAATAATACAAATAATAGGATAAGAACTTTTGAGTGAAAAAGTAAAATTCCGTAATGGAAATGTTTACATCTAGGAATTGTTTTCAAACTTAACAACAAACATGAACAACCTGAACATTCTTAAGTAAAATAAGTGCAATATTAACAATTTTACACCTTAATGTATCATTTATATAACTTAGAGATCACAGTGGATCCATAAATACACAAAACATTAAACAGGCAGAATATTATTAAAATTCTCCATACTTCTCTTAAGAAATTTCAGGTTATTCACGTTTTTTTTTTTTTTTTTTTTTTTTTTTTTTTTTTTTTTATAAAAGGCTAGTCTGTAAATGTAAACATTTGTGTGTTTTTACTTTTTTTTTGTAACACTAAAACAAAGAGAAAAAATTACAGTTTTGATTATTTATAGGTTATTATGTTGGTGTTTTACTGGTCTGATCATTTTTAGATTGAATAGACCTAAAATTATTTTAACATCCTTCATTGTTTGGCGGGCCGGTTTTGGCCCCCGGGCCACATGTTTGACACCTGTGGCTTAATGCATTATAAACTAGACCTTCAAGTAAAGTGTTACCGGAATGACTTTTAAATAACAGTAACAAGTAATCTGTAATGGATTACAGTTTGGAAGTTACTTGCACAACACTGGTCATATCATCATGCATCTTTTCCTGCTTTGAACCCATACTTACTTCTGTGTTTGCCTTTTTTTTTTTTTTTTTTTTTTTTTTTTTGACTCCCTGGTGTTTTGATTCATTGCTCGCCTGCCTGTACGTTTTTGTTCATCTCCAATAAATTATTAAAACCTCCCTGCTATTCTCCAGGTCTACTCGGGGTGCTTTTTTTTTTTTTTTTTTTTTTCCCTCCATGGTACTTTAGCATTCATACATACATGTAACTTTCTCCCAGTCAGACCCATCTCTACAGGGCAGGTGTGTGTTAAGAGCATCGCTTAGAGGCTCCTCAAGGGTAGATATTGAGGGATGGGAGAATGATTGCAACAAACTCTTCCCGTTAACGTTCTCCGAGCCATTCTGGGGGAAAGAACCACTGACCTTCCACCTCCAAACATGTTTCTCTAGCCTCTCGCTGCAGGGCTTCCACCACTTTTTCCCTGGTTTTCTGACTCTTTCTCGCTCTGTGTCTGTCATTCCCAATGCAAGACCAGCTGTTGAAATGTGCAGCCTTGGAGTGAACGAAAAATCCCTCCTGATAGTTTTTCTTTTTTTTTTTTTTTTTTTTTATGGGGCATTTGGGATGATACTCTATCAATTAAGCCAGCAGGCCAGTCAAAAGTGTTGCCTCATATCCTTCATGCCTCCAGCCTATACCGGTTTCCAGCCCCCATGTGTGGTCCTACCCATGAATCTTAATCTTGTACCCAAACAGTTGCCATCAATTATCCTGGCTGCTACTGCTAACTCTTCCCCTGCCTCCCATTTTTTCTCATTAAAAAAGCCTTTTTCCTCCTCGCTGCGACGGAATTGCCTCACTTGCTTGCGCAGGAAATGATTTCTCAGCAGGCTTGTGGATGTGGTGCTTTCTACAGGTGGAAGGTATGAGCTATACATGTATGCATGTGTGTGTGTGTGTGTGTGTGTGTGAGAGTTGATTGTGCAGTGGCTTTTTAATGACTTATACCGGTCAATTTCCGTGCAAGGATATGTTTGTGAGCAGAAAAGGAAAACAGAGATATGCAGGTTAGAAAAATACAATTAAATAGTGCAGGTAAAAATTACAAACACGACAATAAAAATGCAGGTCCCAGGCAATAATGATGGAACTGAACCAGACTTTATGATAGTGAAATATCTATTATTCTGTCTGTGTATGGAAGGTGTTTCACGGTTTCACACAGATGAGCAAACCTTGCTTATTCTAAAGCAGTGTTTTTCAACCTTAGGGTTGGGACCCCACGTGGGGTCACCTGGAATTCAAATGGGGTCGCCTGAAATTTCTAGTAATTGATTAAAAAAAAAAAAAAAAAAAAAAAAAAAGCTTACTAATAAAAATATATGGTGAGTTGAGAGAGACAATCACAATACATAAAAGACAAGACAAACTCTGAAGCTGAAACTGACGCACTGCTCTGCAAAAATCTAAATCTGACCAAGTGTATTTTTCTCATTTTTAGTCCAAATATCTCGTCACACTTAAAATAAGACAGGATCACCTAAAGAGTACATTTTAAGATAGATATAAGAACTGATTTTTAGACAATAGATCTTCAAAATCTTATTTGAAGAAATCTTACCAAGATCCTTTTCACTTGCTCCATTGGCAAATTTTTTTGCTTAATTTAAAATCTTTTTTGCTTAATTTAAGCAAAAAAATCTGTACATCTTTACATTATATAGCCTAAATGTCATCTAAAATTAACATTTATTGGCAACATAGTACAGCAAACTATTACATGATCAAAAACATATTAATTTTAGCAAAAAAAAAAAGAAAATTCTCCCTTTTGAATGTCTGGGGTCGCCAGAAGTTTGTGATGTTAAAATGGGGTCACGAGCCAAAAAAGGTTGGGAACCACTGTTCTAAAGCATAAGGGGTCAGGACCCCACGTGGGGTCGCCTGGAATTCAAATGGGGTTGCCTGAAATTTTGAGAAACTGACAATAATAATTGATGATAATTAAGACATAAATGATTGATAATTTATGTCTTTTTAATCTATTCTTGTATTTTAGTCTATTATTTTGCTTTTTATTCTTCTATATGACACTTTTAATTGTACAGCTGTTTTACGTTTTTAATCTATTCTTGTATTTTTCTTTCATTTTTAGTTTTTCCCCTGTAAGTTGCTTTGGAAAAATGTGTCTGGCAAATGCATAAATGTAAATGTAAATGTAATTATAAAAAAATAAATAAAATTTTAAAAAAAACTTGCTAATAAAAAATATATGGTGAGTTGACAGAGACAATCTCAATCCATAAAAGACATGACAAACTCTGAAGCTGAAACTGAAGCACTGTGGTACTGTTTATCTTTCAAATGTTCATTGTGGTCAGTTTCAGATGCTGCAGCTCTTTCATAATTCATAGTTTGAGTTATTGTTTGTTCAGTATTAATTGTCAGCCTTGTAAATCCAAGCTGGACTGACTGTACATATCCTGACCAAGGAAAATCAAATTCTCACTTTGTGCAGTAATCTACACCTGGCTTTTCTGCCTCTGTCCATAATAATATATATTATATAGCCTAAATGTCATCTAAAATTAACATTTATGTGCAACACAGTATAGCAAACTATTACATAATCAAAAACAAATTAATTTTAGCCAAAAAAAAAAAAAAAAAAAGGCTCTGTTTTAAATGTCTGGGGTCGGCAGAAATTTGTGATGTTAAAATGGGGTCACGAGCCAAAAAAGCTTGGGAACCACTGCTCTAACGTATATAAAATATCAGAAAAGCTCAATTCAAAAGTATTTCTAAAGTGTAAATGTATATGCTAGATACCAGTCCTACCTGGCTTCCATTCCAAACATGCATCTGGAAACACTAAACCCTGTGGTGTGAAGGAAACCACCATGAATATCTTATGTAAAAGGTCCTATCTCCAAGAGGAAAAGATGGTCCTGATCATAACAGAACTATACTTAAAACTACTACTACTACTACTACTAATAATAATAATAATAATAATAATAACTTTATTTATATAGCACCTTAAAACCTTAGTTTACAAAGTGCTTTGACAAAGCAAAAGAACACCACAGTAGAATAAAAACATAGAAAACAACACAATAAAAGAGATAAATACAGCAAACACAAAATCATGACTACTCTTGAATGTATCGTAGTGGAGAGGGCAGAAATAACATAACATGATGCTGTCAGATCAATGCAAAAATGAAGGAATGGAATAAACCAACATGTATGACAAGATAAATGAAAAACCAAAACAGGGTAAAATGAAATATTCAACCATGAAAACATTTAAAAGTGAAATCATCACATAAAGTTTATAAAAATGTGTTTTAAGAAGTGATGGAAAAGATGTTCATCCAATTAATCCAATGCAAGTCAGTGGACGATGCCATATATTTGCTGCTTCTAATTCATATACTTCTATAGTTTAGCTCCTAGTAATTCAATGTTTAACAGTAGAAAATGCAGTGAAAAAAAAAGAAAAACATGACTCTGGGGATTGTGCATATTGAAGAGACCTTCAGTTCTACCACAGAAAACAACTCCTTCTGCTGCTTTTCTTTCATCTCTGTTGCTGTTTCCTGAGATAAACACACGTACAGCCGAAACTAAAACCACTTATGTAGGTCTACCTATGCACAGTCTGGTCCTGCACAAATTTACACTGCGTTCACTATGTTGAGTTGGTCATTATTTGTTAGTAGATCACCTGCACCCCTCTTTTTTTTTTTTTTAACCTTTATTTAACCAGGTAAGTTAGTTGAGAACGGATTTTCATTTTCAATATATAATTATATATATTATCAATAGAGACGAACAACCAATCACTCTCACATTCACACCTATGGGCAACTTAGATTAACCAATTAACCTACATGTGCATGTCTTTGAACGGTGGGAGGAAGTTGGAGAGAACCCACGCAAACACGGGAGAACATGCGACCACCACAGGAAGGTTCCTGGTGTTGGAATCGAACTCAGGACCTTCATTCTAATTGATGGTGGTTAAATATGTGCCCGCAACAGTTGAAGAATTTTCATTTTGTCTTCTTATCTTAGTGACACTGTTATTATTTTCTTTTGTTCAGACAAAGTAGTACTAGAGTGATGTTCTCATACCTGACATGTTTCGGCTGTCTCGTAGGGTAAAAACAGTCAATAACACGTCAGCAACGCATCGGGAGACGCCTCTGAAAAAGGCTGCAGCAACAGCTAAATCATGTCAGGTATGAGAACATCACTCTAGTACCACTTTGTCTGAACAAAAGAAAATAACCCCTGAATGTGCCCACAATATGTCATGCAGTATGCATCACCAGGAAAATCATTTATAAAACAAGTGGTGCCAGGCACAACAAACCCCGCCCCTTGCATGTATTGTAGCTTATTTTGGCATCGATCCAGCTGATGTCATCATGTCTATGCGTGTGCTAATGTCAGCATATCAACTGCCTCTATATATGTGTCAAGATTGAAGTAAATCGAAATAAAACTGATGTTTTTATAGATATTTGACATTCCGCCCTTTATAAGAAAATGGGAGAAGAAAAAAGAATTTAAAAATTCATAAAAAATTCAAACTGTGACCTATTTTTCCCAAAATGTAATGACTTCTATTCTGTGTCACTGGTAATCTATAAACCCAATTTGGTGTTAATTCAACAAATAGTTTTGCTACTAAAGTATTAACAAATAAAACAAGTTTTGCCAGGCATGACAAACCCCACCCCTAGCACATATTTCACCCATTATAAGTAAATGGGAAGATTTTAAAAATTCATTAAAATTTTTTTTACTTTGACCTACCAAAATGTAATGGCATCTATTCTGGGTCACTGGGAATCTATAAAACAAATTTGGTATGAATTCAACCAATAGTTTTGCGGCTAGAGACATTTGAAATTTTGTCCATTATAAGTAAAAAGGGAAATAAAAATAAATAAATAAATGAATCGTAAAAATGTTTTACTTTGACCTACTTTTCCCAAAATGTAATCACATCTATTCTGGGTCACTGCAGTGTATAAACCACATTTGGTATGAATTCAACCAATATTTTTGCTGCTACAGTGTTCACAAACAAAAAAAACAAACAGACCAAACCAAATACACCACCCCTTACCTCCCCTTCGGAGGGCAGAGTAATCACGCATATGATCCATACTAAAAGTGCACACAAAAAAGATATGGTGATGCAACGGCTGATGTATAAAACCTGCAGTCAGTGTTCCCTTTATAATCACCATCCACTAAGAAATGTGGACAGGCCTCATATCCCGTCCTTTCCATGCTCATATTAAACCATCAAAGGTCGACATAAAGCATGTCATGAATGCTGATGCATAGACATGAGCCAGCTGATCAGTCGTTCTTTACGTGAGTCAGGGCAACATCTGAGAGGAAGTACATCCATCATTCGGCATTAGACGCAGGAGTGTCACCGTAGTATTTATGTGTCCAGCACTTAGACCGAACACTTCCAGATGACAGTGACAATCAGTGGGAATGCCACCCTGGAATATATTGTGTGAAAATGGAAGTTTTATTTGCAAGCATGATTTAGTTAGTTTTCGGTCTAGTAATCTTGGCCAGCATTTTGAAAAGAACACACGCTTTATCAATTATTGGAAATACACTTTTGGAACTAATATACAGGATCCCTATTACAGAGGTAAACTGCCAACACAGTCACTTCAAGGAATTTACAAAAAAAAAAAAAAAAAATCCTGAAATCTGAAACCTTGACACAGTAGCACTGCAAACATCTAAATCTTACCAAGTGTATTTTTCTCATTTCTAGTCAAAATATCTCATCACACTTAAAATAAGACATAATCACCTAAAGAGTAACTTTACAGTAAGATATAAGAACTTATTTTTAGACAATAGATCTGGAAAATCTTATTCAAGAAATCTTACCAAGATAATTTTCACTTGTTCCATTGGCAGATTTTTTTTTTCTTTTTTGCTTAATTCAATATTTTTTTGCTTAATTCAAGCAAAGAAATCTGCAATGCATCCCCAGTGGTCTACATGACCGACTTCCAATGCTACAACGTGTTGAAAATGTCATGTGATTCAGTCACGGAGCCGTGACCATGGACCCCTAAGGGTTAATTAATTGGTTGTAATCAGGGTGTGAAGGGGATTTTAAGCAATGTAGTAAAAAAAAAATCTACAGGAAAACATCTCCTACCCTACCTTTAAGACAGTGTTTTTCAACCTTGGGGTCGGGACCCCACGTGGGGTCACCTGGAATTCAAATGGGGTCACCTGAAATTTCTAGTAATTGATAAAAATAAAATGAAAACTTACTAATAACAAATATATGGTGAGTTGACAGAGACAATCCCAATACATAAAAGACATGACAAAGTGTGAAGCTGAAACTGAAACACTGTGGTACTGTTTCTTTCAAATGTTCATTGTGGACAGTTTCAGATGCTGCAGCTCTTTTATAATTCATAGTTTGAGTTATTGTTTTTTCAGTATTAATTTGCAGCCTTTGGACTGACTGTACAAAATTCTCACTTTGTGCAGTAATCTACACCTTGCTTTTCTGCCTCCATCCATAATAATATACATTATATGGACTAAATGTTGTCTAAATTTAACATTTATTTGCAACATAGTATAGCAAACTATGATGAAACATGATCAAAAACAGATTAATTTTAGCAAAAAAAATGTCTCCGTTTTGAATGTTTGGGGTCACCAGAAATTTGTGATGTTAAAATGGAGTCACAAGCCAAAAAAGGTTGGGAACCACTGATTAGACAGTTTAATATGTTTTTGTTTGTTCAAAAATAATAATTAAGCATTGAGACCTGATGTATCAAATATGATACAAAATTTAAAATCACACATGGAAATTGATATTTGAAAAAAAAATGTTTTGGTTGTTCAGAAGGACTAGTAAAGGGTGCAATTTCAAAGAACTGGAATTTTCTGTTAGTAATTTAATGGTTCAGGCTTTACAGGGTTAATCATCTCAATTTAATCACAATATAATGCAACATTTAATTTTAGAACAAAGACTGATGCTGAACTAAAAGATGACAAAAGCACGTAGATATTTACAGCAGATGCGATATAATATGATATTGTTAAGTGGAACCGACAGAAGTCCCACTGTTACACACAGGTGCTAATAAGTGCAAAGCTATAGCATCTCATCTGCATACTGTATGTATGGAACATTTGTTTGTATCTCAATTATTAACTTAGAAATGTCCCTGAGCATGAGCGCATGACTATTACATGATCGAAAACAAATAAATTTTAGCAAAAAAAAAAAAGTCTCCGTTTTGAATGTCTGGGGTCGCCAGAAATTTGTGTTGTTAAAATGGGGTTACGAGCCAAAAAAGGTTGGGAACCACTGTTTTAACCTCCGAAGACCCAGCTATGGGTTTTCTGTTCACATTTGTGGAAAAGAGTTTCACAACTTTATACAAAAAAAAAGAAAAGAAAACTGTCCACCACCAAGGACATTCCATAAAAATTTAAAAAACTGCATCTGAAAAAACTGTTGCATCATGATGTTTCCAATAGAGGCACTTATTTAATTAAAAACAAAAAAAAACCTTGTCCTTCGCTGACATTTCCTGGGTCTTAGGAGGTTAAGACGATATAGAAATATCATATGTGAGGTGAAATTACACATGTTGGAGCCATCGTTATGCATAGTATGATTCCCCATATTTAATTTCAGTTCACCATCACCATCTGCCAGTTCCACCCCCCGCCCAACTCCAAAATGTTTGTAGACATGGTCAGAGTTTCCATCCAGCTGCTCACATCCTCACCCCATTTGTTTTTATTGATCCTGATTTTTGCTTGGGCTGTGATGAACGCCTCTTTCATGCCCTGTTTTGTATGTTGGCAGCGTACAAAACAGACCAAGGTGCACTGAGGCCCCGGAACAGCTTCAATGAACCTTGGCAGTCTTTCTACAATGTGCAAACTCTACTACAGGGACAGAACACCATTATTCCAAAAGACATCCTCTCATTTGGTGTTCTGATGATAGTTCTGGAAAGTGCGAACACCTTGGCACAAAATGCTATAGGTGTTCACTCGGGTTGGAACTGGCATATGATTCCCATCATTTTCAGCTTCATCAAACCATTACATGAGTCTTTGTACCTTGTGGATGGAGGAGGGGGGGACCGTCATGTTTGAAGAGGCCGCTTTTCCTTTAATTTGATGCCTGTCTCTAAATTCCTCATTTGCCACATCATTCCGATTATAATTCCGACTCTATTCAGACGACGAACAAAGACTTTCTTCCAAAAATAAATGAGAAGGTGTCCAACTGGTGACACATAAACACAGTGACCGTTTTTTGCTTCTTGAATACATGTCTTCATTTACAAGAAATCAGTGATGGGTATTTCTGTTCTCTGGTGTTGTCAAATAGTGACATCATTTGTCATTCAGGAGACTGTTACATACGACAGACATGTCTGCGAGCTGTCAGCATGATAAGATAATTTATTCTATTAAACCTCTGGAACAAACTGACATGCAGACAGCGAATGTTTATGTGAGAGACATCAGGATGACAAGAAGACGGCGCTGGAGGCAAGTGATTGTCTGAATGCATTATTGTTCCTATTGTTCCTGCTTCTATTGTCAAAACACTACGTAAGGAGACTACTATTAAGGTTAACACAATGTTTAGCGAGTTTGACTTTCTTTGTTATTTCATTTGGTGTAAGACTTGAAAGGTATAGCATGTCAAACTACTTTACAGTTCTGACTACAGGTTCTGTACTATGTGTTTGAACCTCTGTTACATGTAATTCAGTAAATCCAACCTCCTGGAGGCATAGCTTCAGGGCAAAGCCTCTGAGAACACAGAAATCTGACTTGTTAAAGGCCAGATAACCCAAAGTGCAGAATTTTCAAAAAGAGGCTCTTTAGGCTGGAAGGATGTTTAAATGTGCAAGTTGTTTTATGCCGCGTTTCCACTACGTGGTATCGACTCGGCTGGACTCAACTCGACTCAGCCTTTCTGCGTTTCCATTACGAAAAAGGGCCTGGAATTTCGTACTCGGTACTAGTTTTTTAGTATCACCTCCGCTGAGGTTCCAGGACTGGGGAACAGGCACTAAAACATGATGTGTAAACACTGCAGACCACTGATTGGTCAGAGAGTTGTCTCTGTGACCCACCGTTTTACAAAAAACAGATGCAGAAGTCGACAGTAAATATAGCGGTAGGTTAATCCACATGATAACGGCCCACAAATCTACACCATGGTTTGTCGAGGAGGTTCAGACGTAAAAATTCAGTGTGAGCTTGACGAGAGAACATGAAACGAGTGAGTTTATCAGCAACTCTCTGAGAAGACGACACGGAAGTAACGCACCACATCGCTATGACGTCCAGGTACTGTAAAGTCGGTTGTATCCTGGAATGGAAATGGTCGCCAGGAATAGGACCTGGTATCTGAGTTGAGTCGAGACAAGCCGAGTTGAGCCGGTTCCACGTAGTGGAAATGCGGCATTATATTACCATGGTCATTCCTAGTCCAGTGTCTCCTTCCTTTACAGCAGTGTTTCCCCAGGGGACATTGGGACACCATTAGGGGGCGTTTGGAATGAGAAAGCAGAAAGGGGGTGCTGAGACTGAAATGGGGGGGGGGGTGTTAGTCTGTGTAAGTGTCAATATCAAGCAATATGCACTGCAAAAATCTAAATCTTACCAAGTGTATTTTTCTCATTTCTAGTCAAAATATCTCATCACACTTAAAATAAGACATAATCACCTAAAGAGGAACTTTTCAGTGAGATACAAGAGTTTATTTTTAGACAATAGATCTTGAAAATCTTATTTCAAGAGATCTTACCAAGATAATTTTCAGCTGTTCCATCGGCAGATTTTTTTTATTTATTTATTTTTTTTGCTTAATTCAAGATTTTTTTTTTGCTTAATTGAAGCAAAAAGTCCGTTAGTAGTAGTTAGTAAGTTTGTTCTATGGATAAAGTTCTGTTGCTGGTCTATAAAGCTCTGAATGGTTTAGGACCAAAATACATCAGTGACCTCCTGACCCAGTATGAACCCACCAGACCCCTCAGGTCATCTGGATCCGGTCTGTTGTCAGTTCCCAGAGTCAGAACCAGACATGGAGGAGCTGCGTTCAGCTTCTATGCTCCACATGTCTGGAACAAACTCCCAGAAAACCTCAGATCAGCTGAAACACTCAGTTTATTTAAATCCAGGTTAAAGACCCACCTGTTCTCAGCTGCATTTGGATAGAGTTTTTATTCTTTTAAGTTTAAAGTTTTTATCTGTTTTGTCTTCTTATCTGTTTTATCTATTTACCTAATTTTGTTTTGATTTGTTTGTTTCTCTCATGCCTATACTTTTTATTGCTTCTGCTGTAATGCTTTTAATGTTTTATGTTAAGCACTTTGAATTGTCTTGTACATGAAATGTGCTATAGAAATAAACCTGCCTTGCCTTACCTATGGATTTCAATCACCCTACACTGGAAAAAATGTCCCTCTAAAATCAAATAAAAATTTAAAAATGAATACAAGATATTTTTGCTTGAATTAAGCAAAAAAATCTGCCAATGAAACAAGTGAAAATTATCTCTCTAAGATTTCTTGAAATAAGATTTTCAAGATCGATTGTCCAAAAATAAGTTCATATATTTCACTGAAAACTTCCTCTTTAGGTGATTATGTCTTATTTTAAGTGTGATGAGATATTTGGACTAGAAATGAGAAAAATACACTTGGTAAGATTTAGATTTTTGCAGTGTGTTATGTCTCCCGGTCTTTGGTGGTAACATCTGTCACGAAGGGATCACTATATATGCAACGTATATAAGGTCTGTCATACCACCCCCCCAAAAAAAAGGTTGACAAACATTGCTCTATACAAAGTCAAAATTAGACATAGATGTAAAACTATACATTTTTATGCACAAACGATAGATAGGGGAGCTACAGAGGAACAGTACATGCAACAAAATCATAAAATTATGAGTTTGTTGTTCGTACAGTCGTGGAAAAAATGATTCGACCACCCTTGTTTTCTTCAGTTTCTTGTTCATTTTAATGCCTGGTACAACTAAAGGCATATTTGTTTGGAAAAATATAATGATAACAACAAAAATAGCTCATAAGAGTTTAATGTCAGAGCTGATATCTAGACATTATTTATGTTTTTCTATGGCATTGTACTGACAAAAACAGTGCTTTTAGGCATTCCATGTTTTCTTTTCTGTCTGTTTTAGTCACATGATACACACAGGAGTTAGTACTTGATTGCATAAACCTTGTTTTTGATGACTTTTGGTGGTCTAATAAGTTTTTCCGTGACTGTATATGCCACATGTCATCCTGCTTGTGTGTCTGCATGGTACATTATAGCGCATGTTTATTGTTTCGCACACTTTGAGAAGAGCTCATTTTGATTCTGTTGTCCTTGTCACCTTGCATTTCTTTTCATTTGCAGCGGGGGCCACCCTTTTCATCACGCTCCAGATCGATTATAATTTGTTTTAAGGCTTAGCGGATGAATGTAAATAGCAAGCCACGGACGCTTAAAAAGATATAAGCTAACCCGCAGACAAGCCAAGCAATCAACTGGGATGCGGACAGCAAATTCCATGTTGTTTGTAATCTATGCTCTTATTAGAGGAGAGTGCAAATACATCTTGTAATACAATATCAGACTCAGCAATAAATTACCCGGTGGCAGAAAGCTGCAGTGGTCAGGCCAAACACAGTGTGCTTTCTTTGTGTATGTTTGCATGCATATATGTCTTAGTGAGAGTGGAAGTATCCTATAAAAATGAGCAGAGCTTATATTGGAAAAGAAGGTGTAAAGTGGAAAAACACTAACTGTGTGTAATCGATATAATAAATCACATACAGTGTAGTGAAGTGGAAGAGAGGCCAGCGACAGCATGGGGTCTGAAACACAACATAAGTTCATGCTACTCAGTTTGACAAAGTGGCGGTGTCACGATGGTGGTTTTGTCAGCTTAGGTTGTCCAACTCTTGTTACCTCTGCCAGGAGGTATTGTGATCGCTTGCTTTGTGTGCATGTGTGTTTGTGTGTTTGTTTGTTTGTTTTTTTGTTAGCAAGATAACTCAAAAAGTTGCGGATGGATTTTCATGAAATTTTCAGCAAATGTTGATACTGGCAAAAGGAAGAAATGGTTAAATTTTGGGGGTGGTTGGGGGGGTGGGTGGTCCAATCAGAAGGAGGAGTGGACTCACATCATTAGAATGAACACAAATGAAGGAAAAAATGAACAAAATGCACAAAAATGAAGAAAATATAAAAATTAAATGAACGCAAATGAAGGAAATAATGAACACAATGCACAAAAATGAAGAAATTATAAAAATTAAATGAACACAAATGAAGGAAATAATGAACAAAATGCACAAAAATGAAGAAAATATAAAAATTAAATGAACACAAATGAAGGAAATAATGAACAAAATGCTCAAAAATGAAAATATAAAAATTAAATGAACACAAATGAAGGAAATAATGAACAAAATGCACAAAAATGAAGAAAATATAAAAATTAAATGAACACAAATGAAGAAAATAATGAACAAAATGCACAAAAATGAAGAAAATATAAAAATTAAATGAACACAAATGAAGGAAATAATGAACAAAATGCACACAAATGAAGAAAATATAAAAATGAAATGAACACAAATGAAGGAAATAATGAACAAAATGAAAAAAGAAACCAAAATGAAGAAAAATGAAGAAAACACTGAACAAAATGAGGGAAAATAAAAAAATATAAAAACAAAATGGAGAAAATATAAAAACAAAATGAAGAAAAATGAAGAAAATAATGAACAAAATGAAGAAAATAATGAACAAAATGAAGAAAAATGAAGAAATATAAAAACAAAATGACGAAAAATGAAGAAAATAATGAACAAAATGAAGAAAAATGACGAAAATATAAAAACAAAATCAACAAAAATGAAGAAAATAATGAGCAAAATGAACAAAAATGAAGAAAATATAAAAACAAAATCAACAAAAATGAAGAAAATAATGAACAAAAAATGGAAAAAAAAAAGAACAAAATGAAGGGGGGGGGCAGATCTCTCTTGGTGGAGGTCTGCGCTCTCCGAGTGCTTTTCTTGTTATCAGTGTGTTCACATAAAGGGACAGAGTTTGGCAGCAGAAGGCCAGTCGCAAACATCAACAGGCCTACGACCGGCGGTGTACTTGTCATAAGAAAAACAAACTATAATCCGAAAACAAATGGGAGGAATTTTAAAACTAGAAAACACGCTAAAAAAAAAAGTCGACACAGCTGCAACCGAAGCCCACAACAAACTGCTGACTTTATGAATGTCAATAATCTTATCAGTATCACATAATTAAATCGTAAGTATGTCTGACTGTAATTATGACTGTGTATTCCGTTAAGCTGATGTTGCTTCGATGCATTCTAATGGTGATGAGTAGGACTGTGTAAACGCTGATGAATCAAATGATCTGTCAAGAGACCCCTCAGTTCAAGTCAGTCAATGTATATTAGAAGAAAATGATCAAACAGAAGCTTATAAAATGTTCATAGCCCAACTCCTCTTTTTTTTCTTTTTGTTTAATTATATATGCCTGATAAGTGTCATACCAACTAATATTATTGCTTTAATTAGTTAAGAATAGAATAGAATAGAATAGAATAGAATAGAATAGAATAGAATAGACTTTATTTGCCATTTGCACAGATACATCACATTATAGGTACATTGGAATTCTTGTGTGTTTCCATGACTCACGGAATCCAAAAAAGACACGAACAAAAACAGAAACAAAACATCAACACAGCTAAAACATATAAAAATAGTTATTGCATAGACAGACACAAATACACTTGTAAAATAGAGTACTGTATCAGAAAATAAATAAATAAATAAATAAAAGTACTAGGAGGTAAAAACAAGTTATTGCACATACAATTAAAATACTGGGAGGTATTTATTTATTTATTTAATCTCAGATTGGGATGTGTTACCCAAAACTTTGTAGGGTGGGGGGGTTGTATATATGTTATGTGGAAAATCCAAAATTATGTTTTTTCTTGTGTGAAACTATCACTTTTTTTTCTTTTTTTTTTTTTTTTTTTAACATTGATTCCAATGAAAACATTGGAGAAAAAAAAGAATCAGAATCTCTGACCCACATTGACACCCTACATTTTTATATTTGTTCTATGAAGACGTATTAAATTACTCCCAATTGTATATTCTAGTCATTTCGTAACTTTTCTCTTGGTCGCTTTTTCCAGTGTATATGTACATTAGAGCATTTGTCCAATCATATTTCAACCATCATGTGTTGCCGGGTAAAATAAATCTGCCTTGAGGCCTTCAGAATCAACAGTGCAGCCTCTGGAGCTTCAAATAAATGTCAATGAACCTGTTATTTTAACCAATCAGATTTCATGTTGGTTAAAGCAGGCAATACAATATAATAATAATGGTGTTTTCTAAGAACATGCTAGTCAGAGCAAGCTCAGCTGTAGCAAACCGCATATGTAGTGACATGCATAAGATAAAATATATTAGTTTTTATTTTAATATGTTTTCCCACAAACTTCTTTTGCATTCTATATTGCTGAAATCATCCATGAAACTAATGCCAATGGAATTCCTGAGATAATCTATGAAAAAAATGGTTAAATTGTTGTATTGAATAGTCAAATCGGATTTGACTGATAGTAACCTAGGAGTAAGTGAAGAACAAACAACTTACGCTACATTCAGACTGCAGGCAAATGTGACGCAAATCCGATTTATTTATTTATTTATGTGCCCATATGTGACCTGTATCCGATCTGTTACAGACAGTTTGAACAGCACAAATCCGATTTTTTCAAATGTAACCCAGGCCACTTTCATATGTGATCAGAAATCCGATATGTTTCTGATATTATGCAATGTGACTTCAGTGTGAATGGCCAAGTCTCATTTATCAGATCTTTACGTCACTAAAATGCGACAAACATCACAATTCTGCGTCCCAGAAGGAAGAGCGGCGGAAAAAACATATTGACTTCCATAAACACAGTGCGTGCCTGCGTGGTCACGTATTACATCAGGACCTCTTTTGTGCATGCGGGTCACTTCAGGGTCGCATCCAGTTTATATTCAAAACTGATAGAAGTTGCATTTATCGCTCTATTTCCGTCTTCGACAGCCAGATCGATCACCTTTAACTCGAAAGCTGCCTCATGTGCATTTCTTCGTGTGTTTTCCATGATGAGGTTGTGTGCATGACACGCAAAATGACTGATCGGAAGAATTTAGTGCGAGTGCGTTTGATTGACAGTGGATTAGCCACATTATTCTTTAAGGCACAGGGTTCAAAGCGTGAGGAAAAAGTAACAGTTTATAGTCTGGAAATTATGGTAATGTGTAATATGAACAAGCACACACAAAAAAAATCTGATTTAATCTTAGATGGGGATTGCGTTTTCTGTCATGTAGAAAATCTAAAAAAATTTTTTTTATATTTTTCTTGTATGACTGCCGCTTTGGTTTATCTTGGCTTCAATAAAAAGAATGTTGAAGAAAAAAAAAAAAAAATCAGATTTCACCAAAAAAATTCGAATTGTGCATTAAGACCTGCTGTCTGAATGAAGCCTTACAGCAGGGGTGTCAAACTCATTTTGGTTCAGGGGCCATATTTAGCCCAATTTGAGCTCAAGTGGGCCAGATCAGTAAAATAATGACTTAATAATCTATAAATAATGACAAATCCAAGTTTTTCTTTTTGTTTTAATACAAAAAACCCCAATTAAATTATGAAAATATTTACATTTTACAAAAAAATATGTGAATAACCTGAGAAAAACAGAAATTTCATTTGAAAAATTAGTGCAATTTTAACAATATTATGCCTTGACTTACTATGTATACATGTACATTTACACACAGTGTTACATAAACATTTGGTAACAGGCAGAATATTGTTAAAATTTTGGAGTTTGGAACTAAAATTTGAACAATTTCTACAATATTCCATCTCTTATTATTAACACAACTACAGATCACAGTGGATCCATGAATGCACGAAACATTTAGTAACAGGCAGAATTAAAAATTAAAATTGCACATTTCGGGTTGTTCATCTTTGTTTTTATTTATGTATTTATTTGTTTTTTATTGTGAAAGAATAGTTTTGTAAATGTAAATATTTTCAAAAATAGTGCAATTTTAACAATATTATGCCTCGACTTATTATGTATACATGTACATTTACACACAATGTTACGTAAACATTTGGTAACAGGCAAAATATTGTTAAAATTTTGGAGTTTGGAACTAAAATTTGAACAATTTCTACAATATTCCATCTCTTATTATTAACACAACTACAGATCACAGTGGATCCATAACTGCACAAAACATTTAGGAACAGGCAGAATATTGTTCAAATTGCACATTTCAGGTTGTTCATCTTTGTTTTTATTTATGTATTTATTTGCATTTTATTGTGAAAGAATAGTTTTGTAAATGTAAATATTTTCACAGTGTAATCTTATTTTTTTCACTTAAATTTTTTCCACAATTTTTCACAAAGAAAATTTGTCATTGTCATTATTTATGTTATTGTGTTGTTATTTTTACTGGAGATCACATTGGTTTGTATGTGGAACCTGAACCAAAATGATTTGGACAAACTAGACTGTTCAGGTTAATTTGTGCACTTTCATCCTGCAGGGCCGGAATGGAACCTTTGGTGGGCAATTTGGCCCCCGGGCCGGATGTTTGACACCTGTGCCTTACAGATATGATAAGGTTCATAACTTAACTTTCGTGCCTTTAAACAGTTAATTTGCCAGTTTTAGACACCCCTTTACTATCAGAGCAAGAGCAGGGCAGATTGGTCAGTAGGCAGTGCTTTTACTGGTTATTTCAAATGCCACTGGAACATCTGAAATGTGCAGCTTAAATGACAATGGCAGGCTATTAAAACTGAAGTTGCCTTGCTAACCAACTGCATATCCAGTTCCATGAAAGAGACCCCGGATAAAACAGATGATTCCTGTAATTGTCTCGTCACGTCTGATCTATGCTGTTGTTCACGTCTTGCATCTATTAAATGTGTTCTTTTGTCTTATTATGTCAAGACATACTTTATCCAGTACTGAAAGGTCACACAGCAGCACTGCTCTGCTTATGCTGTGCAGCTGACATTTGTCTTTCTATCTTTGGTTTTTGTTGTTTTTTTTTTCAAACAGTAACTATATATTTGGTGATCTGTTCTAGATTTGACAGTAGGCAAAGTGTCAATTTAGTTGCGTCGTGTTTTTCTTTTTCATTGCGTTTGTATAAACGTAGAGAGAACTAGATAGATAGATAGATAGATAGATAGATAGATAGATAGATAGAGACAGAAAGAAAGAGAGAGCGAGTGAGAAAGAGAGACAGATAAATAGAGAGCGCAAAAGAGATAGATGAGAGAAAGAAAGAGATAGATAGATAGATAGATAGATAGATAGATAGATAGATAGATAGATAGATAGATAGATAGATAGATAGATAGATAGATAGATAGATAGATAGATAGATAGAGAGAGAAAGAGAGAGAGAGAGTGATAAGTAGAGAGAGATAGAGAGCGAAAGAGATAGAGACATAGAGATAGCTAAATAGATAGCTAGTGAGAGAGAGAGAGAGAGAGAGAAAGAGAGAGAGAAAGAGAGAGATAAGTAGAGAGATAGAGAGTGAAAGAGATAGATAGATAGATAGATAGATAGATAGATAGATAGATAGATAGATAGATAGATAGATAGATAGATAGATAGATAGATAGATAGATAGATAGTGAGAGAAAGAGAGAGAGTGAGAAAGAGAGATAGATAAATACAGAGCGAAAGAGATAGATGGAGAGAGAGAAAGAGAGAGATAAGTAGAGAGATAGAGTGAAAGAGATAGATAGATAGATAGATAGATAGATAGATAGATAGATGACACACATTCAATAACAATATAAAACCACAACAAACACGAGTAAAGCCAAATATAACACAAGAAAAGCACTCTGAGAGCGCAGACCTCCGCCAAGACAGATCTGCACCCCCCCCCCCCCCCCCCCCCGCCCATCACCAACAAAATTTAATCATTTCTTCCTTGTGCCAGAATCAACATTTCCTGAAAATTTCATGAAAATCCATCCATAACTTTCTGTGTTATCTTGCTAACAAACAAACAAACACACACGCAAACACACAAAGCAAAGTGATCACAATACCTCCTGGTGGAAGTAATAAGACCAGACACTATACACTGTACATTATACATTAGAAGTATAAAAACATCTGGGTAGAATGTGGGTAATAACTGTAAGAGTCAGTGTAACAGTGTAAGCATGGAAGAAATTTATGTTTTGTTTTAAGAGTTAAAATATTAGATGAAATATTATAATTATGTTATTATCTTCATTTATGGAAAATATGTTTTGTTTCATGTATAGGAGGCATTATTTGTTATATCGAGGTTAACGTAAAGCATTTTATTTATTTTGGTCTATTTATCGCTGTTATCGCGAGACTTGGTGAGAGTTATAGAGGAGATTCAAGTTCCGTTTTAGCCCAGACATGCTAAAACCTTTGACGAAGCCATGTCTGCAGTAGCTGCTAAGGGAAGTTAGCTGTATAAGGTATCTTGTAATACTGTGTACATTTGGATCATTGTATATTCGTAATCACGTTTGTTCTAATTAACACATGTTTATTTAGAATGCGCAAAAAGAAAAGACTGTTTACCTGAAATCTCAGAAAGTGACAGGTGGTCACGAAGTAGGATAGCATTTTGCTATTCACATTTCATGTTTTTTAGGCTTCAGTTTAGTGCCTAAACCCATTGTATTTTATTTCTTTTAGTTTTCACAGCGTTTGAGAAGCCAAATAATAATAATAATAATGATAATATAATCTTTTAAGTCACTTCTTAAAACACACTTTTATAGACTTGCTTTTATGTGATGTTTGTCCCTTTTAATTTTAATTTTTAATTTAAAAAAAAATTTGAATCTTATCCTGTTTGATTCTTGGTTTATATTCTCATACATGATGTTGTTTTATCTCACACCTTTATCTTTGCATTGATTTAACAGCATCGTCTTACGTTACCCCTGCCCTCCTTATTCAGATTCATTCAATTATTTCGAAGTGTCATGTTTCTGCATTGTTGTACACATCTCTCCTATTATGTTGCTTCTGTTTTAGTGTTTTTACTTACATCTTGTATCCTGCTGTTGTGCCCTTTACTTGTTTGTCAAAGCACTTTGTAAACTTTGTTTTAAAAGGTGCTATATAAATAAAGCTATTATTACTATTATTATTATTATTATTATTATTATTATTAGTATTATTATTATTATTATTATTATTATAAATAAAAGTGCCCGTCTTTAAGAAGCCCGTGCTGTGTTGTCATTTTGGAGCCACAATAACTATAATGTGCTCACATACAACTGTAAGGTGCACAGAAGGGAGGATGGAGGGGTGGAAGGGATGAATTTTTCCGTTGTGGAAACCTCAGCGTTCTTCTGTACACTGTACTGTCCAGTGAACTACAACAGCCCACCTCTCCTCCTCACAATTACAGTTTTTAATTGTTTGTATAGCGACCGGGGCAGATGCATCTTTGTTAGAAGGGGAACATTTGAGCACATCCTCAGTTATTCATTAACTGTGCTCTGGTGGGCCGTTGTGTAATTGTTTGTACCGGCACACTGGAAGTAACTGGCCAAAGGAGCTTAGTATTAATTTTCATCGGCCACAGCCAAGGGATTAGATGTGCTTTCCCCTGGCAAGGCTGTTTGGCAGCCACACTTATCTGAGGAGACTTACAAGGCTTATTGAACATTAGCATGCAATTATCTTTGATGGTCTAACTTTCGTACTGGCTGACAAGACCCAATGATTCCCCGTTAGGGTTTTTCTGAGGACATGACAAGAATGTCAAGGTGTAAAGGAAAGCAGAGAGAGAGAAAAAAAAAAAAAAAAATCTACGCTTGTGGCACAGAATAACACATTTTAAATCCTGATTGATTCCAGAGTGCTTTGTGTCATTTATCATACACAGCTATAGATTTCACAAATTGTTTTGTCTCTCGGTTGTCGATACGCTCAACTGTATGACTCCTGTGTGCAAGGATAAGACATTGCCGTTGCTATCAGTTGGTATCAGTTGTTATAAAAAAAAAAAAAAAAAAAAAATCACTCTAAACATTAAGTTTCCTCCCTCTGGTTCATCATGAATCCATTAAGGAGGTGAGAAACAACAACAAATTGAATTAATCCTCACTGCTGAAGAAGTGTATTCCATAGCACCTGTAGTGAGAAAAAATTGAATCTACAGACCTGTGATACTTAAAATGTTCAATGTGAGATTTTTTAGGTTGCAGTCGACTGAATACACCAACCTCAGCTCTCACTGGAGTATGTGTGACGCTGGACCTTTAACCCATAAACACCCAAACATCCACTAGCAACCAAAAGCATCTGTTGGTCTAAACCACAGCTGTCAAACTCATTTTAGTTCAGGGGCCATATTTAGCCCAATTTGATCTCAAGCGGGCCAGACCAGTAAAATAACAACTTAAAAACCTATAAATAATGACAAATACAGGTTTTTCTTTTTGTTTAAGTACAAAGAAAACCCTCAATTAAATTATGAAAATATTTACATTTTACAAAAAAGATGTGACTAACCTGAAAAAACAGAAATTTCTTATGAAAAATTAGTGCAATTTGAACAATATTATGCCTCGACTTATTATTTATACATGTACATTACACACAATGTTACATAAATATTTGGTAGAATATTGTTAAAATTTAGGAGTTTGGAACTAAAATTTGAACAATTTTTACAATATTCCATCTCTTATTATTAACACAACTACAGATCACAGTGGATCCATAAATGCACAAAACATTTAGTAACAGGCAGAATTAAAAAATAAAGCTGCACATTTTGGGTTGTTCATCTTTGTTTTTATTTATGTATTTATTTGTGTTTTATTGTGAAAGAATAGTTTTGTAAATGTAGATATTTTCACAGTGTAATGTTATTTTTTTTCCACATAATTTTTCCCAAAGAAAATTTGTCGTTATCATTATTTATGGGTAATTGTGTTGTTATTTTCACTGTAAATCACATTGGTCTGTATGTGGAACCTGAACCAAAATGATTTGGACAACCTGGACTGTTCAGGTTAATTTTTGCACTTTCATCCTGCAGGGCCGGAATGGAACCTTTGGCGGGCCAGATTTGGTCCCTGGGCCGCATGTTTGACACCTGTGATCTAAACAAATAGGCAAAGTACTGATCATTTTGAGGTGTTTATCGCCTCTTAATTAAAATATAAAAACTCAGACTAATTCCCAGCCAGATTTATCTCTACATTTGGGGATCGAACCTTTGCTTCAGATCGCAAAAACACTGATTTTTAACCCATAAAGTCCAAAACCATCTACTGATCTAAACTGTTGATCCACTCATCCTATCAATACATGTGAATAATTGGTGTAAAATGCAGTTTGTCATATTTTCATGGTCATCAGATATGACCCATTTGGACGTTCAGAGGCTCTGTGGTTACCGTGGAAACACCATCATCTTCTACAACATTGATTCACTAGTAAAACCCATGATGTTGGATCAATGACAGTGGATGGAAACAATTGTTTTATGCTCAGTTAAGGGATAAATTTGCTGAAAAAGACCTTTTACTTCAGTTTTCTGTTCTGATATAATAACCTTTGAATTTACTGTGTTTTCATGAACACTGAAATGAAATATGGGGAATTAAATATAGGAAAATACATGATTTACAGTGAAAAATGCTATATATGATAACTAGAAAAGTACTCTGAGAGCGCAGACCTCCGCCAAGGCAGATCACCCCCCCCCACCCCCCCCCCCACCCCACCCCAAAAAAAAAAATAGATAAAATTCCCTTCATTTTTGTCTCTGCCAATGTCGGATTGATATGTAATCAATTTATTTTGCTCGAGCTATTTTAGCTAGTGGCACCATACAGCACTTCATATTCCGTCCCTTCTTGTCACTTGTCGTCTAGAGTCGGCTTCTCGTCCCCACTCTACCTGGAAACATGGAGACTAAAGTTGGAATTTCTTTTAAAATGACAGTGAGGAAGATAAAAGATATGAAAAAGCTACAACTAAGCATTTAGGGGAAAAAAAGAAAAATAATAAAAACTAGCAAACCTGCTCTAAAAACTAATTAAAACTAACTGAATTAGAGAAAAAAAAGTCAAACACAAATAAAACTAAACTATAATGAAAAATCCCGAACTATTATAACCTTGGTACCAGGTATTGTTTTTGGAGACAGTTTCCATTAGAATACAATAGAATAGAATAGAATAGAATCGATCAAAACTAGAACTAAACTATCAAAACTAAATAAAACTGAACTATAATGAACTAGAAAAGCACTTAGAGAGTGCAAACCTCCGCCAAGGCAGATTAGTCCCCCCCACCCCCGATCACCACCAAAATGTCATCATTTGTTCCTTGTGCCAGTATCAACATTTCCTGAAAATCTCACCCAAATCCATCCATAACTTTTTGAGTTATCAAGCTAGCAGACAAACAAACAAACCCAGATGAAAACACAATAATAAACGGTGGTAAATCACTGAGGAAAGGTGAAATACAGTAGAGACAAAAATTCATTTGGGAACGGCAAGAAAAGTAGCACAGGGTCTTTATGGTTTAACCCTTTCATGCATGAATTATGAGAACCTTAATCAAGATTTTTTTTTTTTTTCCTGAGTGTTTTTATTTCTCTTTAGGCATGAAAAAAAGTGATTGAAATTTTTTTTTATTAACTTATTTTTCATGGAGTTACAAAAATGTCCACTCAGCTGGACATCATGCGTTTAATTTTAGAAGCAAAGAAACATGAATTTAATAATAATAATGGATTGGATTTATATAGCGCCTTTCTAGACACCTAAAGCGCTTTACATTATTGACCCATTATTCATTCGCTCTCACATTCTCCCTCTGGTGGTGGTAAACTACATCTGTAGCCACAGCTGCCCTGGGGCAGACTGACAGAAGCGTGGCTGCCATTTTGCGCCTACGGCCCCTCCAACCACCACCAAACACTCATACACCAGTGTGGGTGACACTGGAGGCAAGGAGGATGAAGTGTCTTGCCCAAGGACACAACAGACTGACTAGGACAGAGCGGGATTCAAACCGCCAACCCTTCGGTTATTGGACGACCCGCTCTACCAACTGAGCCATGGCCGCCCCCGAATTTATTGATATACTGTGTGAGAACTATGAAATAAAAGCATTTTTAGTGCTGCTAATCGGATGTTTTCTCACGTTTTAACATACTCTAATACTAGTTATGACTCACTTCATGGAGATAATATGCAAAAAAACCCCCAAAAACTTAAAAAAAAAAAAAATCCTGTTAATTACAGTCTAATCACAATCCCCTTTTTTTTTTTTTTTTTTTGCGCTCAAACATGTTAGTGCAGATCACATTTATGTAGAACAGTAAAGTTACAGTAATGGTATGAATTACAGTGTATGTGATGATGCATAAGTGTCCGCTGTGTTGGCTGATATGGAACTAAAACAACAAAATCCATGAAAATACGAGAGAACAGCTGTAGAATAACTGTCCACTGTAGTGACCACTATGCATGAAAGGGTTAAGTTAAATGAATATTAACTCAGGTCCACACTCGAAGACAGCAGGTGATGGTATTGCACTTCGATGTTGGACACCACCCCCCAAAAAAAAAAAAAAAAAAAAAAAGAAGAGGAGGAAGTCAATTCAGAGCTACTGTAGAAACAAAACACTAATGAAAACATGATATTCAATTTCTGCAATTAGATCTTCACAAATCCACTCTAAGTCTCACACACTTAACTAAAGAAAACTGCATTGTAAATACAGTATTTGCTTAAAAAACATAACCTTGCTGATCAAATTAGATTCTTCTTTGTGCTTGATGTGCAGGTTTTTTTCTGACAGAACAAACAAACAGTCTAACACAATAATAACTCTGCTTGTAGATGATTATAAAGCAGTTTTTTTGGCCCAATCCAATTCATCCCTTGCCCCCCCCCCCTTGCAACTCCGTTTCAAGGGGTAGGGGTTGAAAGATTCCCCCTATGAAATGGTACAACCCTTCGAGACCTGTTACATCATCAGCCGTCATCGATACCGCTATAAACAAATGCGACAACTTTGTTTCCGAAAGAATTCCCCATGTCGTCAGCAGGTGTAATCGTATGTGTTGCATGGGCTTTGGGTCATCTTTTTGCGGCTATCAACCACAAACTACACAAATGCGATCTATCACACATTGAAACGGCATTAAACAGTTGATCAAACTATTAAGTTGTTTACGAAGAAATGACTTATGGACTACACTTTTTTTCCTGCGCTGCTCTGTCCTGTTCAACCAACAACTGAACATTTTTGGTAATCGGCTCAAAAGTTTAAACATGTTTTCAGTTTTTACTACAACCGCTGCTGCTGCTGATAAACAATTACGGCGTACTCGGAGAAATGTTTGTCGGAAGTCTTGACCTTATATTTGCAAATGTCATAACATAACTTGTTATAAAACTTGATAAAGAAAGAAGATAGAAAGAAAATACGTACATTTGTGTTTCTTTCAACAAACTGTGTTTACCTCCATTTTGACGATAATTCGAACAGAATTATGGGAGATTTCTCATACCCCTCTGCTTGTTTCATGGTCCTAAAAAATCTCTGTTTCGAGGGCCAAAAAACCCTCCCCCTCCCCCTCCCCCTCTGACTCATCAAGAATCGGGACACCCCTACCCCTTCTCGTGAACACGCAAAATGGAGGGGTAGGGGTAAAGGGGTGAATTGGGATAGGGCCGTTCTCTTTCGTTCTAACAATACAAGTATATAATTAAACCATCATTTCCGAATTTAGTTACAATCTCTATTGTCACTGTCATGGATATTCATAATATAATAATAGTTATGATTACCTCCGCTAAGGAACGGTGGAAGTTATGTTTTCATGAGGGTTTGTCTGTTTGTTTGTTTGTTTGTTTGTTTGTTTGTTTGTTTGTCTGTCTGTTAGCAAGATAACTCAAAAATTTATGGACGAATTTGGATGAAATTGGCACAAGGAACAAATGACAAAATTTGGTGGGGATCGGGACGGGGTGGTGGGGGATCTGCCTTGATGGAGGTCTGTGCTCTCCAAGTGCTTTTCTAGATTTATTTATGTATTTACTTATTTTGAACCTGCAAAGAAACAAAATTAAACAAAACATAGCAAAATAAGACAACGGTCTTATTAGTGCAGGTTGTTGTTGGTATGGTGTGAGTTATTCTTAGCCAGGTGTCTCAAACATGCGGCCCACCAAAAGTTCCAATCCGGCCCGTGGGATGAATTTGCAAAGTGCAAAAATCCCAGTCAAGGCTGTGGAACTCTTTTTAGTTCTGGTTCCACAGATCAATATGATCTACAGTAAAATAATAATAGCAGAATAACTGACAAAAAAGAATGACTCCATATTTTCTTCTTGCTTTGATGTGAAAACAATAATCTTACATTATGCATATAAATAATGACAACTTCAAATTTTTGTCTTTGTTTTAGTGCAAAACAATAAAGTGAAATTATATAAATATTTACATTTACAAACTATCCTGTAACAATAAAATGTGAATAACCTGAACAATTATGAACAATCTGAAATGTCTAAAGAAAATTAAGCACAATTTTAACAATTTTCTGCCTGTTACTAAGTGTTTAGTGTCTTTGTAGATCTGATTTATAATACACATGTAGAAATGATAAGTTGAGGCAGAATATTGTTAAAATTGCACTTATTTTTCTTAAGAAATTTCAGTTTTTTCAAATTATTCACATATTTTTGTTTGGATAGTTTATAAAAGTAAGTATTTTCATAATTTAATGGGTTTTTTTTTACACTAAAACAAAGACAAAAATTTGGAGTTGTCATTATTTATAGGTTATTATGC
Source organism: Sphaeramia orbicularis (assembly GCF_902148855.1). Taxonomy (NCBI): domain Eukaryota; kingdom Metazoa; phylum Chordata; class Actinopteri; order Kurtiformes; family Apogonidae; genus Sphaeramia; species Sphaeramia orbicularis. The sequence goes on from NC_043977.1 coordinate 16,887,185, forward strand.
TATTATTTTACTGGTCTGGCCCACTGGAGATCAAATCAGGCTGAAAGAAAATGAGTTTGAGACCCCTGTTTTAGTGCAAAACAACATTAAATTATGAAAATATTTACATTTACAAACTATCCTGTAACAATAAAACATGAATAACCTGAACAAATATTAACAATCTGAAATGTTTAAAGAAAACTAAGCACAATATTAACTATTTTCTGCCTGTTACTAAGTATTTAGTGTCACGTAGATTCGAAATGATAATATAATATTGTTAAAATTGCACTTATTTTTCTTAAGAAATTCCAGTTTTTTCAGGTTATTCACATATTTTTGTTTGGATAGTTTATAAAAGTAAATATTTTCATAATTTAATGTTTTTTTTTACACTAAAACAAAGACAAAAATTTGGAGTCGTCATTATTTATAGGTTATTATGCTATTATTTTACTGGTCTGGCCCACTGGAGATCAAATCAGGCTGAAAGAAAATGAGTTTGAGACCCCTGTTTTAGTGCAAAACAACATTAAATTATGAAAATATTTACATTTACAAACTATCCTCTAACAATCAAACATGAATAACCTGAACAAATATTAACAATCTGAAATGTTTAAAGAAAACTAAGCACAATATTAACTATTTTCTGCCTGTTACTAAGTATTTAGTGTCACGTAGATCCGAAATGATAATATAATATTGTTAAAATTGCACTTATTTTTCTTAAGAAATTTCAGTTTTTTCAAGTTATTCACATATTTTTGTTTGGATAGTTTATAAAAGTAAGTATTTTCATAATTTAATGGGGGTTTTTTTACACTAAAACAAAGACAAAAATTTGGAGTCGGCATTATTTATAGGTTATTATGCTGTTATTTTACTGGTCTGGCCCACTGGAGATCAAATCAGGCTGAAAGAAAATGAGTTTGAGACCCCTGTTTTAGTGCAAAACAACATTAAATTATGAAAATATTTACATTTACAAACTATCCTGTAACAATTAAATGTGAATAATCTGAACAAATATTAACAATCTGAAATATTTAAAGAAAATTAAGCACAATTTTAACTATTTTCTGCCTGTTCCTAAGTGTTTAGTGTCTTTGTAGATCCGATCCATAATGCACATGTAGAAATGATAACATAATATTGTTAAAATTGCACTTTTTATTCTTAAGAAATTTCAGTTTTTTCAGGTTATTCACATATTTTTGTTTGGATAGTTAATAAAAGTAAGTATTTTCATAATTTAATGGGGGTTTTTTACACTAAAACAAAGACAAAAATTTGGAGTTGTCATTATTTATAGGTTATTATGCTATTATTTTACTGGTCTGGCCCACTGGAGATCAAATCAGACTGAAAGAAAATGAGTTTGAGACCCCTGTTGTTAGCTGGAACACACATACCTGTACAACTTTACAGAAGGGAGTGAATGGGCTTTACTGTGTCAGCTCACTTTTCACATTGTCTCCTCACCATTTAGCTACATTGATCCCGGGCTTGTCTCGGACACCGCTAATAGTTTTGGCAGGGTTGTAGTGAGTTTTCCTCCTCCTTAATACTTCTGCACCCCCACCCCCAGATACTTTCAATTAGAGACGCTTCCAGTCCCCTTCGGATCACTTCATTCTCTCACACCTTTTACCGCCCCTTCCCTCCGATTGCCTTTCGCTCGCTGACACTGTGAAGTCACCAAGTGAGCCGGAATGGAGATCAATTCTCTCCCACATCAGCAGTCAATAACTGGTCGATAGCAAAGGAAAGGAGAGGAGGTAACTCTACTGATGATTGAGGAGATGTTGTCACACCTGATTTTCTCTTTCTGTCTTGTTCACCTGGGGCACTGCGATAACATTGATACTGACTGTAACTAGTCAGTGTTGGCTAATTCAATAAAGGTAAAAAGGACTCAGAATCCAAGGCAAATGATGTTTTTTTCCCCCTTTTGAAGACAGATGATGTTTAACCCATAAAGACCCAAACAGCCCCTGATCGTGAAACCATCTACTGATCTAAACTAAAGCTTCTGAACCACGAATCCTTTCAATCTATGTAAATAATTGCTGTAAAATGCAGTTCGTCATCTTTTAAGGTCATCAGATATGATCCATTTGGACGTTCAGAGGCCCCGTAGAGAACGTGGAAACACTGTCATCTTCTACAACAGGGGTGTCAAACATGCGGCCCGGGGGCTAAATGCAGTCCGCCAAAGGGTCCAGTTTGGCCCCTGGGATGTTTTTGCCAAATGCAAAAATTACACAGTCTTGAATTGAATTAAGCAAAAAAAAAAAAAAAAAGCTTTAATTAAGGAAAAAATCTTGAATTAAGCCAAAAAAAAATCTTCAATTAAGTAAAAAAAAATCTTCAGTTAAGTAAAAAAAAAAAAAAAATCATAAATTTAGCAAAAAATCTTCAATTAAGCAAAAAAAAAAAAAAAAATCCAGAATTAACAACTTAAATTTTTTTCTTTGTTTCAGTGTAAAAAATAACATTAAATTATGAAAATATTTACATTTACAAACTATCCTGTAACACTAAAATGTGAATAACCTGAACAAATATGAACAACCTGAAATGTCTTAAGAAAATTAAGCAATTTTTCTACCTGCTACTAAATGTTTAGTATCTTTGTAGATCTGATCCATAATGCACATGTAGAAATGATAAGTTGAGGAATAATACTGTTAAAATTGCACGAAATTTTTTTGTGTTTTTAAATTTGAATTTCAGTTTTTTCTGTTCTTTTTTTTTTTTTTTGATAGTTTATAAAAGTAAGTATTTTCATAATTTAATGGGGTTTTTTTTAACACTAAAACAAAGAAAAAAAATTGGGAGTTGTCATTATTTATAGGTTATTATGTTATTATTTAACTGGTTCGGCCCACTTCAGATCAAATTTAGCTGAATATGGCCCCTGAACTAAAATGAGTTTGACACCCCTGTTCTACAACATTGATTCACCAGTAAAACCCATGGAGCTGGATCAATGACAGTGGATGGAGACAATAGTATTATTCTCAGCTAAAGATAAATTTGCTGAAAAAGACATTTTACTTCAGTTTTCTCTGTTTTGATATAATAACCCAGGGGTGTCAAACTCGTTTTAGTTCAGGGGCCACATTTAGCACAATATGATCTGAAGTGGGCCGCAACTAGTAAAATAATAACATTTTATTTAAAAAAAAACCAAACAAACATATATATATATATATAAAAACTCTGAACTTTTCACTATGTTTTAGAGTGGAAAAAAGTAAAATTACATCAAGAAAATGTTTGCATTTACAAATTATCCTTTCAAGAAAATGTGAAAAACATGACCATGAACAAACTAAAATGTATTAAGAAAAGTAAATGCAATTTTAACAATATTATGCCTCCGTGATCTACAAAGGCACAAAACGTTTAATAACAGACATAATATTATTTTTAAAAAATTACTTAATACTTGTATTCAAACATTTCATATTGTTCACATTTGTTCAGGCAAGGACTGTTTCTAAATGTAAACTTTTTCATGTAATTAAACACTTTTTTGTACCTAAAACAAGGAGAAAAATTTGGAGTTGTCGTTATTTATAGGTTGTCATAAAATTATTTAACTGTTCTGACCTGTTTAAGATCAAATTGGGCTGAATTTGGCTCCTAAACAAAAAATGATTCTTAATATCTTAAGTGAAATTTTTGCATTTCACAAATTCATCCCATGGGCCAGATTGGACCCTTTGGCGGGCCGGATTTGGCCCCCGGGCCGCATGTTTGACACCTGTGTAATAACATTTGAATTTACAGTGAGTTTTCATGCACATCTAAATTAAATGTAGGAAATTAAATAGAAGGAAATACATGATTTACAGTGAAAAATGCAAAATAGAAAAGCTAATATTATAATAAATGGTGATAAATCACTTAGGAAAATTGTTTTTACATTAAAGGAGTGATATTTAGCTTGTTTTAAATGGAATTATACATTTTTAAACATTTCCCTGTGGTCTACATAAACTGTAAATGCTATGTTTGGGTCTGAATTCTTCATTAATTCAACTCCACAGGCCCATCTTCAACCCTATTTCTGAGTGACACCAGAAAGGTCGTTTTTAGCGCTGGCCCTTTAAATGCAAATGAGTCACTTCATGCCCCGCCCCTTCCAGATTGTTGACCGTACTTTCTGTCTCATTCAACCATTTGTGTTCGTTAGCACAACCAACAACTGAACATTTTAAGTAATCTGCTCAAAATTTGGACATATTTTCAGTTTTTACTACAACCGCTGCTGCTGATCAACAATTATGTCGTACTGTGGAGAAATGTTCGACAAAAGTCTTGACCTTAAATGTGCAAATGTCGTGATAGACGTAACAAATTAAGCGCGAATTAAAAAAGGTTGTAGAAATCCAATTGATTTTTGCAAAAATGAATATGAAGATAGCTTTGCGACACCTGGAGGGTTCAAATTCAAACTTTATGAACTATTAGGGTCCAAATACACAAATAAATGTATTAAAGACTAATAAAAGTGGGTTCAACAAAATATTGCCCCTTTAAGTCATCAATATGTTTGCTGAAAAAGTCACTTTTTCTTTGTTTTTCTACAGTTCTGATATAAAAACCCTCAATTTTAATCAGAGCTTTTACATGATCAGTAAATGAAATACAGGAAATTATTCGAATTTCGCTGAAAAAATGCAAAATACAAAGGATAATATTACAATAAACGGTAATAAATCACACAAGAAAGGTTAAATATAGAGAAAAAGTCATTTGGGAAGTGACATAAAAGTAGCACTGGGGCTTTATGAGTTAAACACATGAAAGAAGGTTATCTAGGAAATATCTGCATCTGAAGATTTGTAACTGAATAAATGTAGCTCGTAGAAAAAGAGCATAGACAAACACTAAAGCCCTATTCACACAGGACTAGTAAAACCTGTGAATCTCAACTAATTTGTAATAATTGCAGATGTCCCATGTGAATCTGCCATGTCTGTAATTTGTAAAGTAAAAATTCCAATGCAAATTATCAGTGAACGCTGAAGTCTTGTGATAATATTAGCCCCATGTGAATCCACAGCTCTGTAATTTGGTGAGATATGCAACATTTTTTCTTTCCTCCGTGCATTTTTGGAGCCTATTTCCTCTTTGGAGGATGACGGAGCCTGCGCCGGTGATGATAAATGAAAGTCTTAAAAGTATTTTGGGTGGAAATTCAGGAGGCTCAGATGGCTATATAGTGTGGATATTCAATGAAAGAGCAAACTTAAATTCTTCAGAAGCGACGAAAGATGATGAGATAGTCGACATGCATGACAGCTACAGCGAGGAACATTTTTCTGTCTTTCAACAATTTTCTGTAAGTGGTGAACCTGTCCTTGACATCAGAACTGGAGAATAATATCAGTAAATCGGAATAAAAATACAGACTCTGTCCTGTGTGTATGCACCACGGCTATTATCGTTAACGAAAACTAACGAAATGTTGAAAACTAGAATTGAAAAAAAAAAAAATTTTCGTTAACTGAAATAAATAAAAACTATAAGTAACCCTGTAAAGCCTGAACCATTAAATCATTGACAGAAAATTCCAGTTCTTTGAAACCGAAGCCTTTATTGGTCCTTCAGAACAACCCAATTTTTTTTTTTCAAACATCAATTTCCATGTGTGATTTTCAATATTGTATCATATTCGATACATCAGGCCTCCATGCTGAAATATTATTTTTGAACAAACAAAAACTCAAACATTTCAAATTGGTAATTCCCTTTCAAAATTGCCAAATTTCTGCATACTTCCTCATTAATGACAATCTTGTAGTGTCACTGGTGAATTCCTCCCCCCGATGGATTATCTGTGCATTGCATATATCTAATTGTATACATCAGGTTTTTCAAGAAAAAAAATATCACAGTGATCATGTAGAGGGCTTCAAAGTTCATGTATCAACTATGATACGTTCGGCATTATAGGGTTAAAAGAAAAAACAATAACTTACTGAAACTGTATTGTGTTTCCACAAAACTAACTAAAACAAATACAAAATTATGGATAAAATTCCCTTCATTTTCGTCTTTGTCAATGTCTGATTGATATGAAATCTATTTATTTTGCTCAAGCTATTTTAGCTATTTTAGTACGTCACTTCTCGTCAATTGTTGTCTTGAGTCGGCTTCTCGTCCCCACTCTACCTGGAAACATGGAGACTAAAGTTGGGATTTCATTGAATACAACAGCGAAGAAGATAAAAGATATGAAAAAACGAAACTAAGCATTTAGAGAAAAAAAAAGAAAACTAATAAAAACCAGCAAACCTGCTCTAAAAACTAATTAAAACTAACTGAAGTAGAGAAAAAAAGTCAAAACTAAATAAAACTGAACTATAATGAACTACAAAAAGCACTCGGAGAGCGCAAACCTCCGCCAATGCAGATCAGTCAGTGCCCTCCCGATCACCACCAAAATTTAATCATTTGTTCCTTGTGCCAGTATTAACATTTTCTGAAAATTTCACCCCAATTCGTAACTAACTTTATGACTTATCTTACTAACAAACAAACAGACAAACTCCGATGAAAACATATGTTAACTAGAAAAACACTTGGAGAACGCAGACCTCCACCAAGGCAGATCAGTCAGTAGCCCCCCCCCCCCCCCGATCACCACCAAAATTGAATCATTTGTTCCTTGTGCCGGTATCAACATTTTCTGAAAATTTCACCCAAATTCGTCCATAACTTTTTGAGTTACCTTACTAACAAACAAACAGACAAACTCTGATGAAAATATAAGGTAACTAGATAAGCACTTGGAGAGCGCAGACCTCCGCCAAGGCAGATCAGTCAGTAGCCCCCCCCCCGATCACCACCAAAATGTAATCATTTGTTCCTTGTACCAGTATCAACATTTTCTGAAAATTTCACCCAAATTCGTAAATTACTTTATGACTTATCTTGCTAACAAACAGACAAACTCCGATGAAAACATAAGGTAACTAGAAAAACACTTGGAGAGCGAAAACCTCCGCCAAGGCAGATCACCCCACACACACGCACACACACACACACACACACACACACACACACACACACACACACACCCACATCCCCCCAAAATTTAATCATTTGTTCCTTGTACCAGTATCAACATTTCCTGAAAATTTCATCAAAATCCACCCCCGATCACCGCCAAAATGTAATCATTTGTTCCTTGTGCTAGTATCAACATTGCCTGAAAATTTAATGAAAATCTGTTCATAACTTTTTGAGTTATCAAGCTAACAGACAAACAGACAAACTCCGATGAAAACATAAGGTAACTAGAAAACACTTGGAGAGCGCAGACCTCCGCCAAGGCAGATCAGTCAGTAGCCCCCCCCGATTACCACCAAAATGTAATCATTTGTTCCTTGTGCCGGTATCAACATTTTCTGAAAATTTCACCCAAATTCGTTAATAACTTTATGACTTATCTTGCTAACAAACAAACTCTGATGAAAACATAAGGTAACTAGAAAAACACTTGGAGAGCGAAAACCTCCGCCAAGGCAGATCACCCCCCCCCACACACACACACACACACACACACACACACACATCACCACCAAAATTTAATCATTTGTTCCTTGTGCCAGTATCAACATTTTCTGAAAATTTCACCCAAAGTCGTCCATAACTTTTTGACTTATCTTTCTAACAAACAAAACAGACAAACTCCGATGAAAACATAAGGTAATCAGAAAAACACTTGGAGAGCGAAAACCTCCGCCAAGGCAGATCACCCCCCCACACACACACACACACATCCCCCCAAAATTTAATCATTTGTTCCTTGTACCAGTATCAACATTTCCTGAAAATTTCATCAAAATCCACCCCTGATCACCGCCAAAATGTAATCATTTGTTCCTTGTGCTAGTATCAACATTGCCTGAAAATTTAATGAAAATCCGTTCATAACTTTTTGAGTTATCAAGCTAACAGACAAACAGACAAACTCCGATGAAAACATAAGGTAACTAGAAAACACTTGGAGAGCGCAGACCCTCGCCAAGGCAGATCATCCCCCCCCCCCACACACACACACACACACACACACATCCCCCCAAAATTTAATCATTTGTTCCTTGTACCAGTATCAACATTTTCTGAAAATTTCACCCCAATTCGTAAATTACTTTATGACTTATCTTGCTAACAAACAGACAAACTCCGATGAAAACATAAGGTAACTAGAAAAACACTTGGAGAGCGAAAACCTCCGCCAAGGCAGATCACCCCCCCCCCCCCCCCCCCCCCCCCACACACACACACACACACATCCCCCCATATCCCCCCAAAATTTAATCATTTGTTCCTTGTGCTAGTATCAACATTGTCTGAAAATTTAATGAAAATCCGTTCATAACTTTTTGAGTTATCAAGCTAACAGACAAACACACAAACCCTGATGAAAACATAAGGTAAAACTTCAAAACTATTCTAACCTTGGTATTTGCTAAATGAAACACAGACAAGGGGGGGTTAACTTCCACAGCTTCCACAGGTTTTACTAGTCTGGTACAAATAGGCCCCTGCAGTGGTCTAGAACATATGACCCACATACTGCAACTTAAATGGATTATTAACCACAGTCTGGTTGTCAGGTGGTACGGCGAGGCGACAGCGCTAACCACCGGTCCTAGGTTTGACCCCAGAGCTGGCTGTTTCTGGACACTTCCTCTGTGGAGTTTGCATGTGAGAGTAACTGTCTGCCCTGTAATGAACTGGCGATCTGTTTTGGGTGTTCCCCATTTCCCTCCTTTTGTCAGATGGGATAGGCTCCAACCCTCCAGCGACCCTGCAGCAGATTAAGCGGTTACAGAAAATGAATGAATGAATAAGCTTGGCTGTCAGCACACAGAGCACAAGAGAATGGGCAAACAGCAGCACAAAACAAAACAAAACAAAAAAAAAAAAACAGCAGCACAAAACAAACCAAAGAAGACTGACATATTTCAACAGATTTAAATAAGTTCATAATGACATAATCCCATTCTCTATATTTTTGGTTTCATGTATATTTGGGTTTTTTAGGAAATGATGCATTTTACTTTTGTCATTCCACATTGCAGATTTACAGTCAGAGTGTTAAATGTTATTATTCAAGTACAGATTAACTGAATATAAATTAGATCAGGGGTGTCAAACTCATTTTAATTCAGGGGCCATATTCAGCTAAATTTGATCTGAAGTGGGTCAGACCAGAAAAATAATAACATAATATGTAAATAATGACAACTCCAAATTTTTGTCTTTGTTTTAGTGTAAAAAAAAAAAAAACATTAAATTCTGAAAATGCTTACTTTTATAAACTACCCCCCCCCCCCCAAAAAAAAAAAAAAAAAAAAAAAGAAAAAACTGAAATTTAAGTTAAAAAACGTAAGAAAATTTAGTGCAATTTTAACAATATTATTCTTCAACTTCTCTATTGTCCATGTGCATTA